>NW_028301595.1:14023200-14332677 GCF_987345545.1 Pholcus phalangioides
TCCAATAACTTTCTTTATATAAAAACCATATAAGATATTGCAAATAAATATTTTATTTCACAATATTTTAAAAACGACGTAAAATATCGCAAAAAAAAAAAGGTTCATAAACTATCGTGACAAATAAAAATTTCTTGATAACAATTAAAACAAACATTTCAAGAAATCAATCGAAATAAACAATGCATTTGCGATGATCAAATTTTCTCAAAACTTTTCATCTCATTTCAAACCTATTAAAACAAAAAAAAAAAAATTCAAATACATCGGAACATTCAATTTCCAAATATTACAAATATTTCGTTCAAATGTTCCTTTGAAATATCTTTTGTCAAACTTTATTTGAAAGAATTTGAAGAAGAGTGAAAAAAAAGTAAAAATGAAAAAAGATTCAATGTAAAAAAACAGAAAGAAATAAGCAACACTTTATAAGACCTTGCAACGAGAAAAATAAAAGAAGCTCCTTTTTCCTTTATAATAAAAAATAAGAAGAAACTTCCCTATATAAGGAGAAGAAATAAGTAGAGGAAAGAATAAGAAAGAAAGGAGAAAAAAACCTCTGCCTGTCATGAGCAATAAGTACCTTTGAAAGCTTTCACGAAAGTGGTACTGTTAACGGTGGTGGGCTATAGATGTCAGAAAATTCAGCTTTCAGGCTTTCTGAAGTTTTTCCCTGGAGAAAGCACACACAGGAAAAAAAGAGAAATAGGGGAAAAGGATATGTATAGATATATATCCACCCTTAGACTTTGAGAACAGAAATGAAAGTGGAAACGATTCCTTTCCCATTTTATTATTATTATTATTATATATTGATCTCAAATGTCCTCCTTGCATGACAAGTTTCAACTTGAATTAACAAATCGTTTTTCTCGTAAGTATTATAACTTTCCTTTGACGTTTCGGGAAACGTAATGTGTTTAATAAGTATTATAGAAAAAAAACAACTTTAGAGTTTTTTCTTGAGATTTTCGGGCTGTTGAAAGCCATTGGATTTTATCGAATATTATTCAATGTTCTGAAGAATATACTGGTTTTTTAGAACACTGGTAATATCACTAAATCTCCGTTCGGGGGTTGGGACCTGTTTGGTTCATTTTTAAAACTCCGGAAACTGGGGTGAAGTGGCTACGGATTTTGTAGTTTTTTGGATTTTCTCTCTTATTAGAAATAGCATTGTTTTTTTAAAAACAAAGAATCACCATTAGAAAGTGTTTTTAGTTATTTCTTTTATAATAGGATAACTGTTTTGTAACTTTTTATAATGAGGAATAAATGCAAAGTCGTAGGCAAGTTTTTAAGAACATGATAAATATTCGATTTCAGATTCTTTGTCGTAAATTTTTCATTTGGTTTTAATAGAACAAGACAAATTTCATAAATGTGGGTAAGGGAGAGATGGTTTGTATCCTATACTCACTCGGATTAGTATCACAGTTACTTAATTTACCACGAAGTTTCGATTCAACTTCATAATTGAACATTAAATCATGATTCAATTCCGCAATTTCTCCACATGATTATTAATCAACCTCATATTTGAATGTGAAGTGATTATTCAACCACATAAGTGACCAAAAAAATTCTGATTCAATAACGTATTTGAAATGACGATTCATCTTCCTTAAAATTGATACTCAACTTCCTCAAAATTGTGACTCAATTTCCTTAAAATCGTTACTGAACTTGCTTAAAATTGTGGCTCAACTTCCTCAAAATTGGGACTCAATTTCCTTAAAATCGTTACTGAACTTGCTTAAAATTGTGGCTCAACTTCCTCAAAATTGGGACTCAATTTCCTTAAAATCGTTACTGAACTTGCTTAAAATTGTGGCTCAACTTCCTCAAAATTGTGACTCAATTTCCTTAAAATTGTGACTCAATTTCCTTAAAATTGTGACTCAATTTCCTTAAAATTGTGACTCAATTTCCTTAAAATCGTTACTCAACTTGCTTAAAATTGTGACTCAACTTCCTCAAAATTGTGACTCAATTTCGTTAAAATCGTTACTCAACTTGCTTAAAATTGTGACCCAACTTCCTTAAAATGATCAGAAATAGCTTCCTTAAAATTATCAGAAATGGCTCAACTTGCTTAAAATTGTGACCCAACTTCCTTAAAATTATCAGAAATAGCTTCCTTAAAATTATCAGAAATGGCTCAACTTCCTTAAAATTGTGACTCAACTTCATCACTGAACACAAAATTATGATTCATCATCATATTTGACCTCAGAAACATTATTCGACCACGTAATTGACTATAAAATTGTTATTCAACAGCGTAATTTACCACAAAATTATCATTCAACCGCATAATTGACCACAGAAATAGTATTCAAGTATGTAATTGACCAGCAAATCATCATTCAACCTCGTAACTGACATCGAAATCATGGTTCAAGTTCACCAGAAAATTTGCTTCAATCTCTTAATTGGACATATAATTAGATATAGAATTTGACATAGATTCAATCTTCGTAATTGGACCACCAAATTATTAATAAATTACTATCCAACCACAAAATTGATAACAAAATCACAAAAAACGTAAAAAAAAAAAAAAGATTAATGAAAGGGCTTTTCCTTTAATGTAAAAGTAGTGCAAAATAAACTGCTGACGCATGCTAGCAAATCAACCTTTATATGATTCAAATCTCGTCAATGATAAATCAATATCTCATACGCGTTGGACAATCAGTTCCAACTAATAACCGATTACAAATAATTTATATTATATATATATTGCAATTCAGGATCAAAACATATTTTTAAAAAGTAAGTTATGAAATAAATATATTTATCCGCTTGGAAAAATAGAAAATGTATCATCCCTCGAAAAACAATTTCTTCTTGCATCTGTCAAGCTGACTTAAACAATTGTCCTCGAAGTCACAATCAGACCTGGATTATATATAAGACAACTCTTCACCTGTGTCCTAAATATATATTACAAAGTTTCTTAAGCCCCAGGGCGTAAACGGACCTAACAGAGAGTATAAGAAAAAATACATATATATATGAAGATAACTTTAATATATATTTTTTGACATTTTTCTTTCCTCCTCCGTCACAAATGGTACATTTTAACATGAACAAAAGCCAAAGAAATTTTCTTTTCCACCCAAGATTCTGGATACTTATATATATTCTTACGTTGTCCGCAATTTTTATTTACCGTTATATGGTATTTTATTATTTCTTATTTTTTGATACGTACTTTGCCGCCAAAACCTCCGGAAAGAAAAGAGGCGGTAAAAGACCAAGATACAGTGAAAACAAAAAAATATATAATATTACATAAAAAAAAAAAAAGAACTTTCAATGGAAAGAATTCTTTTGGTGAAATAGATAAAAGTTGCTTTTTTTTCTTTCGCTACTATCCTTATACAAGGACAGCCTTCCCTCCTTCTTCTATCTTTTCAAGTCCGGTCACAAGAAATTGCGTTAAGAAAACTGGAAACTCACTTTCATATCGGAAACAGCAACAAAAAGAATAGATACCTCCAGAAAAAAAAATGTATCTATAGCGAGTATCAGAAACTTTGAAGTTTTTTTTTTGTGAGATTACAGATGTGAAAGAGGATTTTAAGGATTAATTTCACCGTTGCTGTATACGTTTCAACTTTATTTATCTATATTTTTTTGGGGGGGGGGATTCTTCTGTATTTTCTTTTGCCAAGGTTTATTGTTTTCGGTTTCGATTAAACTACGTTCTGCTGCGTTTCACTCGTCTTTTAGATATAGATTTATTTATTTATTTATTTATTAATTCTCAGGTTATTTTATTATTTTTTGCGGGTGATAAACTGAAGTTTTTATCCTTTTTAGCTCGTTTAAGCTGTCATTGTGGATGTGATACAAATACATACCATAAAATTTATTTTATTATATATATATTTTTTTACCCTGTATAAATGTTTTCTTGTTTTTTTTTTGTATTCTACCAGATAAATCTCTTTTAAGCAGATTTTATGAAACATTGACTATTTCCATGGGAAATAACATATATTTTATAATTTGGAAATTTCGGACGCTGTGTGTGTGTGTGTGTGAGTGGTCATTAACATATTTATATTCAGTTTCACCGAACTGATTCGTCTGTGTAAATATGTACACGTCTGAGTTAAATATATAAAAAACGTGGAAATATAAAAAAATATAAACACACTTTAAGTTGTTTTTTTTTCATCGACGATGATGGGAAAATTGCACGCATGCGTGAATATTTACAGAAATGCTTTCTTTGGCTGCCATAATGCAATTGTGGAGCCAACGTATTGTGATCTATTTTCACAGTCCTAATATTTATCAACACGTGGGGTCTCACAGGCCCTGATATACTGCAACTAGGCCATTCTAGAAAACAAAAAAAAACTCACTTCCACCGAAATAGTATGCCCCTAATGCAGTGATTCCAAATCGGTGCTCCACGGAGCCCCATGCGAACTCCCAGGTTCCGTGGTCACTCGAGGAAAATTAAAAAAAAATAGTAAATTTGAAAAAGAAGTAATTATAAATATTTTTGGATAATAAAAATAAATAAGTAACTTTGATGAATAAATGAAAAATAGGCCTACGGGTCTCCGTTTTAGAAATTATATACTAAAAAGGGCTTCGCGAGTCAAAAAAGGTTGAGAACCGCTACCCTAATGCATACATGCCAACCTTGGAACCAAGAATGTTGGTCAACAACAAGGGGAGCGATGTTATGGTACTTAGCTATACCTAAATTTATTTTTGTCATGAATTTTTGTTTTAATTCGGAAATCAATTTTCTTCAATTTCAGAAAAAATCGTGAATCTGACATACTATATCGAACTAGCAGTAATACCTGGCACTACCCGGCTTTTTTCATATACTGGGAGCACTGAGAAAAGTGACAAACCAATGTTTCGGAACCAAGTTAACCAAAGCAGACATTCTAAAAGTCATTGTTGTTGTTGCTGAACAGTTTTATAACTCTTTCATTTGCCCTTTTAAAGTAGCCTATCATTTAAGTTGGCGGCCTGTTTGGCACACTCAAAGTTCGGCAAAGATTGGTATAAAATTATCAATTTGCGTAGAGAACATTACACAGAAAATCAATTATGTATAAACATATAGATGTCGAGATTTTTGTTTTACAGCGCCATTTATGCGTGAAATTTGAATTTTCTTTCATTTATCAAATGCTTTACGCCAAGAAAAGTTATTTTAGTACAAACCGCAACCTTTTTGTATCAGTTGTTGATTTGATATTTATTCTAAACTCTTGATATTTGTTCTTTGGAGATGCGATCTTCGCGTGACGTCATTTTGTACTCGAGAGGATAATGGGATTCAAAGAAATCCTAAGCAAAAGAAATTTCTAGAAAAACCAGACCTCCGGTTTTTTTTTTCGCGATTCGCCCTAGTTCCGTATTTTATAGTAGAAATTCGTAGAAGCTTCGTAGTAGTTGGATTCGATTCACGGAATAGAAGATTCGATTTTGAACGTTGCCAATCTTTCAGCGCTTGTAGCTCGCCATTAAAACCAGATATTTCGATGAAATTTGTGTCACCTTAAAGCATTTTTCCTGTTCTTTTCGAGTATGTAATGAGTCTGCATATAGGTCTCCCAAAAACCTCGAAAATTCCGGTTTTTTTCAGACTTGACGCATTTTTTTCCCGTAATCAATTATCCTCCATAACTCGAAAACAATTTCAGATAGCACAGAGTTGATGGGGTGTTTCGTGATCCACTTGGGCTCGTCTATCACTCGTTTTGTTCGGCAGAATAGGTCGGATTCACTCTGTATAGCTTTGTTACCTGGTACATTTTTATTGCACCCCTTCATATTCTAAAAAAAAATTAATAATATAATTTTTTAACGACCAATTATATGTAATTCTCCCAAGTTAAGCTTTATTTTCCAAACTTTCGATTCAACGACTTCCTAATATAATGCCGGCTTTCCGTTGAGCGATGGGGCCGTTATTACGAGCGTCGACTTATTTGAATTTCATTTTCTTTTGCAGGTTGTGTTCGACGGCGTCCCAGAAATCTCCGTTATCGAGAGGAGTGATACCCGGCGGTATTGTTGGAATGGCCGATCCATCTATTCTAGCGACTCTTCCATCCAAAAACTCGGTTACGACCAATGTAAACGGAACACATTTTTCTGTGAATACTTCGAGTACGACTGCTACGACGGCGAGTAACAGTTCGAGTACTGGTGGTCCAACTTACAGCAATCCACTCCCCGCTTTCTGTGGTACGCCGAATTCTACTACAGGTCAGTCTATTCGCACGCAGACGAGTTTTTGATTTACGGTAGTTTGCGATAAATAACTGAACATTGTGAATTGATGGAAAATCTTTGCTTTTAAATTATTCTTTTAGGTCCCATGGTGCCTATAACGAATTGTGTTAACCCGCAACTAATCCAACCACCTACTGCACCCCCTTCGACTGGAAGACACCACTTCATAACATCGACGTCCGCTTTCTCGTCGGCGGCCATTGCTAGCTCCAGGTTCCATTTCACTAAGACTTGCGTTCAAAGATGTTCTTGGAAAATGTCCACCATCGTCCTAATATTTGTGGCTGTCATACTTTCAGCGCTGATGGCTTATTTTGCCGGTAGGTGTATGTCGATATAGAAAACATGAGAACGAAGCGAGGCAATCCGATCAATTGTTTATATAAGTCAATCAAATGATATCCGTACTAGTGGATCTACTCCGGACAGAACGGACCGAGCACGACCATGCTCTGTCGCTTACGCGGTATACGTTCATTGTCCAGAAGGGCATGGTAGTGCGGGAATTACAAGGAGAAAAAGTAATAATAACTGGGGTCCCTATTATGGGATCTAAAGGAATCCTCCCCCCAGTCATGTATGCGCATTCATATACAGTTAGCAAAACATTTGCGAGGTTAGAGTTCTTCGTTATGAGTTCAGACCCTTGCCCCCGCTTTTTAAGCACCCTTAGACAATATGGATTCGAAGTAGCATGTACCATCCGAGGATGATGTCACTCTCCGCTATTGCGAAGATGAATTTAATAAAGAGAGAAAATTCAAATTTCTTTGTAGGGAATCAAACCCACGTCCTCTCACCTCCCTAGCGCGTTCACCCGGCAAGCGAGAGGACTCAAGATATCTAAAAAAAAAAGATGTTTGTAGTCAGAATCCTCTAAGAAATTCCGTTGTAGTGCTTTCAAAAACTAAAAACTATTACATAAAATACAAAAATTACAGCGGTTATCCTTCTAAGCCAGCCAAGTTTGCGATATGAATTTGTACTAATGTCATTAATATGATCACGAAAGGTAAACTCAGAGCTATAAATAATAACCAGGTCAGTAGCGTAATATCATCTCTGTAAATCTTAATGTCAGTATAATAATAGAAAATAATAGAATGTTTCATGCGAGTAAAAGACATAACAAAGCATTTGTTTATATTCAAGTGTAGATGATTCTCGGTACATCTACAGTGATAAATATAGATTAACCCTATCTTCAATAAAAGAGCAAGATTCAAAATGTACAACGAAGTCAAATATTTTCAAAGTCATCAGCAAATAATAAACAATTATGAAAGGCAGCTGCTAGGTCACTAATAAATACGAGAGGCAACAAAGATCCAAGGACAGAGCCCTGAAGGACTCCAGATGCTGCACGAAATCCGTCAGTAACAGATGAGCCACGAGATTCCAAATACTAGTCTGTTTTTTGAGGTACGAAGCAAATAAATTACAAGTATTATCAAGAAAATCAAATTCTGTTTTTAGTTTTCACATCAATATATATATAGAGTGACTAACACAATCAAATGCTTTAGTGAAGTTTGCGTAAATTACATCAAGCAGGACGTTTTAGTTCATTTGTATTAGTTTATTTAGTTGCTTATTGTACAAAAATTGATGGCCCATGATCAGTTTAGTAGGCGTACTGCATTAATAACGTTCAAATAACAGAAATTTTATGTCATTTATCACTAATAAGTATATATAAAAAATATCATGGATACACCTACTGAGAATTTCTCTTCTGTGTTATACTTTATTGAAATACGGAAAAGCAAAAAACAGCAACATAACCGTGAAAGCATCAAGCACACAAGATCTTGAGATAATTAACCTCTTCGTTCTTTCATTACGAAAGTAATTCCTCAAGCTCATTGAGAATTTTTTTAATTGCATTTTTCTTTTACCCTTCATCATCTCACACACACACACATGAATATATTATGTCTTGCAAAAATTCCCAATTTAACGAGATAAAATGTATATATAATACATAGTTTTGAGCGGTTTTCAGAATTAAAAATATAAGATAGTTAATTAATCTGTAAATATCGTTGTAACGTTTTCAAAATCTCTTAGAAACATGGTTGAGAGTGGTTATGAAATTTTAGATTATCGTTGAACGGTTTCAGACTTTTTTTTTAAAAAAATAAGAAATATCAATGAAAGGGTTTTAAAATCTGTTGAAAATAACGTTGTAGCGGTTGTAAATTTTTCTAAAAATATATTATTTTCGCCGGGAGATTTAGTGAACAATAGAGATGTTTTTAAAAGGTCATGATTGCACAATAAAAAGTTTTATAAAAGATATTTTTATAAATTAAAAAAACAATCAATAGGCCTATTTGTTACATTCGCTTGAATGTAACCGATGCGTAAAGAACTTTTATAAAACTTTTATAGTGTAATTCCGGCCTTGACGCTATTTCTAGAGGTGTGTCAAAAATTACAGTTTAAATCTTTTTTAGAAATAGTGTCGATTTTGTTATTGGCATTTCGTTACTGAGCAGCTGCAACAAACTGGAAATTAAAAATACCTAAATAAAAAAATATATAGAAGTTATTTGCATAGGCAGTATATTTGCATATGTGGGGACTTTATTTTGTAGATCAATATGCCACCAAGAAATAGAAAATATGCATTTCAAAAACATGTCTGCTTCTTTTTCGTGCCAAATTTTTTAATGCATATTTTCTCATTTTTGGTTCGCATTTCAGAATTTTCAACTCTTTTTCAGGATTCGTTTAGCACATAACTTATGTATATATTTTGGGTTTTCTATGCATATTTGGACATTTTTAAGTGCATATTTCGGCATTTTTAGATGCATATCGTGGCATTTTTAGATGCATATCGTGGCATTTTTAGGTGAATATCGTGACATTTTTAAGTGCATATTTGCATATTTTTAGAGCATATTTCGCCACCTTTTTTAAGACATTATCTAGTTCTGGCTGTAATTATAACTTTTATTATACCGAAATCGATAGTTCACGACCACTTTAGTTGGCATATTCCGTCAATAACCTTCAAATAACATGCGAAGCCCTTATGCCATTTATCACTAATAAGAACATAAATGGCATCACGGATGCACCTGCTGAGAAGAATCCCTTCTTTGTTATAGTACATTAAAAACAGCAACACACTCCCGCTCAAAGCATCAACCACACAAGATCTTAAGATAATTCACTTCTTCGATCCTTTATATTCCGAAAGTAATTCCTCAAACTCATTGGGAATTTCATTTTTTTTTATTTTAATTACATTTTTTTTCCCCACATTTTTACCCTCCATCATCTCACATACGAGTGTACGTTCCGCAAATTTTCAATTTTAACAAGAGAAGAAAAAAAAACAATTTGGAGCATTAAAAAAAAAATGAATTATCACACACACACACACACACTGTTCCCGAGATAGCAAGTCGATGATCTGGCAAGAGAGGAAAGAGATGATGGTGATGGTGATGATGCCTGTGGTGTGTATTCAGTAATCTCTTTGAAAGTGCGATCAATAATGGAGTGAGAAATGAAATAGATGATAGAGAGAACGAAAGGAAAAAAAAATGGAGATAGAAGAGAGATAACGCAGGTACAGAGAAAAGGAGAAGAATAATTAAATGGTGATGGGAACAGAGAAGAAGACAAGGCGGATAATTTTTTGTTGTTTTGTTCAGGAGATTGAGGGAAAAAAAAACTGATTGTGACGTTATAGTTATCAGAGATAACAAAAAAAAAAATGATTTAATATAATGAATCTCGAGATCGATATCTGAGAAATCGAATAAAGTCATGTTCAAAACTGGGGAAAAAAGTCTAGTAATAAATAACTATCTGGTTTCTGTTATTTAGTAGACGCTGGTGTGCCATATAATTGGTCGCGGTGGTGTCTCTGATCCTATCCAGATGGAAATACCGTGATTAATTAGCTTTACGGTTGTGATAATTCGATTATTTGTACGAATTTTTCTTCTATTTTTATTGATATGTTTTAGTAGATTAAGGCACGGTCTGTTCTTCATAGTTTGGGCCCATGGCAATCACAACTTTTCGTGGAACTTTTATACATATTATTCTTTGAGTCAGAGGCGTACGCAGAAGGGCATGGAAGTTAAGATGAGCAAAACTAAAAATATTTGATTGTATTTCTGTAAAACATTAAAATATCGGAAGAAGATGCTGATTTTGCATCTGAGTGGGCCCCGAAAATTTATGGGGCTTTGAATTCGTGCTACGTTTTCTGTGCAAAACGGAAACAAGCGCTTAACTCACGTGATATTTGACGGAAAAAAAATCGGTAAAATCCATGAAGCAAAAAAAGTGTAATAATTTGGTAAATGGTTAAGGAAATCATTTTCTAGATATTATTTTCTGAGTTCCTTTATAGACAAAGAAAATTATCAGATTTTTTGCTGTAATTTTGTAGATAATTTTAATCATTTGTGATAGTTTATAATTATTTAATACTTTGAATATTTTCTAAGAAATTTAGCATGATCGTTCACATAACAAATAAGAATGTTTGAATAAATTTGAGAAGACTGGATTGGAGTTTCAAAAATAATTATGTTGTAAAAAAATAATCCAGGGGTTGTTTTTATGAAGTTATCATGCGAAAAATCCGAATTACCATTTATTATTATTTTTAACAAATTGTGGAGCTTTCCCCACTCCCGCATAAAATTATAAATAAATCATACGGTCGCACAAATGAGAAAAAATAATTACACAGGTTATTATGCCGGGGTCATACAAGTAATTACGTGGAAAAAATGTGCACTTCGTCAAGATGCGTTTTAAATAAGTGTTGTTCAATCTTTTTAGAGCTGTGAAAGTAGTTGAGTAATTTGGCGGACAACTGGAAATGTGAGAAATGATTTGACAAAAGATAAACAATGAACGGAAGAAATAATTTGAGGATCAAAATCTATATAAATAGAAGAATATTTTGAGGACCGACCAAAAAATATTGATAGGAAAATGTGAAAAATAGGTTGCAGCTTTCTAACGGGGCAGAAATGAAAAACCAATATAGAGATGGAATATTATTGAATAAATAATAAAATCATGCACCAGCTATATCAATAAATTGGTCGAGATTTTTCGTGGACCAACAGAAACTTTTCACGGACTGTTGGAACAGCACTGTTTTGAAAAGATTTGAACATTGAAGGACCGGACACACCCCGCTTTACGAATTGATTTACGAATTCCAGTTTGAGGTATTTGATAGACAATTTCGAGAATTTTAAAATACTTTGCGGAATTTTTCAAGGAATCCTTAAGATGATAATGTGAACTTTTCGTTCATTATCCTGTTCCTAAAATACTAAATCTTTTTCACTCAATGAACCACACGGAAAATAATGTAAATTCCAATTTTAAAATTTATTCATTTGCTAGAGGGACACATTATGAAGCAATTATGCAATATTTACGATGCTTGAGAAGTTGGATGCATTGACGTATATGGTATATCTGTGTGATCCTAATTATTTCTGTAATTTTGGTATATTGCAAGAAATTAACATTTAAGTAAAATATATTCCATAAACCATAACCAATTAACTGACTAATTTTTTAAAAAAGAAACGTCAGTTGCCACTTGTCTAACAGATGACTATTCTTATAGACCTGCTGGAAGGACCCCCTAGTCCCTTGGGGTCACAGAGGGAATGTTCCTAATTTTATGTTTATTTATTTTTATGCATGCATGTATTTTTGTTCTGTGTTACTGTGTTTTTGTCTTTTTGTAGTAATTTGATTTGAAGTTTTTTGATTATAACCAGAGAATATCTTAATCACAATAAAATTTCAACGAAACAGTTCAGCTTCAATTAGGAATAAACTTCGGAGTATTCCAATTAAATATAATCGATTACATGAAAGAGCAAAGTCAAATTTCATATTGAACCCCCACCCCTCATCCAACAAATAATGTGCACATCACATCTAACGAATTATACTTCACATTGTTTCTCACATAAAATTTCATGCGTTACACTTTGCGTGAAACAACTTTCAAATTATTTATTAAAATCCCCTTCAACCTAACGATACTTCTATCATACACAGCAGTATACAATAACCGTAGCTTTCACCAGCAATAGCCTGGTAATGGCTCATACTTTGTAAAGTACCTGAACTCACAAAAAGCATGAATGTATCGATGAGCAATTATTTAATCCAATTCTTTACCATACTTTCAGCTGTAGGAAGCATGGAGGACGGCCTGGAATCAGCGAAGCCATGTATAGTAGTGGAAGACGGTAAACCTCCTCACGAATCGACAGGAACACCGCTGACCCTTCTGACGAAAGGTATGTCTGCAATCGTATTACGATCAATATTTCAATCCTGATCACACACAAACAGTATCAATCTATTCCCCTAAAATTCCTGGTGACTCTCAATAAGCGTCAATGAAATGCACGTGACAATCCGAAAACAGGTTGATATTTGGTGACACGAGTTAATTTTCAAAAATTTGAAATTTCATTTAGACCCTTCTTCATAACATATACAGAGTGAAAACTCAAGTCAGTTTCACCTCAAATGAGTCTGTTATACGAACATACTTTCAATTAGGAATAGTATTTAAATAACGTGTCCTCCTTAGATATGTGATTGCGTCACTGTACCGAGATGCAAAATTTAATTCTTTATACGGTCCAATATGTGATTTTTACCCTGTCACTAACTCGCAATCAGGAAGTTATTCTTCTGTCCCTCCCGAGCGCAGACAAAAAAAAAATCCAATTCTTTTTTAATTGCAATATGCGCTGGCATATATGAATTAAAAAACGCTGAAAATGAAGGGAAACTACAGCATATGTGAAGTGTAGAATGAGCTTATGCGGTTCTTTCCCTCATTTCAGAGAGATTTTGGAAGTCCAATATATATATATACAGTCAAACCTCGTTAATGAGTCACTCTTGGGACCGCAAAAATATGACTTGGTAAGCGGAGTGACTCGTTAAGCGCAGTAAGCCATAGCTGTGCCAATTCCAATTGGGAGTTCCAAAAAGTGACCAGTAAGCGGAGTGACGTGTTAACCGGGTGACGCACTAACGAGGTTTGACTGTATATGTCTTAGTGAATATTGCACTTAGAAACATTTATTTTTTTGCTGGGCTCAAAAGACGTTAGGGAACTTCTAATTGGAAGTTAGAGAACACGGAGGAAGTTATAAAAATTAAATTTTGTATCTCGGTACACATACGTTCCTCAATAAAATAAATTACACATCTAAGATGGACACGTTATTTCAATACTTTTCCTAATTGGTATTACGTTTGTATAACTAAGGGTATTTAAGGTGATACGGACTCAAGTTTTTACCCTACCTTATACAGTGTGTCCTGTAAATGCTAATGCGGCCTTTATCTCATCAACCATCCTTCGTAAAGATATGATTCCAATTTAAAAAATGTTCAAATTGTATTCAAAAATTACCTTGTAGCAGTTTAAAGAGTGAAAAGGCAGTGTGTCAAAAAATAAAATAAAATTATACGGTCCCCTTATCCTCTAACTTCCAATTAGAAAGTTTTTCGTCTGTGTCTTCTGAGGCCGACAGAAAAATTCCACGTCTCCAAGTGCATTACTCGCAGAGATATTTGGATTCAAAATTGGAGAAATGTTATGAAAGAGCAGCAAAAAGTAACGGATAACGCTCCTTTTTTCTCACTTATGCGGTTTTTTCCCCAACTTTTCTCAGATTTTTTTTTTTTTGACCTCGGGGGCCACAGGGAAACAACTTCTTAATTTTAAGTTAGATGACAAGGGGACCGTATAAATATTTGGTTTTTGTTATTTTGCGACACTGTATTTTCACTCTCAAATCTGGGTAATTTTTGAACGCGTTTTGAGCATTTTTTAAATAAGAATCACACATCTACGAAGGACGGTTAATGAGATAAAGGCCACATTAGTACTTACAGGGCACCCTGTCTATTCCCTGACATCGCATTGTTAATTGGTGCACATTTTCATTCGATTTATTTCAGACGTGAACCACATCGCAACTCCACAACCAATATGCGTTGTCGTACCCAGGGACATATCAGAGTACGAGGAACACCCTCCGGAATTGAAAGATTCCAGGACGCTACAGCCTCAAGAATCTTGGAACGTGTGGTTTAGTCACCCGGAAGCTTCTTTCGTCAGATTGAACTTCTCCGTCCCGCACGGCTCCCGATTGGCTCTCCTGGCTAGGAAGAACGAACCGCCTTCAATCACGTCCTACGACATCATGGAAGTCATTGGCGACGAGTTGCGCAGATACGTCAGAGCCGCTCTGGTAAGAAACGATTCTAGCACACATTTCCTTCCACGGAAGGGCAAAAAAAATACCTCAAATACAGGTTAATTCAGACCTCGTGCGCAAAACTTTGGGAGCTTTGAACCACGAAATTAGCCATCTATGATAAAAATAACGATACATATAGAAACAGGGCTTCGTGTTTTTAATGACAGCGCTTCCAGCGGTCCACCGCTTGAATTGTGATCATGAATTTAGTGATAAAACTTGCTTGTTCAGGTGTATTCTATCATTCATCAAAGTTTTTACCCATATGATCTGAATCTCTATGAACAATAAAAATTATATGAAGAGATGGTATTTTATCGGCGTGAAATATACTGAGAAATTGAATTTTCTGGATGTTATGCCGAAACTGATATTTGGAAAGATAAGTGATTTGCCTCCTCCAGGAATCGAATCCCTGTCCCGTTGCAATCAATTCAATTTCTAAGTGAAAATTATAATCACCCGCAAGGCTTATTTCACGCATTTCAGTCAAGTAAAAATTGAATACAGTTGAAATATTAAGTATAATGTTTTAAACATGACTCGAGAAGACACGCCGATATCATTCCTTTGAAGAATATAATCCTTTTATTTTCTTCCAGCTCATGTTTACCTTCGTATATGTAGGGGTATATATATATATTTTTTTTCATTCCCGTCAAGCTTCCGGATGTTATATCTATCAGCTACGTAACATTTCCCCTTAAGATTAATCCAGATTCTATTAACATGGTCACGTTCCTTCACTTTCATACTGACCATCTGGGAAAGAAGAGAGTAGTTGCAGAAGAGATCCTACAAGGCTTTGTACTAGGACCCGTAGTTTTTTTTATTTTATTTTATTTCTTGTGTTTTTCGGACGTCTCGGTTGTGCGAGAAGTGAGTCACGTACATATCCAAATTGTGGGAAGCTTGCCAAACTGGAAAAAAGCTTTACGTGGAAGATCAGCTATATAAGACTTAGAAGTTGCAGAAGTACAAGGTATAGAGAAGCGACGAACACACATACAAATTCTTTTCCACTTTTTTTCTTTCTTTTTAATATTTTCTCATATTTTTAGGTTTTTTTTATCTTCGTTTCTCCGCTTTTCAACGTTAATATAAGAGAGAAAATGTTAGAGATTCCACCATGTCACGCATTTCTTTAATAGTCTTTTCTCTGGGTCTTAAATTCCTTTTTAAAAAAAAAATGTTGGAGAAGGAATTAAGATTGGTCACACAGATGGAAGAAAGCTACGTAGGATATGAAGGATGAGGAAACACTGAATAACTTCCATAATATGATTTTCTAGTCTTGAGGAAGACTATATATATCGTCGACGTGAACATGCAGACATATTCTAAGAAACGATTAAAGAAATTACCGGTTTTTAAGAGTACAGTGTTGTCCAGCGGTGAGAAGATATGTGGCTCTCATCCCGATGACCCGGGTCGCAATCCCGGCATGTTCAACCTCGTTACTTCTCCTTAACTATTACGGAAATCAAACCTGTAACCACTATTCCAAGTGCCCTTAAACTCTTCCTAAACCCAATTCAAAGACGTGTAGTCCAGCGGTGAAGATATGTGACTCTCACCCCGATGGCCCGGGTTTGAATTCCGGCATGTTCAACCTAATTACTTCTCCTTAAGAAAGTTACTTAACATTAAGAAAAAGACATGATGTCACATATTACATGGCGGTTTTTTTTTTCAATTAGAAAAATCCCACGTCGTTTCGTAATATTTTCATGTCATTAATATGAAGGTTATAAATTGACGTTATTCTCATGTTTTTACATGACGCAAATATTTTATCACATATAATGTCATCATCGTTCGGTTCAAAAATAATTCAAATCATTTCGCAGCTGAAGTTTATTTGTTATGGAACGCGTGAATATTTAAAATCCATGGATAATAATTAAACACGAGTATTCTTTGGCCAACAAATGCCATAATAATTTTCAAGAAAATTATTAAAAGAGTGCATCTTTGTTTGAAAGAAGAAATAAGGAGACAATGGTTCTTTTTCATATAGTGTGAGAGAATTTTCAAGACCAAATTTCAATGTGTTATAATCTAGGGATAACTTTTATTCGAAAGACTACGATTATGCAACGAGAAAGTAAAAAGCACCTGTAAATACACATTTTATTGTTGAGTTGAGCGTGAATAAGGCAATTAATTTACTTATAAATTCACATGTAAATTAATGTGATTTATGAATCAAATTGTAATTTAGTGTTTTTAAATAACTTAATTTATTTTTATTTATTTATTATTTACAAATTATTTTGAAATTTATTAATGCATAATAATTTAATAATGTAGATAATAATTTAATTAAATTTATAAATTAGTGTGATTTATATACAGAGTGCATAGATAGCAGGGCGTATGGCATTTTACTTGAGAACTTGATTCTAGATATTTGTATTTCCAATTAGAAAAATGTATTCAAATAACGCGTGGTACTCAGATGTATGTCATTTATGTTGTGAGGGGTTGTATAGTTATTAAAATTTAAAAAAATAACTTTTTATATCCTCCCCTGTGATCCAAAAATACCAATTAGATATTTGTTGCCCAGTCTCTCCTGATGCCAAGTGAAAGCATTCCACGTTTCTAAATGATACGTGTGAATGATACAGTGAATATTGTACTACTACTACTTCACCAAACAGCAACTCTGGCCATATCGCAATTTACTGCCATTAGTGAGATGGGTTGGAAGTGAAGGCGCTGTCTATTGATGGTCGCCTCGAGTTAGGGAAAATATCTTATCGATATCCTCCCTTGGGTTCGAACCCGGGACCGTGACAACAACCTTCACGATGGTAGACGAGCATCTTACCACCATGCCACTCGGGCACAATGAATATTGTACTGGAACTCGAAAAACGGAGGAAAGTTTGGAAATAACAGCATTAAACGTGGGAAAACCGATATCCCGCGGATCTGGCGATGAACCTATGCTGGTATCGCATTCCTTGCAGTCCGTAAATAGAAATCTCTTCTCGTTAAAAGTCTCGCCACGGAGCAGCACCTCCTAGAGATAGAAGGTACCTGCAGTTTGCTTGTGACGTCAGTAAAAAGTCCATTTTCCCCTCAGAATATTCAAGAGAAAAAAATTCGCTGCTCGTGCGAGTATCATCGTTGTGAGGAAAAGAAATGATCGGGCTAAGAATTGGCGATTTCTATGCCCCACATCCAATCACTAATCGGTATTTGTGTGCCAATCAGGAAGATTCTGCGCCAAAATAAGAAGAAACGAAATAGGATGCCGTGTTTCAAAATGTGGCAAACTTGCTAGGTAGTCTGAATGACGTTTATGGCGAACACTGCAGAGGCCTTCTATCTCTAGGAGGTGCTGCACAGAGAGCAACAGTCCTACAACGGTGCAATGTTTCAATCATTACACTTCGCTCACACACTGGTGTACAAAAATTAAGGACGAGACGGTTTTTCTAATGTAACGTCGTGCAAACGTGTTCCAAATCGACACGAATAATACCATAAGATCCCCAAAACGAAAGAACATGTAAAAGTAAACAAAACTTTCCAAAAAAAAAAAAATCCAAAGCATAAAAATTAATTTATTGAAAAATTAGCTTCGAACACAATTGGACAGAAGACCGAAACGTCCATGTGACAAGGCAAGTGACTGTCAAGGAGAATCCAGCTTTTGTAGTGGATATGGTCACCCTTGACTCCTATACCTGATTTACATCGTTTGCCGATGCTGAGTATAAGGTTGTCAATGAGCTGCTGAGGCGGCATTGCTGCCCATTCCTGTTGTAGCGCCAATCGCAGATCCGAAATCGTCGCTGGCGGCTGGTGACGTGCTGCCAAGCGTCTCCCTAGGGTATCCCAAACGTGTTCGATTGGATTTAGATACGGAGACCTTGCTGGCCAATCGATGCGCTGAATATCTTCGCTGACCAACAACTCTGCGACAGCCACTGTACAATGAGGTGTAGCGTTGTCGTCCATGAAGAGGAACCTAAGACCCATAGCACCCCTAAAAAGACGCACGTGAGGAAGGAGAACCTCGGTAGAATAGCAGGCACCCAGTGACTAAACCACCACCTTGGAAGATCTACGGGTACCAAACATGATACCTCCCCAAACGAGTATTCCGGCATCTCCAAACCGGTCCCTGTCGATGATGTTTGGAATGGGGGGTTATTGCGTGTTCCCCGCTCTCTCCAGGTGTGTATGCATCCAGAATCGCCAGTCAGGCTAAATCTGCTTTCATCTGTAAGAGTACTCGACCTCAACTTTTCAACTTCGTCTTTACTTTTTGCACTCCAGCGTAGTTAGAATAATTGATGTAGGATAGCCACAATACCCATCGCAAGCATTGCACAGAAACAAACCTAACGTTAGGTTCACAACAAGTACACTCACATTCCGGCATGTACCAATTCGGTAGAAGTTACGCAGAGGAATGTGTACGAAAGCACATGTACGGTTCGATGTACTAGTCCGTAATGGGTAATGAGTTGATCTCATAGGCGTCTGTCGATCTATCGTGATTCGCTTACAACGTGATTCAAAATGACGTCCAATTTGAATGTAAGAAATTCTGGTAGACAATGAGCATGTTCAAAATTACCAACCACTGATTATTCTGGTAAAAAATGAAGATTAATGATCTTCATTTTTTAAACTCTCTCAGGTCGTTACACCAGGGAGTCACGAGCAGCGTCAGATTTATGGTTTTGCCGCCTTTCTGTCATCTAATTTGATTTTCTTGGATACTCATTCCTTGAATTTGCACCCTGTGCATTACCCGCTTGGTCACCACTCCTGAAAATACGTCTCTGTCTCTTTGTCATTCTTTTTGTCAATTACTAACCTTATTCGCTAGATTACTCTTTTGTTCACTGACGTGCTCACACACTTTTAAGACCACTCTTTTGGTTACCACTGACCAGGTCCCTCATTTTCTAAGTCATTCTCTTGGTCATCAACATTCTTGCATACACGCTAAGTGACGCTTGTGACCTGAAACCGACCATGACCCCCCCTCGCTTTGTCCCCATAGGGGATAAACGCTTGTGGCCGCTCACTAACCTGATCCCTAATTCTGTAGGCCACTGTTTTGGTTATTCACATTCTTTTACGCGCTCTAGGTCACTCTGTTGGTTATTTACATTCTTTAACGCGCTCTAGGTCACTCTGTTGGTTATTTACATTATTTCACAAGCTCTAGGTCACTCCTTTGGTTACTTGCATTCCTTCAGGTGCTCTAGTTCTCTTTTGGTTACTTGCATTCTTTTAAGTTCTCTAGGCCACTCTTTTGGTTATTCGAATTCTTTCAGGCGTTCCTTTTGCTCACCAACTTACTTGCACGCCCTTCTTGCTCACCGATGTACTTGAACGCTCTTTTTGCTCACCAATGTACTTGAACGCTCTTTTTGCTCACCGATGTACCTGCACGCTCTTTCGCTCACCGGTGTACTTACACAATCTGCCTTTCAGACACATGCTCACACAAACTTGCGAACTCTCTCAAGGTCACTCATTTGATCATTCACTGACTGTGATTTAGGGACTGTGATTTTAGTGTAATTAGGGATCAGGTTAGTGAGCGGCCACAAGCGTTTATCCCCTATGGGGACAAAGCGAGGGGGGGGGGGGGTCATGGTCGGTTTCAGGTCACAAGCGTCACTCATTTGATCATTCACTGTTCCTTAACTAGGCAAATGTGGATTTATGGTTTTCCACATTCAACTAATTATCTCGGTCAATTATTCCTCAAATTTGAAACACCGGGCTATATAGCCTGGTACGTCCCCCTCCCCACCGTATGAATGCGACACTTGTCGCGAGAGATGAATTTACAAATAAATATACCACAAAGACATCTTGTGAGAGTGAGTGGCACGTCCATGACAGCCCCCCCCCCCCCCACATTCTATTACATACAGTATATTTCATTAAATAAAAACACAGCATGCGTATCCCATCCCTCGCCCAAGTAATATTAGGGTACATGTTGATATATTACCATCAGAGAAATCCCAGTTTTTCGTTCCTTCGTCTTTTTGTTTTTTTTTCTCTCGCCTGTGAATAGGTGTCTACACGGGACGGACACAGAAGCTGTATCCTATCTGTTGGTGTTACAGAGGAAGAGAGAATAACACAGGGCCGGAGGAGACGTGATGCCGTTATTGCATGGGACGTGCCGTCTGAAAATGAGAATTCGCGTAATTCCGCAGCGCGTGCTTTTCAGCGATAAGGGCTTCGAAGGGAAACGGTGATGAGTTGAGCAAACGCGACGTATCTGAAGGACGTGATGGTGTGGGTACTCCTTTTTTTCCCCCGCTTATTTTTCTCCAATACTACTCTCTAGATGTATCCACGCGAAATATACTTTTCCTATCTCGAATCGCTGGTAACTTTTTATCCTTAAGATAAGGAAAAAGAATCAGCAAGAAAGTAGATACGGACACATTTCTCTCTCCTCCCGGATATAGTTCTTTAAAAAAATGTTAAATAAATAAAATATTCTTGGTGTTACTCACCGGTGCCTGGTTTACTGTTGGAATTGGGAGGAGAGATGATTATTTATACTATAAATATAGTAGGATCTCGACTACCGATACTAGTCTCGTGGCGCCACGATGTCGCCAAACTTCTCCACGTCTTTTCCCAATTTGGCGATATTTACAGAGGAAAGCGTTGATTTCCATTTTTATACAAGGCAATGACTCTATACAGGCGAAAAATGACATAATAACTAATAAATAAGAACTATTTACATAATTTTCGTCGCGATATCTATATTCTTGGACTTCTTTTTTCTGTACATAACTTCTTTTTTCGAATGCCTGGTTTCGATACCTCATCACAGTTCATCTTAAAATTTGTTTCACAACAAATATTCCAATATAAAGTATTTTTAAACACTTTTCTGGAAGTTGTAGAGAGCAGTGACGAAAACGAAAGTAATTCAAGGCAGGGCGACTGCAATTGCAACTATCACAACATTGCTTTTCAATTGTCAATTTCAAGGCAATTTAAATATAGACAATATAAAGCTAATTCGCTATCAATGTAAATTTCAAGACTATTTAGTATGTACAATATAAATAAGACTAATACATAGTCGTGGAATCACGACTGCCTCAACAATTTGCACTTATAAATAGGAACATTTAATGTGACTTACCAGAACGACTTATCCATAACCAATTTTTTTTACAAAATTGTATTTAAAAAAATATTTTTTGGCAACACGCATAAGTAATTTTTTGTTCCCACTATTTAAATTACATTGACTTACGTTACGTTCAGTAATGCTATATAACATTTATACAACTCGTGTTTCTTTTAGATAACTCATCACTGTTCATCTCAAAGTTTCACAATACATATTCCAATTTATTTATACACTTTTCTTTGAAATTACATGGAGCATTGGTGAAAATGAAAGTAATTCAAGGCAGGACGACCGTAAGTGAAACTTCTTCACCAAACACCAACGCTGGTCATATCGCTGTACTGCAATTTAATGAGTTGGGTTGGAAATGATTGCGCCATCTATCGGTGGTCGCGTCAAGCTCGCTAGGGAAAATATCTTATCTATGTTCTCCCCTGGATTTGAACCTGGGACCGTGACAGCAACCATCATGGTGGTAGACGAGCATCTTACCACCACCATACCACTCGGGCGCAACCATAATTACCACAACATTTTTTACTTTCCAATTGTCAATTTCAAGACTAATTATAGATATAAACAATTCTGAAGCTAGTACATACTCGTAGAATCGGTTCAGTAGGACTCCTATAGCCATCTCAACGGTATACAGGCATGAATAGTAAAAGTTAATGGAACTTACTGTCCACATTCTCCCATCTGTGAAATTACTTAAGAAGAAAAATTTTGGCACACAACATAAGTAACTTTTTCCACCAACGATTTAAATTACGTTGACTTTTAGAGTCTGAAATGCATTCTCCCCTCGACGAACATTTTTTTTTTTTTCAGTGATGTTATGTAACATTTATAACTCGTGCTTCTTTCAGATAACTCATAACAGTTCATCTTAAAGTTTGTTTCACAACACATATTCCAATTTATTCCCACACTTTTTTCTGGAAGTTGTAGAGAGCAGCGGCGAAAAACGAAAGTAATTCACAGGCAGGACGACCGTAATTGAAACTAGCACAACATTCCCACTTCCACCGCTCTTCTTATTATTCCTCCTCACCACCACAGTGGCGTAATAGACAGCACTTTTTTTTTTTCCTTTTTTCCCTGGCTTTAAATTAAAGGTCTTAAACGTCAAGCTATCATTTTTCACGTGGCGTACTTACACAAAAAAAATAAAAAAATAATAATTTCTCCCTCCACATCGCAGCAGTAATATTTCACCAAGAACAACAATGGAATGTTCCGACAATGGACTCCTGGGGAGATGAGGCTGCATCGGCAGGCACCAGCCCCACCATTCTTTCTCCTTCTCCATAATAATACTAAAAAAAAAAAAAAATAGTATGGACAGTGACAGATTAGATTTTACACAAGGGACATATGCTGCCAACAACGAAAATATAAAGTTTTTTTTGCTTTAAATACAAAAAAAAAATGAGAATCGTCAGTGAAAGAGAAGAAGAAGAAAAAAAAATTACAGCACAAAATGTAATTAGAGTTGGTTTTTCATAATTAAATGTCACTCATCTTTTATTTCCTTAGTAGAAAACAAAAATTAATGTTTCTAGAAAACATTTTTTGCTTGTACTGGTTGTTCTTAGTTCAGTCATCATCATACGACTGAAGTCAATATCGTCTTTGGTTTTGTTGGGCTTTTTTTCTTCTAGATTCCAAAGTTAACAGACATTTTCAAATATTTTTTAAAAAAATTGATTTTGTCAAAATTTATATCTTTTTTTTTGGTTGTAATTTCCATATTGTTGAGATATTAAAGTGGGAAATAGCAAAAAAATGATCTCTGGAATTTGAATTTTTTTTTTTATTTTACGAGCTGCATTTTAAGTGATTCCTTGAACACTTTGTAGTTTCTTTGTAAATATATTTTACGTTGCGGTTGAAAAAATATGAGTATGATTAGATTTATAACTTTTACCGGCGGTTTCCCTAAAAAAAAAATTATCTAAAACCAAGTAAATTTAATAAATACGGAAAAAGTCATCAGTTATCACTAGAGCTCGGATTA
The DNA here is from genome assembly GCF_987345545.1 of Pholcus phalangioides. Taxonomy (NCBI): domain Eukaryota; kingdom Metazoa; phylum Arthropoda; class Arachnida; order Araneae; family Pholcidae; genus Pholcus; species Pholcus phalangioides. The sequence goes on from NW_028301595.1 coordinate 14,046,962, forward strand.
TATGCACTAAAATATTGGCAAAATATGCACTAAAAAATTCTGATATATGCACTAAAAATGCTGAAATATGCACCAAAAATGCTGAAATATACACCAAAAATTCTGATATATGCACCAAAAATGCTGAAATATACACCAAAAATGCAGAAACATGCACCAAAAAAATGAAGATAAATCTACATTTAAATACGTCGAGATATGCCATGGAATCAAAAATACGGGCGAAAAATGGAAACAAATCTATTTAATAATGCCGAAGTATGTCACTAAAAATGAAAAAAAAATATACGCAAAAATAAAAATCATTCGAAAGTGCTGTAAAAGTTCATAAAAATTGTAGAAATATGCATTTAAAAATACCGAAAATTGCATGAAACAAAAAATATGCCTTAAAATTTTTTCAATTCTCTATAGAGAATAAGTATATTGAAAAATATACGTGAAATGAAAAAATATGCATTTAAAAATGCTGACGTTTTCCTAAAAAGCAAAATTATGCGCAAAAATTGAAAAAAAAGTGCACTTGAAAATGCAGAAATATGACCTAAAAATGAAACATATGCATATTAAAAGCACTGAAGTACGGTCTAACATAAGAGAAAAGAGATGTATGCAGTGAAACTAGGAAGTATGCGCAAAAAATGAACACATATATTTAGCAGTGCAAAAATATGCCTTCAAAAGTGCCTAAAAATGTATTCAAAAATGAAAAATATTCAATGGTGAAATGCTTTCTTGAAAAAAAATGAAAGAAATTTCATATTAAATATGTAGAATAAAAAGATAAAAATAGTCTTGCAAACATTAATACATGGTGATCAACGGAAAAAAAATAACGCTAAAAATATTCACTCATTCAAAAATTTCGGTGATTTTATGCACTTACTACAAAAATTGCTAGAATTTGCAATTGCACATGCACTTACGCATTTGCATGTAATCCGGTCAGTACATATCCCTTTTACCGGCGATTATACTTAATACGCAAGCGTTGTTGTAAACATGATAAATCTTACTAAATTCATCACATTTGACGGTATTATGCATAATCATCATTTCACGTTGGTAAATGTGATAATCCGGTCCTATTGCCGTGATAAGATGTATTACTTACCGTCAGTTCACGATAAAGTCAAACTCTGATAACTCGAATATGTGTTCGTTTCACTCAGCCTAGAAGATTTTACATATTTTTAGTGTTAAAATTTTTCCTCAACTCAATTTTCTTTTCTTTTGAAGTTAAAGTTTTCGGGATTGAGAGAAATTTAAAACATAGAATTTATTAATAGCATTTCGCATTTATCAATTTTATTTAGCACCTAGCAACATAATTTAGCATTTAACAACACAATCTAGCATTTAGCAATAATGCAGCATTTAACAATAGAGTTCGGCAGATTCGTTTCGTGGATTCATTATTTTACCGTAACATCTACATTATTACCGAGAATAGTCGTATGTATTTTAAGAAACTGCCTTCACAGAGAAAATACTCGTAAGAATGCAAAATTCCTTATGAAAATGTTATTGATTCATAATGAAATGAAACTAAAACATTATTTCTCATTAAATTCAATTCCTATCAAATCAGCTGATGTCTCTGTTTATCTCCCCTCTCCCATAATCAATTAATACTCATTTCTGCCTGATAATCATCCTTGATTATCTTAATGCAGAGAATGATATGACATGTCTTTATATGTTGATGAAATAGGTCTCACGCAATGGTTTATTACATTTTTTTTCTGGTATTTTTCAGCCGAAGCAAGAGGTGAGCTTCTTACATTTCCTAGAGCCCGGTACATGGTACTTCTCCATAATCAATGACGATAGCTCAGCCGTTGGTTTGACATTTCACCCCATGTTAGCGAGTAAGCAATGTTATTATTTTATTCAATCATGCATGCGGAATTTTTCGGTTTTCTGAATCAAAAACATATATTTTTCGCAACTACGGTATTTATTTATATCACCTTCTATTGATCACTTGCCTCGGTGCAACCAATACCTATTTATTAATCACTTATCATAGCAATTAGTTCCTCCACTTATGATGATTTTCCTCACAAAAGGGATAATTAGACCGGAACGTACAATTTATTGCCGATTCCGAACCGCGGTCGGTGCACTAACCCCCTCGATGTGGGACTCCCTGCGGTAGCAATTTTTTTCTATGGTCACGTCACCGTTTCTGTTGTACTCCTGTGTCAGGAAAGTTTCTGACGAGGACGCATCGGGTGTCGAACTCGTGACACCTCTAAAAATCCTTTGGTACCTTATCGACCTTTGGCTACCGCGCGCTCCTTCATTTATACCTCGTCGTTGAAGCATCCAATCTGTTCATTCATTAACCTACGTTGGAAACAGCCGATACGATCATTTACTCGTAAAAGTTAAGATCAATGCAGCTTATCTCCTCCTGCAAGAAAAGCCAAAGTTGCCGAGTCCCCCATCCATCACCAAACATGAAAACTGTCTTAGGGTCATTGAGGTTGAAGGTTCTCCTTCATTCGTCCGCTAGTATTTAAACAACCGGGATTCAACTTAACGAGGGTACTGAATACTTTATTAATGAGCTGACATCAAGAAAGTTGATTTACCCCCAGACAACAAGATTCAAGAACAGTTATCATAAGACATGATCACATTTTCACTTCATTGCGTACCCAACACCGCCCAGGATCTATCGAGCATTGTTAATTTTAACCATTGCCTCGGAAGAAGGGCTGGACGGTGTCGGGTGCTTTATTATGCATTACATACGCACAAGCACCACAATAAAGCACAAAAAATGGCAATACAAATAGCAAAAAAGAAAGAAATTCAATAGCAATAAATTTACAAAATTTACAAACAGCTCCCAAATATCGCCGCCACACGAACAGATGAAACATCATCAGCACAACTGGTTTCCCGCCAAACATGGTGTCGAATTTTTCATTCATCGGCTAATATCAACACAACTAGTTTGACACTAATTCACTGAAGGATTCATTCATTCATTTAACCAACAAGTTCGCATTATATGAGCGTCCCCACCCCCCCCCCCAACGGCCGCAAAATCCAAGGAATGCTAATGAAATTCGGGAAGATATGGGTGTTTTGGAGTACGTACTGGAGAAAAAGGGATGAGAAACAGTAAACCTAGCTCTCGCGGTTATTGTCACAGCAACAAAATTTCAAAAATTTAAACGGCAACACTCACTTTTTGTGCACCGTAAAATGATTCGCGCAATGAGGAAAAACTATGAACTGTGTTAAAACGGTACCTGTATCGCCATAAACGCCAAAGGGGTAAAATATCTCACCAAGAGGGTTAGTACGCTTACTGCTCGATCGGGGGGTAGATCTTAACGAGCAGTTAGCGGACTAGTCCCTTGGGTGAGATCTTTCGTTGTCTGCTTCCTGCGGCGGCGTTTATAGTGCTACAGGTACCGTTTCAACACCATTCATGGTTTTTTACTGCGCCAATCATTTGCGAAAGCATAAAAGTGACTATTGCCGTTTGAATTTTTCAAAATTGTTTACTGTAGCCACAACCCGGAGAGATAGGCTTTTGTTTCTCCTCTAATTCTCGAGCGCATACTCTGAACACCTATATTTCGAATTCCATTCACATCCGTTGGTTTTTGCGACAGCTAAGGGCTAGTACAGTGGAACTTCCCGTAACGGACACTCCCGTTAACGGGCACTTCTCGTTAGCAGACACTTTTCTGCTCCCCGGTCCCGTGGGATAAATATGTGGGCTTTAATGTATTTCACTCCCCGTTACATATATATATAAGTAGTGAACACTCTCATTCTTTAATTTTAGTTCATGAATAGAGAATTCATCATGTTGAACGGTGATTATGCATAATCCCAAGCTCGTATTGGTACACAGTGAAACCTCGTTAAAGAGTCACTCTTGTAAGAGCAAAACTATGACTTCGTAAGCGGAGTGACTCGTTAAACAGAGTGAGGCATAGCTGTGCCAATTCCTGTCTGAGGACAATTGGGACTTCCAAAAAATTGACCCGATAAGCGAAGTGACGTATTAACCGGGTGACGCACTAACGAGGTTTGACTGTATATGATTACCCGGCAATCAATTACTTGATTAACTGAACCAGGAACTATGATCCAGGAAAGTGATTACCGAATGGTAATGTCAGTTTTGCTTGCACATGTTAATATGTGTGAAGAAAGCCACCATTACACAAGACTGACAATGTTGTTATGAATGTTTTCATCTTCTTCCATCTTATTTTAATTTAATTCAATTTTTATTGCAAAATATGTGTTGTGCACTCATCATGTGTACGGGTAAAAGTAATTAACTGGTTTATTGAAAGAAAGATAAATTTTTCCATATTTATCAAACCTTCCATTTTTGTTTGGGAATTATGCATAATTGCAGGTGAAAGTGATAAATGTAGTGAAATTTCAAATCAAAATCTCTTTATTGAGACAATTGGTGATTATGCATAATCACCGCACCGGTGTTCACTTTTACGCGCACGCACAGTAACATATACATTTTAACATTAATATTTACAAGAATAATTTGCTACCAAAGCCAAACGGCTTATAAATGTGAAAGTCGTATAAACGAGTTTTCACTGCGCATCGTACCTTCCCATTAGCAGACACTCCACACTTTTTGGTCTCATGGGTGTCCGTTATCGAGAGGGTCTACTGTATATCAACGGAGTTGTTTTATGACCACCCTGTATTTCCTATATATATATATATATATATTCCGTAGTGCCGTAACTAGGCAGGTGCAACAGGCACACCCACACCGGGCCTACTTGGAAGGAGGGGCCAGAAGGGGCCGAATTCTTGCACGGGTCACAGGAATCCCTAGTTGCGGCACTGATATCCAGTTATTCTATTTTCTCAACGAATCGAATCGTAATGTCACTAAATTAATACATCCTTTAGAAACATTGGCGTAAAAAAAAAATCCAACTCGAAATATCAATAAAACTGTATAAAAAGAATTTGTTATAAACACCGTATGCCTCGTTATAACGCGCATTCGGTTCTCTCTACCGCCTCCGATTGAAAGCGAAGTTAAAGAACTTAGGTTTAAAGTCGTCAATTACATCGCGCTTTCAGCATATATAGCGCCTTTTTTTCCCCCTCCCATCTCGCGATATAACAAGGAATTAATGTATATAAGCTAAAACCTACAGATTAATTAATTCCTTCAAATATCCATTATTGAAAATGCAATAGACAAGGGAATAGGCGTATCAAGCATCCCATATTACAATATCAACACATAATATGGTAAAAAAAAAAGCCTATCCCTCTCTGCGCAGGAAAACCTGCAACATTACAACACCGAACGAAATACATAACTCTCTTCCATATATCCATGAATTCCCAGTAACCTGATGTTACTAAAAAAAAATGGGGAAGAAAATACCGATTCTCATTAACTATCACCGTAATTAAACGTCGATGAAAAATGACTTTTTGATCATCATTTTTCCTCCCGCGATCTTAATTACGCTCACGATCCGAAAATAAATTAGCGCCATTGAAATTGACACACAAAGAAACGCTAATTTTCGAATGGATACAATGGAAATATACATTATAATACAGAAAGAAAGACAGAAAAAGATACATTTATCTCTCTCTCTGTATATATATTTTCGTTACATAACACATCCCTAGAGCAAATATAATTCCGAACTTATTCCAAGTCTAAAAGAGAGGAAAACGCCCCACACACGCTTAGAGCGCACCATTGCGATTTTTCACCCCCCCCCCAATTCCGGAACGCGGTAAAATAGGAAGTTAGGCTTAAAGCTTCAACGTTATTAAATATGCAATTCGCCGCGTGAACTGAATAACAAAAGCGCTGTGTGTGTGTGTGTGTGTTTTATTTCATTATTAATGTTATTTTTATTAAGCACCGCCTTTGTCACACCAATGGAAAGACTGTAAAAAAGGAGGGAGGGAGAGAGAGAGAGAGAAATAAATGCAAACACACCCAGAATTAGCCACGAAACCAATAGTTTCTAGCATTACAGCCTCTCAATTTCACTGTAATATGGAGGTTTCCACATTTATTCTATTCCTACATCTCCTCGGAGGCAATAACTCTTTTTTTTCTCTTCTCCTCGATTTGGTTCTCTTTTGTGTGAAGAGAAGACGGAATAAAATTACGATCTCTCTCTCGATTTCTATTCATCTTTTTTATTCTATTTCCAATTTACCTCCTAAGGTTAAATTCTGTACGATCTTTAGTTTGATGTGTATTGCATTTTGTTTTTCCTACTTGATTTATTTAGTAATTTTTCCTTTTGAATTTTACTTGAAACAGAGGACGTACCAACCTCTTGTCCAAACAACTGCCATCACCACGGCAACTGCCACTTGGGAAAGTGCCACTGCTTTCCAGGATATATCGGCAGGGACTGTGCTGACAGTAAGTGATGATATTGTAACTCTTTTTTTTTTTTCCGTGGGTTTTTTGGCGTTTTATCGTGATGGTTTTTAGGTGTATGTGATGCATTTTGTATATAGTTTCTGCACGTCTATTTATCAATGGCTATGAAATGCGAGTGAAAATTCTCCAAAGTTAGATTCGAAATCCAGCCAAGACAATGAAAATGACTTATTTCGATTTTACAGTGTTCTCAACCAATTTGCATCCGCAAGCGGAGTTTTCCGAGAGTTTTTATTTTTGTTCACCATGCCGTGTGGAATAACCACTTGAATTATAATCTCAAAGTATTTTTCTGTAGAAAAATTCACGGTTTGTTCCACATTTGGCGGAAAATTGTCGTTGGCACCAGTGGATTATCAATCTCTCGGTGTTGTCTTTCTATCGAGAGATTGATAATTGACTGGTGCCAACGACCATTTTCCGCCAAATGTGGAACAATCCGTGAATGTTTCTGGAGAAAAATACTTTGAAATTATAATGGACGGAACTAATGTATCATACGCTGGTTTCGTTTTTCGCTGTCATCTAGGAGGTTTCTAGAAATTTTTTCTTTCAACAGAGATTTATAGAAATTTTTTTTGTGACAAAAGTTTCTAGAAAAAATGTTATGACAAAACAAAGGGTTCGTAAAAAATTTTCTATCAGCAGAAGTTTCCAGAAACTTTTCAACGAAAGTTTATAGAAAAAATATCTGTCAATAACAGTTTTTCGAAAGGATAAAGAATGGTATAAGAAAAGTCAGTCGCAAAGTTGATGAAATATTCCACTCTAAAATCATTCTCAGAGCAGTATTTGATATTTCAAAACCATTTATAGCAGCAGAAAGTATGGAACACGTAGCAGACAGATCTCCAAAAACTTACATGCCCGGTCGGGCATGTAATTCAAAATAATAGTTGCCAGAATCACACACAACGTTTTACTCTTGGAAAATATTATCACTTGATTTGCCTAATTTTTTTAACTAATAGAAATTGACGGGAAAGTACTTGGGCAGGGGCAGGCAGGATGCAAATTGGCCAGATGATGCGGCTGACAAACCGGGAAAAATCTTGATGAAATCCGGGACATCTTGAAAAAAATATATATTCAGACGGCATTGCTGTGTGTGTGTGTGTTCCGTCGAATTGCAAGGCAATTGCTAAAATTACCTACTTTCTATAAAGAATGGGTCTTGCACAGTTTATTCGAGTGTTCCTCAACCTTTTTAACATTGCAAAACGCTAAAATTATTGAAAACTTTCGTGGACCGGTAGAAATGAAAGATCTAATTTGCGAACTGGTGAAAAAGAGCAAAGTATTAAGAGTCTATTTTCCCGACCTTCCGACTGAGAATACGAAAATATCTTCTGAATAACAGAAACCCCTTTAACTTAGGGACCCCGGTGTCACCTGTTGAATAAAACCAAAACTATTTGTTATAATTCTTAAAATAAAATGGTTGCTAGTTTTGCTAAACCAATGTGCCGCATGCAAATGGACAATATGTGGTATGAGACAATATATATATTTTTAATGCTGCTTACATTTATAAATTCTTTGCACCATAATATCGGTGTGCAATTAGTATGTGACTTGAGTCACTCTTAGAGTGATAATTCGTGAGTCCATCGTGATCGTTGGCACCCAGGTTCAAGTAGGGCTAAAAGGAAAGCTGCAACAAAGAAATATTAAGGGACTCAAAAATAATGAATGGCCGAAAGACAGGCAGATTAAATTTTTAAAAAATTTGAATGTTTAATTCATTATAACTTTAAGTTGCTGTTGACAAATCAAAGGTCATCTTTAACACTTAGAATTAGGTATGGTCTGTCATTCACATATCAAAATATAAACCTGAAACATTAGGTGCACCTTTAGATAATTTTTAGAATGTATGACCATTTAAAATTTTATATTTTATTTTTACTGTTGGGGCCCTCAACCACAAAAAACCAATCCAAAGTTTTGAACTTATCTAGCTGTCGCTGAATTCATGAGGCTGGCGTTGACTCCGAAGTGGCCTAGGCGTTCATACTCGCCATGAGAAAAGCTTAGTCCATATTTCCAGAGGAGAAGAGGTGAGGAGTTAGTCCCCTTTTCTTGCTGTTGAGAGAAAGTCAGAATGTTAACATGAATTGGCAGGGAGATGATGAACACGAGGCGAAGTGGTACTGGCACACGTACAACACCAAAGGGAAGTGCCGGTGTAGTCCATTTCGTTTTTGAAGTGAAGTTTCGATCTTGCCGTTTTTTGTGAGAAGAATTCGGGTGATGATGATTGCCTCGCTTAAGGGGCACGTGGGAGAATCACCTATTCCATCGCATGTTGAGCCGCCATGAACATCTTCGGACCCTCCCGGAGCAACCACCGGAAATTTTTTGGTACGTCTTATCAGATTGAAATCACATCTCTCACTGCCTTAAATCTCAGTATCTTTCAGTATTCTGTCTTACTAGCACGTCGCTCGGGACCTGTGATTGGCTGAAAGTAGCGGATCACGCGCTCTCTCCCCCAGTATCTGCTGTACATTATCACGTGTCCGGTTTAGAAGCGTCAGCTTTATGATGACACATTCTTCCAACGTTTGAAATTTCATGATTGTGCATGTCGATAATTCTGCACATACCGGGTGCTCAACGGCGTGTGTGTGGTACGAATCAGTACCATAATATTTTCCATTTGGCGAATATTTTTTATATTAATATTACAATTTTAATTTAACACACATTAAAATCTTAAAACAAATATATACGTTTCAATTTTTATGACCTGTTATGAGCCGCCCCGCGGTACTGCTCATCGGTCACTGTGTATTCAAGGTTGGAGAAAAATGAATTCCTGCAACCTAAAATCAATCCTCCTGCAACAAATATCCATAATAACCGATATTTTGGTGCATAAAATTTACACCGGTTTGCAGCATAAGAATGAAAAATATAGTTTCATACCAACATGTTTTTCATTTTCATGCTTCGCATGAAACTCTTCGTCGTGCTAGGAAGCCTTGCGACCTTTCGGGACAGGACTTCATTGGTCAAAAACTGAAATACACTCTCCCTGCAAACAGAGACGTCTTACCGCCCTAGCCTAGGATGAATCCCGTTATTATTTTTACCGAAAGAATTAATTTCACCAAAGAGGTAAAATTAACCTAGAAACTATAGAAGAAAACCAGTAAAAAATCCTGACCTGGGCACCCGTCAAAGATTCCAGCCTTATGAGCCCAGATGCAGTATATGAGGAACCCTCCCCCCCCCCCATCAACACACTGGGGTGCTAAATATTAGGCCAATAAAAATAGATCAAAATAGATCGTTGATTACACGTTTGCATCACGGCAACTACTAAACCAGGCACGCACCTCATCCATATTCCCATGCGGAACTTCTGACGATTTTGTACATGTTGCAATGTGTGTGTTTGCATGTAGTGAACCTTCCGTGCCAGTTTGTTTCTATGTAATGTTTGTTATGTGCAGTGCTGCCAGCTACCATTACTTTTTCTAACTATGTGTGAAGCGTAATGATTGAATAGTATATCGTTGCAGGCTTGTTGCTGTCTGCGGAGAGACTTTTTTAACGATGAGATCGGCTCACATTTGTGCCTCGAAGTTGGGAACCACAGAAAACCAACTTCAGCCGACCACCACTGCCGTAGAAAACATTTCTCTGAAATTGCACACGTGTGTGTGTGGAAAACATTATTGTCGAGGGGGGGAAAACCCGAAGTGTTTCAATTTTTCTTTTCTTGTCTGCGCCAGGCACGTGGTAGGAAAAAATGCATGGTCGGTCGAAATTTTTACATGACTTGGGCATGTCGGGCATTAGATTTGTCCAACCCTGATATGAACACGTCGTGCTATTCCCGGCTTAATTTTGCTAAGATATGATCGGTCCCGCTCGATGGGATATAACAATTCCCACACCCACAATATCCAATTATCGGATAAGGATAATAATTCAAGTCGAAGATAATATATTTAAGAACAATAATATTCAATTGCCATTTTGCAACGTTAGTTTTGTTTGTATGTTTGAAAACTGGCGAAGGATCAATGTGAATTAAGCTTCTCGAATAAATGAGTTGTAAAAAATTAAATGAAAAGTATAATTACAACTATCACAATGCCTATGTTTTTCACGGGAAGTTAGCGATAAATATTTTTAAATAGTAAAAATAAATCAGTGACTTTGATGAATAATTAAAAAGTTGGCCTACGGGGCTCCACCATAGAATGTTTTAACTTAAAAGGGATCCGCGAGTCAAAAAAGGTTGAGAACCGTTGGTTTAAACCATGCCGGTGAATACGGCCCTGCGCGGGACCGACTGTATGCCTGGCAAAAAAAAAAAAAAATGACGAAATAACCCAGATCATCACCACGAAACCATAGCGAATTGATGATAGCCAGCTTGAGAAAGTAAGTTTGTCCAGCATATCCAGGAAAACAAATCCATTTATAGAGGTCGTATCGGACAACTTTGGTGCTAATTGCAAGATAGGCGAAGAAACAAAAAAAAATATTAGGAGGGCTATTATTGAGGTAATTGTGTTTGTATACATTAGTTGTTTTTTTTTTTCCAGGACGGGATAGAAATCATGACTTGGTAGATGCCAGTCTTCTTCGATCATTGGCAATACCATGGTCTCCTGAAAAAAAATTGGTGCCTTTTTCCGTCTAATAGGGTTATTCTCTATCAGAAGAGGTAAAAAAAAAATGCATTATCGTGAGTCCTAACACTTGCGTTATCCATCTCTTTCAACGCTATAATCCCGTTAATAGAAACGAAAATAGTAATGATTGATATTACAAGAGTGTTTCGTCAATTAGTCACTTTTATTTTTAGAGACGAGTTATTTCTTCCATCTGCATACCATATCATCAGCATACTCATTAGTTAGAGTTACTTTTTTTTTTCATTTGCTGCTGAAGTTCCGTGTTCCATGCAGAAAATGGTACAGGCTGTAGCAGAATAGGGACACGAAGCCCCTTATGACCAAAATAACTCGATTTCTGTAATATAGAAACAGGTATTCAACTGATATTGCTGTACAGTCTGTCGGTTATGGATGCATCCTACCGACCGATGATGTTTTCAACAGTGAAGTGACTCATTAGAAAGACATAAGCAATGTGATGATGTATTATACCTAAAATCATTAACGCGGTTTCGTCTTCAGCGAACGCAAGGCCATCATGGTTAATCTACACCCCCCCCCCCCACACACACGCACACAGCAATAATAAGCTCTGCCCAAAGCACTTTGGCGACCAAATGAAGATCTTTCCAGCCAATGCGGAACCGTAAGCACTGCTAGAAGTCAAAACGATATACAGCTCCATGTTGATTGCTATTATGTAGAACGGTTAATGCTCGAAGAACCATGGTGCGCTGGGAATTCATTAAAGGACAGTTATGAGTCTTTATATAGCCTCGCCACAGAGAGCAACAGGCCTACAATGGAGCAATTATTCACTCATCACACTTCAGTCTTAGTTTGAGATATTGGTGGCAGATGGCAGCACTGCACATAACAAGCATTACACAGAAACAAACTTCACAACACATACACGCACATTCCAACATGTACCAATTCGTTAGAAGTTACGCATATCAATATAAACGAGGTGCATGTATGGTTCAGCAATAGTTGGTAGTAATAGTATTCTTTATATAGGACAAATTGTATATTAGATGAGTGAAACCTGTCTTATTTCTGTCTGTGGCCGCGTTTGGGCACTTCTAAAAGGTTCTAACACGGGGTGAACGTAATATTCGGTTAAAAAGCCATGATGCTTTCCCTCAGGGAATTTCCTCATACAGTGGAACCTCCCACAGCGACCACTCCTCTTTATATTTTCATATTACATAAAAATATTTCTCAACCTTTTTTGACTCGCGGAGCCCTTTCCAGTATGTATTTTCTACGGCGGAGCCCTGTTCGAATCGAGGAGCCCTTTTTTGTACATAATTTTTATGACAGAACATTGTAGGCCTCTTTTATTTACATATCTATCAAATTTACTGATTCATTTAATTTTTCTCGAGTCACCGCGGAGCTCCTGGGAAGTGCACTCGGAGCCCTTGGTGCTCCGCGGAGCACCGGTTGAGCACCGCTGCTCTAAGTGAAGCAGTTCGTGACAGCGCTGGAGGGGGGGGGGGATTTACGTTAGAATCTCTCGCAATATAAGTGGAACTTTGCTGGCATCAGGAGACACATGGCAACAACTTTCTAATTGGGTTTTTAAGCATAGGGTGTTCGTATAGAAGGTTATTTTTTTCAATAACTATACAACCCCTTGCGACATGAATGGCGTATCTGAAATTTCCTGGCTTCACACATTTATAACCCGCAAGAATGACTTTTAATATCTGTCACCGTTTTCTTGCTATTCCCATCTTGAAAGCCGTCAGTCTATTTTGAGACACCCTGTATATCACTTTTGATTTTTTTTTTTAATGCTATATAAATCTATTTTTAAAAAGTTTTCGAGTAAGTAAATACAATTATAATATTTTTCGGGCATCTATTATTTCAAGTTACATGCCCGGATGAGCATGTTAAGTTTTTGGAGATTTGTCCAGCACTCAAGCCACCTTGACAAGTCGCAGTGGCTTTGGTACGTCCATATTCGCCCATATTTCCCGGCATATAAGTTCAAGTATTCTTACGAATAATAAATCCTGTTTCATTTCCATTTTTACCACGTTCTGTCTAATCCCATGATCTGCAACTTTGATTTCCTTTCTCTTTTTTTTGTTCTGAGACCATCGATCCCACTAAAAAAGACCACAGCTGTCTGAACCGCGGGGAGATAAGTTAAGTACCTTGAAGTAGGAAACGCGTCGACGAGACACAATCACCGTGGCAGCAGCACGTAGCAAGCACCACTAGCATTGCCATCGATTTTACTCGATATGTTATCTTGGTTTTTACACTTGAATCTTCAAAAAGAATTGTCATTGAAATTTGTTAAATTTCACAGTTGCAATGAAAAAAAGAAAAGTTGACTTTTTACGAAAAAGATGGCCTAAAATTCTGAAGGAAAGTCACAGTGCCACGGACATCTGAATGGGAAACATTTCTTCCTAAATTATTGATAGAGCAATTAGAATATTATGTGTGCCACTCTACAGATAGAAAAATAAAAGCACTCAATATTTAGTTATCAATATTAGCCAATGAAGCCGATTTAGATCTTAATCATTACTGGTAGAATCGTGGATGGAGGTAATGTGATAATTTATAAATTATTTAATAATGAATGACTTTAAATACAAATATTGATTTCACACATTTGGATGTTTATTTTTTGTTCATGAAAGAAATGCATTTCAAGTCACCACAGACTTGCTCTAACGCTGTTTGCCATGATTTATCACATGTGGCAATTTCACCGGCATTTGGCGACATTTATTGGCGAGAATCGGCCTATATTTTACTCCAACAATTATGGCCTACTTAATCATAAAAAAATGACAACTTTCTACACACAAGCACAGCATACGGAAACCAAAATTTCGGTGTGCGTTAGTAGGGCTGAATGACAGCAATTGTCGCCAACTTAGCATTGCCACAAAAATTTAATTACGCCTTTTTTGGAGAGAAATTACAAGAATATGGCCTTACGTTAATACGCGAGTAATGTACAGGGTTGTGAAACCATAGTTAGCGATTTCGCCAAAAATGGCAACTTTTCTGGAGAGAAAATCGGTGGTCTTCCGTATCTTTTCCTCTATCACATATGGCCACTTCAATTACAATGAGAGTAGAAACTTTATGCACAGCATGTGATTGCGTCTGATTATACTTTTCGTTTTAGAAGTTCTTGAAAACGTCGACCTACGACGAAACGACGAAATTTTGAGGAATCTTTGATGCGGTTTTAACCGAGATTGATTGTATTGTAAAAGCAAAAATGCGGTATCCACTACAGAATGTTTAAAGAAAGTTTTCATCGACATCCAGAAGTATTCACAAATGATCCATCCTTTTGTGAGCTGCACCATTATCTTGGTTGAAGGACAGTCGTAATTCGATATTCGAAGTTCCGGGGATGGCCGCGTAACACAGAAAATTCGCGAAGAACACAAACCATAAACTTATCTTTTTTTAGGCATCTCGTTTTCACAGTATCTGCTTTGTGTGGAAGAAGTAGGCGGAGAACGGGTCCAGTGATTCCAGGCGATGTTTTCTGAAAGAGCAATATGATGTCTGTTGGCGTTTCTTCTAAATTTTAGTTAATTTTCTGAAGTATGGCAACAAGGACCTCTCTACCAATTTTTTTACACGTGAAAAACGTACCAGATGGGACTATTTCCTGTAAACAGTCTATTGCCGATTTAAACCTACGAAGCCTACTTTGATCATAATTAACTTGTCTTCTACTTCTCTATCCTAAACATCTTCATATGGTATCTGCGTCGGTCTCAGAAGCAGTCAGTTCGATTGCTGAGTCAATTCTCTAATTTCATCTGTGTTTACATCAGTGAACCCTTGCGCATAAAAAATTCAGAAATAAGTGTTTTTGTAGCCCCTAAAATTTTTCCAATAACAAAATATTAGGAGATAAGTGAATTATTCTTTCCCTCAATGCTCACGGATTTGCAGATTTATTAATGGCAGTTACAGTGTGTAAGTTATGCAACACATAACTTGCATACTCATCTTATCGCACCCACAGAAAAACAACACTTCCGACATGAAAGACACGTGGATCCAGGGCATATAGTAGCAGGTGTCTGTAAGCTACAGCAATGGCTGATCGAATTCTGCTTCTATTTCTTTATATATTTGACTATAGATTCATCGATGGCGTAATAACGGGAAAACGCAGCAATGCTGCTAACTTCCTCAATATATTTTGAATTTCCCTTGCAAATTTTACCCTTTTAAAAACATTTAATCACTAGTCTAGACTAATTAACAGTATAGTAGAATCACTTTCAGAAGCACCATAAAAATCTTTAGGAAAGTTTTTTCCCCTTTAAATAATTTATTTAACACTTCAACTTATATTTTGTTCCGATACGAGAATTTTCATCCCAACAATGTTTTCCGGAAAACTGGAGAAGAGACCACGAATATGAAATCCGCGAATAGAGAGGGCCTATTGTAGCGTTTAGTAATGATAGACGTCGAGCTGAAGTTGCCACGTCTCGTCACAGGCCAGACACGGATACGAACCAGAAATTGAGGAAACCTGTTGCGAATAAGACAGCAAAGATTCCGTCAGGTGTTTTTGGCATCCATTACTCCCTCCACTCTAGTATCCATTAACTACTCTGTGCCCCGTTATCGCGTTCCGCCTATTCATTTCCGACTGACCACAATGGGTTTGGTCACAGGACGGCTAACAGTCAGAGATCAGATAACCCGTTGACCACGCATATCATCGCGAATCTCGATTCAGGTTCTTCCGCGTCATGCATAAAAGGGGGAAAAATATTATATCTACACAATATGGCTTCTTACGCATATTTATATAGATAGGAAATATCTCATGGTTGCGTTGTCTAAATTCCTTGCATTAGTTTAATAGAAAAACGTGAAGTTCATGCGTAAATTATTTACGAAGTTGTACCGCATATAGCCGAGACAACTATACCTAAGGATCAGCCTCTGGGGAACATATTTTAACCTAGTAGAACGCTCGGGTTATGCTCTATATCTGTGGTGCGCAAATCGTTTTTGGAGAGATTCTCCAAAACAAAAACTTAAATCAAATAAAACTTGACTAAAATAAAATCCAAAAGCAAATAAGAAATTCATTTTTATTTGAAAATATGTCAAAACTAAAGAAAGCCTTTATTCAGCTGAGCTAATTACCATGTATCATACAATATAAATTTATCAAATTTGCACAATAATCAATATATCGTCTCCGTCATGCCAGAATCCCGAACGTGCAACGTCCTTGCAAAAAATAAAATAAAGAACGTGGGAAATTAGCCGTTCTTCTATCATTCTACCAACTTTCTTGGCAACTCATTCCTCAAATTTGTCGCCGCTTTTGACTTGCCGCCCTGGGCTATAGCCCGCTCAGCGCCCCTGTAAATACGCTACTGAACGTGATTGCAAAGCGTGGTCTTGCTAACGAGATGAGCTAAAGCTGCACTACGAATTGACCTTGAATTCTTGAATTGTCCTCGGATTGGGATTGTCCTCGGAGGACAATCCCAATCAGGAGATCCCATTACGGCACAATTAATTTCTTAAAGAGAAATTTTTTTGTTATTAGCCTTCAAATAGCATTGAAATCAATACAAATTGAATTGATGAAGTTAATAGCGCATGATCCTTATTATGAACAGCAAACATCAGAACAATCGAAATATGTAAAATCAACACTAATTTAAAACTGTTGTTCATTCAAGCAAAATGTGCATATTTCAAAGTCCGTGAAAACTTTTTTCCAGAAATAAATCACTCACATAATAGCTAAATTCCTTTTCCTAAAAAAGAAATCAATAATGCAAGGAAAACTCGAGAACATCCAAAATTATAATTTTGCAATACATGGAATAATCTTCATACAGAACAATAATAATTTCACCTGAGGCCGGGATTACAGTATAAAAGTTTTGTAAAAGCTCTTTGATAAAACTTGAAAAATGTAACCAATAAGTGTACCGGTTACATTTGAGCAAACGTAATAGTCGTTGCATTTTTGAAATTTCATGAATGAAATTCTATCTAAAACTTTTGTAGTGTAATCTCAGCCTAAAGCAAAAAACACAAGTTTCACCCATATCACGGTATTGTTTAATTCCAAAAAGAAATCAATTTCCACAGCATACCGAAAACAATCAGCAACAATTGGATTGTTACTGTTATTTTTCCTTTCGTTTTCAGTGCATTTATCAGATTTCATTATTTACTATTCGGAATGAATTCGCTCTAGAATGAAAACAGCAATAAAGGTCTCTTCCAACCGTATATTTTTTCCCATGCTCTATGAATTATTAATTATCATATTCAATCTACTCCTTGCTCATAAAAAATGCAAAGCTTCATCCAGAATGATGATGATAATAATAATAATAATGAAATACAGAATCAATTAAAGTATTCTGTATGTTGTCGCATAATCTCACCCCCCCCCCCAATTCATTCTGCACAGAGGAGAAAAAATGATTTTTCTCAGACGTGAATATGAATATCAATTTTCACTCTGCGAATCTAAAAGAGTAATTGAATAGTGAATATTTCATGCATTGTTATGTTTTTTTTTTGTATTGTTACTCGCGTGACAATGAATGTCACGGCGTGTAATTCATGAGAAGCTTTTTCCCATTATTTTACATTATTTATCGGCTTTCGTTTCTGGTTGTAATTATTTTCACTGATTTTTACATGCAAAAAAAAAAAATTGTTTTTCCGTCTCTTGGAATAGATTTTTTTAGTTTTCAAAATTTTAGTTAATTGAAAATAATTGTTCCGGTGGAATATTTTAAAAAAGTATGCAAATATATATACATTTTCCCCCTTGAATAATTACCTTGAAAAATTGGTTTATTGATGGTATCCTGATGTGTTGAAAATTCTTTAGCGCAGTATTCTTCCACCGCTGGTCCGTGCACCTGCGACGATCCACAAAACATTTTGTATCTGTTACGGTAAAAGTGAATAAATCCGGTAATAATGCATAATAACCGGTTATTATACATAATCGCAGAGCATAAACGTTTGATAAATATCCATGAGTTACTCACTTTTGGATGCGATTATGCAAAGCACCCAAGCGTCGTCGGTGAATCCAGTAAATAAACTAAAAAATTATCACTTTTACCGGTGATTATTCATAATACCCAAGCATCGCGTCTTTGGTAAGTATGACAAATGGTACTATGTGATATATTATACATGATAATTCATATATAATGGTACAATATATAGGAGTACGACCGTAAAATTCATCATTACACCGGGGTCCGACTACATTCATCACACATACTAGACTCATTTGGATTATTTTTGATTATTTCATGTTTATCAAGTTCACCCACTAGGGCAACCGTTCCCAACCGGTGGCTCCGCGAAGCACTTGGGGATCCGTGTGCACTTCCCTGGGGCTCCGCGACCGATCGAGGAAAATAATATTAATTAGTGAGATTGTTAAATGAATGAACAAAAGAGGCCCACGGGGCTCCGCCAAAATAAATTATACACTGAAAAGGGCTCAGTGAAGCGAAAAAAGTGTAGAATCACTGCACTGGGATATTACGCATAATCACAGATAATGCAGTAAATTTAAAATATTTATGAAATTTGCCAACGCTTGGTAAGTATACTATGTAATAGCCAGTAAAAGTGATAATGTTCTTAGCATTTATTAAGTTTACCAACGACGATTGGCTATTATGCATGATCTCCGGTAAAAGTGATAAATTTATCAAAACTCATCAAAACGATCGGTAAGTGCACATAATAACCAATGACACTGTGTATAATTACCGATTTATCACATTTACCGTAACATATCCACTAGATAAATTCTTAATAAGTAAAATGTACAGTCTATATATTCATTTTTGTCTCATTATTATTTCTCTTATTTATTAATTATTTTCCTGTCCGCAAATTATTTTTCCCCTATTTATTAATATTTTGTCGGTCCGCAAATTGTTTCTCTTATTCATTAATTTTTTGGCCGGTCCACGAATTATTTCTCATATGTATTGTACTCAACAAAGACTATTAGAACAATGTTGTACCAAAGTTTTTCTAACAATGCTGTGGACATAAAATTTTTTCCTACAATACTGTATCTAAAAGTTTTTTAACAATGCTGTACACAAGAAAAAGTATCGCAACAATGGTGTGAACTCAACAAAGTTCATTAAAACAATGCGCTTAACCTCAAAAACCTTTTCAAACAATGCGATGCTCAGCCGAAGTTATTGGAATTATGTTGTATCTAATACAATTTTTCCAACATCGCTATACATAACAGTGTTTTTCTAACAATGCTATGCATAAGAGTGTTTTTCTAACAATGCTATGCATAAGAGTGTTTTTCTAACAATGCTGTACACAAGAGTGTTTTTCTAACAATGCTATACATAAGAGTGTTTTTCTAACAATGTTGTACCTGACAGAAGTTTCCCTAATATCGCTATATCCGACAAAGGTTATTACAGGAGTACTGTACCTTGCAGTTTTTCTAAAATTTCTGTACCAAAAAAAGGCTATCGCAACAATACTGAACCCAACAACACTAATTACAACACTGCGATTTTCTTTCAAAACTTTTTCTAACAATGCTAAGCTCAACAAAAGTTATTACAACTATGCTGTATCTAACAGAATTTTTCTAGCAATACTATACCCAACAGAGGTGTGTCTAATAATGTCATATCACACAACAGTAATCGCAACAATGATTAATAAAGCTTATTACAGCAATGCGGTACCCAACAAAAATTGCTGTACAGCACTGACCTAACAGATTTTTCCAGCAAATGCTTAACCAAACCAATTATTTCATGATGCTAACCTAACAAAATAACGAACGTTTTTCAAAAATGCCATGACAAACACAATATTCAATTATTCACGGAATGAAGATTTTTTTCTGGCAATTTACTTACTTACTTTTTCTTCTTTTTCCCCAAACAATGATTTTCCGAAGCAATACAATTCACTTATATAAACTGAAGAGCCAAAAAACCTGGTACAGGAATGCGTATGCAAATAAAGAGATATGGAACCAATCAGAGTACGGCGCTGCGGTCGGCAACGCCTATATAACACAACAAGTGTCTGGCATAGTTGTTAGATCGGTAACTTCTGCTACAATGGCAGGTTATCGAGATTTAAGTGAGTTTGAACGCGGTGTTATAGTCGGCGCACGAGAGATGGGACATAGCATCTCCGGGGTAGCGATGCAATTTGGATTTTCACGTACGACCATTTCACGAGTGTACCGTGAATATCCGGAATCCGGTAAAAAATTAAACCTACGATATCGCTGCGGCCGGAAAAAGATCATGCAAGAACGGGACCAACGACGACTGACAAGAAACATTAAAAGTGACAGACGTGCAACCCTTCCGCCAATTGCTGCATATTTCAATGCTGGGCCATCAACAAGTGTCAGCGTGCGAACCATTCAACGAAACATCATCGATATGGGCGCTTTCGGAGCCGAAGGCCCACTCGTGTACCCTTGATGACTGCACGACACAAAGCTTCACGCCTCGCCTGGGCTCGACAACACCGACATTGGACTGTTGGGGACTGGAAACACGTTGCCTGGTCTGACGAGTCTCGGTTCTCATTGCTTCGAGCTGATGGACGTGTACGGGTATGGAGACAACCTCATGAATTCATGGACCCTACATGTCAACAGGGGACTGTTCAAGCTGGTGGAGGCTCTGTGATGGTATGGGGCGTGTGCAGTTGGCGTGATATGGGACCCCTGATACGTCTAGATACGACTCTGACAGGTGACAGGTACGTACGCATCCTGTCTGATCACCAGCCCCCATTCATGTCCATTGTGCATTCCGACGGACTTGGACAATTTCAGCAGGACAATGCGGCACCCCCACACGTCCAGAATTGCTACAAAGTGGCTCCAGGAACACTCTAAATGAACTCGTAGAACACTCTAGCCACCTAAATGAACATTATTGAACATATCTGGGATGCCTTGCAACGTGCTGTTCAGAAGAGATCTCCACCCCCTCTTACTCCTACGGATTTATGGACAGCCCTGAAGGATTCATAGTGTCAGTTACCTCCAGCACTACTTCAGACATTAGTCGAGTCCATGCCACGTCGTGTTGGGGCACTTCAGCGGGCTCGCGGTGGCCCTACACGATATTAGGCAGGTGAACCAGTTTTTTTGGCTCTTCAGTGTATATAATATGAATTTTTTTTTTTCACCTAAATCATACTCTTATGCCGGTCGTCCACTGGAAGCTGCTAGGAGCGGAAACAAGTCACTGAACAAGTCGCATGAATGCGCAAAAACACTATAAGAGTTTTGCGCATACACGTGACTTGTTTTCGCTCTTTGTAACTTCCAGTTGGACGGCCGGCCTCAAATATTTATAAAAAAATCTCTCTTTTATATGACATTTTTAGCATTGAAATATTGTACTTATTTTAGTTTTAATTTTATAATCACATAGAAAATCTTGGACGATGATGTTTCAACAATGTGTTCATTTCTTTTTGGCTTTCTTTTTTCAAATTTGCGTTTCCTTATAATATGTGTTTTATGTATTTTCTCCTCATTCATTCAATAATGCAGTTTTAAATGTTCAAAATTTAGTGAGGCAATTCCTCATAATTGTGTGAAATAATTGACACTTTGTATGTTCTCCACTGATGTGACTTTTTTTCTAAATAATTTTACAGGCGTTTGCCCCGTGCACTGCAGTGGACACGGCAGATACGCCCAGGGTTCTTGTAGATGTGAGGTCGGTTGGAAAGGCCACGAATGCAATGTTCCCGTTAGCGAGTGTGAAGTCGTCGACTGCAACAACCAGGGAACGTGCGTTGACGGGAAATGTAAATGCAGGTCTGGATTCAAAGGACATCACTGCGAACAAGGTGAGAAGCTCTTCAAGTCATGGCGAAACACATCTGACCGATAGTCAAACCTAAGTATTGGCACAACCTGCAAAGACTGAACATTAACGTTCGAATTTTTTTTCTGATTATAGTTGATTGTTACGACCCTATGTGCAGTGGTCACGGGGTTTGCGTGGCCGGACACTGCTGGTGTAAGACAGGTTGGAGAGGGATCAACTGCAGTGAAGCGGACAACAGGTTGAGCCGCTGTTTCCCAGACTGCAGCCAACATGGAGTTTATGACATTGAGACCGAAGGTTGCGTTTGTTTTGAGCACTGGGCTGGGCCCGATTGTTCTTTAGGTCAGTTATCGTAGCATATTTATTTTAACTGTTACTAGTGTTAGAAACTATTCATTTACGGGATACCTTCTGTTGAGAGAATCATGTGCATGTATAAGTTTAAAAAAAAGAAAAGAAGAAAAAACTTATAAAATGTGCGTTTTGAGAACGTTGTGAAACGCGAAACACGATCTGCCAACAATCAGATCTTTATGAGTCACTAATTCGTCCAGCTCGCGTTCTTTGTCTTGTGATGTGTCATCCCCCTCACATCAGTCGCTGAGTAACAGGAGTTAAGTCTAAGTCACAGGAGTTAAGCCAACACCGTCCGTAGCAGAAAGCCCCCGCGCGAAGCTCGTGACGTCACTGAAGAAGTACATTTCACCTATAGTAATTGGATATACTGCCAAAAAAGGTAAAGATATCGCATGCGTATGGCCTGCTATATCCAATGACCACAGGTGAAATGGACTTCGGTGACGTCAAAACTTGACGTGGAGACCTTCTGCTATAGATGAATGTTCGTAGAGGCACCAGAAAATTGTGCGTATTTTCGCAGAAACGCGGTTTTATTTTTCATGATTACGATAAAGGTCAGAATAGGTGGACGTTTTAAGGGCGTCTATAATTGAAATAGACGTGTTCTGTACCTCCTTAAACTAGATTCCATAAACCTAGCAAACTTACAGAATATTTTAACTCCGTCAACGTTAAGGCTTTTGGCAAAACATTTGTACGATATACAGTTGAAGTTATATAAGGCAAAAACTGATATTATTGCTAACATATAGGAGATAAAGAAAAACAGATGAGTAAAGCATTCTTCCTCCCCCCCTCCCAGACATTTTTCCCCTGATACACTTGATACCATATTTCTTTTAACTGAAGAACGGTACGGAGGGAAAATGAAATGCTAAGGTGTGTGTGTGTGTGTGTACTGAAGGGAAAAAACTCAATTTCAATTCATGTGACTAACAATGATGCTTCAGACAAAAGAAGCAAGAGACGGCATGAATGAGAAATCATTCCATTTTCCCTGAGCCGAGATCTTCAGCCCATGTACCGGGAAAGGTTATGGCATGAGATAGAAATTAGAAGAAAAACAGACCAAGCAGTGTCTGTGACAGACCAAGCAGACGTCGACCAAGTTCGACATTCATTAATGGAGGATGTTTGCCATGCAACTTGAATGCACATGCTATTTCTTTTGCTTCCTTTTTTTTATTAGCAAAAATGTAACCAAACTGCATACGTTGCATGGCAGGGCTTGTAAAAATCGGGTGCGATAGCCCAGGTCGATAAGATAAGTGCCATAGGATGCTTAGAGGTGTTGTCACGAGTTACATCCGATACCCGGATCATCTTTGTCAGAAACTTTCCTGCCACTGGGTTCAACATATACTGCGACATGACCACAGAAAAAGATTGCTACCGCAGACAGTCCCACACTGAGGGGATAACGCACCAACCTCCCGGTGAGTATTAAAAAGGTTGCCGTTCGGAATCGGCAATAAATTTCTGGTCCCGGTCTCATCAGCCCTCGTGTGCAGAAAATGGCCGTGGTGCGACAAAATGATCAATGGTGACGAGTTTACAAGAATGTGCTTTGCTGGTGAAACTCGTATACGAACACTGCTATATCATACAAAAGACTGGCTATATGGAGAATTTCAGTCTTTGAATGAGCTTCAATTTTTTTTACAATTCTTAGGCCGATAGCTTAGGCCTAACGAGCTTCGAATATCGACAATCCTATAAACCTGAAGAAGTAACACTTAACACTTTCTCACGAATATTTTATTCGTCCAGCTTATTTTGCATTAGCAAGGGGACAGGAGTTTTTCTCTATGTACTTAACACTTTCTCACGAATATTTTTAATACTCACTTGTTTAAGCTATTGTCAAGCATCGCACGTAAAAGCACTTTTGTTTTATGTTCTACGCCAAACTGCCTTCGAGACAAAAGAAAAACGGCAGGGAGTAAAAAGATCCGATCATCACTTCCGTCTGATATAAGATATCGGCCTAAATAAAAGTCAAATGTGTTCGAAGCATTTAACTCTTCCACCATTTTTTATTTATTTCAAGAGAAACTTGCACGCATTGACGGATGTGGGGGTTTCTTAGTTATTCCTATCTTAATGTCCGGGGTACTTGTGAAATATCGAAAAAGAAAATCGGAAGCACACCAACCACCCTAATGTTCAGTCGGTCGTCACGATTACATCCACGATTCTTTTCATGTGCACATGCGCTTCTACTCATCGCAAATGACAGAGGTAAAAGGACAAAAAATATTGTAGTGACCGATCATAAACGATACTCTGTGACGTCACGATGTCACGTTTTCTCGTTGTAGCGCTTTTCGCCTTGTGATGGATGGTAACCTAGCAACGGATGGCCAGAGAGTTTTCGAACGTTTTAAGGAGTTGATTGTATTTCGTCATAGAGTATGGATGTCGCGTATAACTTGTCCGTGTGTGTGTAAATAAAATGTTCATGTCTTTAAGAATGAAATTTACATCTTCTCATTGCCGTCGCCTTTACTGGTGACCCGGACGTGATCCCGAACCTGCCAAGAACTTATCGCCATGGCTGAACAGCAAGAGAGCGATCTTCGAATTCAAGCTGTCCACGCGAAACTGCCGACATTCTCGAAGGACAATATCAAACTTTTTTTCGTCCAGCTCGACGCTGCCTTCAAGATCAACCATGTTACTGCCGAAGGAACCAAGTATAACTACCTAGTCAACTGCCTAGATGTGGAGATCTTGTCAACGGTAAGTGACATTGTTTACGATCCTCCCGCATCGGATCCGTTCTCGAAACTCAAGGAGAGACTTTTCGCTGTGTATAAACATTCAGCCGCGAAAGAGGTCAAGATATTGTTAGAAGACCTATCCCTAGGTGATCAGAAGCCTAGTACGTTGCTACGTAAAATGCGCGAGCTTTCGACAGGGCGAATTAGCGATGAGACTTTCCTCAAAAATTTGTGGCTTCAACGGCTACCAAAGAGTATGCAAACGGTGTTAGCAGCTAGCAGTGAAGAACTGGACAAGCTAGCCGAGTTAGCTGATCGAGTAGCTGAGCTCACCGAACCCAATTACGGTCATGTAGCAGAAGCCTCGTCTTGCTCGGAAATAAGAGACCTTAAACTGCAAATCTCGGAGCTGACTAAAAGAGTTGAGCAGTTGGGCAAATATCCGAGGAATAGCCGGAACCGCTATCGAAACTCCAGTCGAGACCGACGTTATTCTGATTCTAGGAATCGCTCGCGATATCGAGACTCCGATGAAAACTCTAACGTGTGTTATTATCATAGCAGGTTCGGAGATAAAGCTTTCAGATGCAAGTCCCCCTGTGCTTACAACGCTCAGAATATTCAGGGAAACGGTCCAAGCCCCCCGCAGTAACGGCATGCGGTGGCGGCGATAACAGTCTTCATCATAGCCGTTTGTTCATTATGGAAAGGAAAAGCGGCATGAAGTTTTTAATTGACTCTGGAGCTGATATATCAATTTTACCTTACAAAGGCAACGGCAAACCGACAACTTTTGAGCTTTTCGCTGCAAATAGTTCCCGTATATCTACCTACGGTTTGAAACTCCTGGAATTGGACTTGAACTTACGGCGGAATTACAAATGGCATTTCACCCTCGCTGACGTTGAGAGACCAATTATCGGATCGGATTTCCTTGCTCACTACGGACTCATCATCGATATCAAAAACAAGCGACTTATAGATCCACTCACTTCTCTCACGTGTAAAGGTTTTACTTACAATGGACCTTCGACAACGATTAAAACAATCTCAGGAAACAGTGCTATAACTGAAATTTTGAAGGAATTTCCCGAATTAACGAGACCTCGTCCGTTTTCGAAGAAAGCCTCCCATAATACCTTGCACTACATAGAAACTAAAGGTCCTCCTGTTTTCGCAAAGCCACGCAGATTGCACCCAGCTCAACTCAAGATTGCCAAGACCGAATTCCAGATGATGTTGGACCAAGGTATATGTCGTCCATCGAAATCAAACTGGGCTTCCCCGTTGCACATGGTTTCAAAAGGACCGAATGAGTGGAGACCAACTGGTGATTATCGAAGTCTGAATCGAATTACTGTGCCGGATAACTACCCAGTGCCACATATACAGGACTTTGCGCAGAATCTGCATGGATGTAAAATTTTCTCTAAAATAGATCTGGTCAAAGCATTTCATCATATTCCTGTAAATCCCGACGACATTCCCAAGACAGCAATCATAACTCCCTTTGGTTTGTTTGAATTCGTAGTGATGCCGTTCGGACTCTCAAACGCTGCACAAACGTTCCAACGCTTCATCCACGAGGTGCTACGCAATCTCGACTTCTGTTTCTCGTATCTTGATGACGTGCTCATCGCCAGCCATGACGCAGAGCAACATCACAAGCACCTTAGAGAAGTGTTTGAAAGACTCGATAAGTACGGACTGACAATCAACACATCTAAATGCGTGTTCAATGTACCGGAAATTTCCTTCCTTGGCTATTTGGTCAATGAACACGGCTCAAAGCCTCTCCCAGACAGAGTTCGTGCAATCCAAGAATTTCCTCTTCCAGAAAACATCAAGCAGCTTCGAAGATTTCTAGGAACTTTGAACTTTTACAGGCGATTTCTACCATCTACAGCAGCTGTGCAAGCACCACTTCATTCCTTCTTGTCCAGCACCAAGAAGAATGACAAGACATCAATTCCTTGGACTCTTGAGACCAGACAAGCATTCGAAAAATGCAAAACGCAGCTCGCTAATGCCACTCTTTTGCACCATCCTTCAGCATCATCACCATTAGTTTTACATGTGGACGCCAGTGATTTTGCTATAGGTGCCGCCTTGCATCAAGTATCTAACGATAATCAGCTACAACCACTTGCATTCTTCTCAAAGAAGCTTTCAAGCGCACAAAGAAGCTATTCTGCATACGATAGAGAATTACTTGCAGCTTATTCTGCTGTCAAGCACTTCAGGTATATGCTAGAAGCAAGACAGTTCTGCATTTATAGTGACCATAAGCCGTTGGTGTATGCGTTCAGGCAGAAACCAGAAAAGTGTTCACCTCGCCAGCTACGACAGTTGAACTTTATCAGCCAATTCACAACAGACATTCTTCATATAAAAGGTGTCGAAAATATTCCAGCTGATACTCTTTCTAGAATATCGACCATTTCTGTACCCACACCTTTAGATTATGTGCAACTCGCAGCTGACCAAGAGAATGACAAGGATCTCAAAACCATCTTAAATTCTAGTGTATCATCTTTACAACTGAAAAAACTCAGCCTTCCTGACGCAAAAGCCGAAATTTGGTGTGATGTGTCAAACGGCAAAATAAGGCCTTTTGTACCAATTTCTCATCGACGACGAGCGTTTGAATCATTGCATTGCTTATCACATCCTGGCATCCGAGCAACATCAAAACTGCTGAGCGACAGATTTGTTTGGCCTTCAATTAGATCTGACTGTCGTGAGTGGACTAGAGCATGTATTCCATGCCAACGCTCTAAAGTTCACCGACACACTCGATCCGCGCTGGCTGAATTCAAGGTACCTAACAACCGATTTCAGCATATCAATCTTGACATAGTTGGTCAATTACCATTATGCCAAGGTTCTCGGTACCTCCTAACGATGATAGACAGATTCTCCAGGTGGATCGAAGCCTCTCCAATGCCAGACCAAACTGCCGAAACAGTCGCCAAAACATTAATTGCCACTTGGTTTTCAAGATTCGGCATACCGCACAGGATCACCACCGACCAGGGCAGACAGTTCGAGAGCCAGCTTTTCCAAAGCTTGAGCAGATATCTAGGATTCCAACATCATAAAACGACTGCTTATCATCCACAAGCAAATGGGCTGATCGAGAGACAACACCGATCGCTGAAAACTGCCCTGAGATGCCGTATTCAATCGAATCCTGCTTGGGTTGATGCTCTTCCATTCGCTCTACTGTGTCTAAGAGCAGCAGTGAAAGAAGACCTGGGATGCTCTTCCGCAGAAATCCTCTACGGAACACCATTGCAGTTGCCCGGCGAGTATTTTTCGAAAACACCAGACATTATACAATCCGATTTCGTCCATCAAATCCAAAAGTTAATGCGTTCATGAAGCCGGTGCCTACAACAACTCACGGATACACGCCGACGTATATTCCTAGTGATCTGCAATCCGCGTCGCATGTCTTCGTACGCAACGACGCACCACATCCTTCCTTACAACCAACATATCAAGGCCCGTTTCCTGTCAAAGATCGCAGAGAAAAATTTTTCGACATTGGCATCAATGGGGCAAGCAAGAGGATCTCCATTGATCGTTTGATTCCAGCTTTCCTTGGAGATAGCTTTAAGGTACCTTCAGAAGTGCCCATTCAGCCATCCAGTACAGCGTTGCCAGCACAAGCAGTACCAGCAACTGTGACTCGCTCCGGTCGTCACGTCCACTTTCCCGACAGATATTCGACCACAAATTTCGTTGACACTAGGGGGGGAGTGTGTAGTGACCGATCATAAACGATACTCTGTGACGTCACGATGTCACGTTTTCTCGTTGTAGCGCTTTTCGCCTTGTGATGGATGGTAACCTAGCAACGGATGGCCAGAGAGTTTTCGAACGTTTTAAGGAGTTGATTGTATTTCGTCATAGAGTATGGATGTCGCGTATAACTTGTCCGTGTGTGTGTAAATAAAATGTTCATGTCTTTAAGAATGAAATTTACATCTTCTCATTGCCGTCGCCTTTAATATCAACGTTCCAATTGTCGCCTACGTTCCTAATATCGCCTACCACGGTTTCTTCTTGATTAATGCAGGTAGCTGGTGGCCACTACCGGAACTACGAAGCTTTCTCCTTCAGTTGTTGTTTGTGGAAACTAGACGCACCTGCGTTGTTTTTTTTTTTCTTTTCTCTGGGAATTTTTTCTTATTTTCGTGTACGATGTTACTTAAACACGTTTCATTACTTTTAGTATAGTCAATGAAGTTCAAGTGATAGCGTTATATCATTTGAGACAGTGATTGCGACCGTAAAGCCCGGTTTTCCTAGGAGCAGGTTTCTACAGCGCGCGACGCGTGAAAACGCTGATTGGTAAAAAAAAACCTGATTTTTCATGTTTTTAACCAATCAGCGATTTCACGTTTCATACGGCGCAAAAGTTCTACTCTTAGGAAAACCCGGCTTTACAGACTACATTTTCGTGCAGTTTCATTCTTGGTTTGCGATTCGATTCCGAGCGTGGAGGCCGCCATGTTTCAGATTTAGGTTGTTCACAATGTCGCCCACTTGAGTCTTGTCATAATCGCTCTAGGCAATATTACGAACACTTTCGAAGTAGGTTTTTTTTTTTCAGATGAGACATAGAAAGACGTGCAACAAGATTAAAATGAAAGATGTAATAGCTGTAAAAAATAAAGAGTTGGGGCTATTGGAAGCATCGGAAGCTTTTCACGTACCTGGATCTACAAATAAAAGACTACGTAAAAAAGCCTGAAGGTGAACTTCAAAAATTACTTGATGACCACTAGGACGCGAAGGCCTTTTTTATCTCCTTATGTAGAAGTTTATTACAAGAACCTTATGTCAAATTCTTGAGAATCATTTGCAAATGGATAAAACTTATTATGGACTTACAACAAAGAACGTAAAAAGGATGGAATTCCAACTTGTCATTAGAAATAATTTACACCACCCATTTCCTGAAGAAAAAAGTTCAGGTATAGGAAATGCCTCCCTTTTTTTTTCAACAGATACCCTGATTTGTCCCTGGAAAAGCACTATCGCGTGAAATTTCGTCAACTTGTGGAAAGGAACTGGCAAAAAACATCAGGCAAAGCTGTAAAGGAGCCAGTTCCGGAAAAACGCAAATCGGAAAAACTTCAGAACATGAAGAACCTCCATATGCGTCAACTGACGACAACGAGAGCAGTTGTGGCGAAGAAGATAATGATGCCCAATGTTCAATTTGTGGAGGATTTACTCAAACGATTGTAATGGAATAACATTGTTAAAATGTTTGATATGGTGCTATGAAAAATTCGATCAGAGGAAAGTGAAGAAAAGAAAAGGTTATGTTTGTGTAGAATGCTCCTAATTTGTTTTTTTTTATGTTGCATTTAGGAAAAGCGTTAAAAGGGTACGTTAATTATATATTTCTAAAAGTAAAAAAATAGTATTGTATTACTTTCGATTTTGTTGTGTCTTAATTTTTACGTTTAATAAAGAAAGTATAATCATAGCATAAATTAAACTTTATTTCAACCCATTTTAGACGAAGGCGATATTAGGAACATATAGTAGGGGGATATTGGAAACATTTTTTTTTAGTAGGAAAAATTAAGAGTTCACAAAAAACATTTTGGGTGTGTTAAAATTATCTGTTAGAGTTGTAATTCAGTTAATTTTTAGATAACAGTCTAGACAATGGAATAGCATAACTTTTACACAAATTGCACATGAATTAGTCCTATAATTAAAATAATGGCTTAAGTGAGCGATATTTCGTCCCCTACTGCGTATGTACGCTCAAAAGAAGAAATTTTCTATATGCTTCTATAGCGTAGTGGTAGAGCACTCACCTGGAATTCTAATGGTTGTGGTGGGTTCGAGTCCCCGTAAATGCAGAGGTGAAGTTTTCTTTTTGAAAATGAGTATCTCTACACAAAACAGGCGATATCCATCTTTTTCCACTCAACACTTTCTCAGAAATATTTTTAATACCTTCGTCTTTATGCTATTGTCAAGCATCGCACGTAAAAACACTTTTGAGGTCGAACTACCTTACAGCAGCTACAGGGGGAAAACAAAAAACGGGAGAGGAACAGAGAAATCCAATCACCACCATCTGATAAGATACCGGCCGTACATTTTCCTAAAGGATAAGTCAAATACGTTCAAAGCATTCGATTCTCTTCCACCATCTTTTTAATCCTAAGAGAAACTCACACGCATTAACAGGTGGAGTGTTAGTTTTTACTGTCTTAACGTCCAGTTACTTAGGAAAAAAATCCGAAAAGAAAATCGCAAGCACACCTACCACCCTTATGTTCGAACGTCACGTTCACATCCATGGTTCTTTTCATGTGTACATGCGCTTCAACTCATCGACATACTACTACTAAACCAGACATGCACCTCGTCCATATTCCTCTGCGGAACTTCTAATGAATTGCCACATGTTGGAATTGTTATGTGTAGTGCTGCTATCTGCAATCAGTTTTTTTAAACTATACGTTTTTTCTCTACTCATAGTCAGTGAAGTGTAATTATATCGTTGTAGGCCTGTTGGTCTCTGCGGTGAGACTTTTTAGCGGGAAGATCGGCTCGCATTCGCGCCTCGAAGTTGAGAACCGCAGAAAACCAACTTCAGCCGACCACCACTGCGACGACAGTGTGGTTTGAACTCGGATCCTCGCGATGCGAGTCCGTCACTATGACCGGTCGGCCACCATAGCTCAGAAGATGAGATGTTTTATCTGCTTCTATAGCGTAGTAGTAGCAGACTCGTTGGCATGTCAACTGGAGCGGGTTCTAGTCCTCGTAGATGGAGAGTTGAACTTTACTTTTAGAAACATAATATCTCGACATAAAACAGCCAGTTTCCAGTATATATCTTGTATTGAAACAAGTGAAGAGGACATCTTAACACTTTCTCACGAATATATTTAATGTCCTCGTCTTTAAGCTATTGTCAAGCATCGCATGTGAAAACACTTTTTTATGTTCGACGTCGAACAACCTCAGGGCAGTTTTTGAGGCAAAAAAAAAATAGGAGAGAAGGGGTAAAAAGATCCAATCATCACTTCCGTCTGATAAGATATCGGCCGTACATTTTCCTAAAGAAAAGTCAAATGTGTTCGAAGCATTCGATTCTCTTCCACCATCTTTTTTTTTTCCCCCCTTTTTATCTTAAGAGAAACTCACACGCATTGACGGATGGAGGGTTTTCTTAGTCTTTCCTATCTTAACGTCCAGTTACTTGCGAAAAAAAAAAAATCGGAAAAAAGAAAATCGCAAGCACACCAACCAGCCTAACGTTCGATCGTCACGATCACATCCATGGTTCTTTTCATGTGTACATGCGCTTCTACTCATCGAGAGAGAGAGAGATAAAAGAACAAGAAAAAAAGAAGAATACTCACATATATAGGCCTATATACATCTTAGATGGAATAAGCAAAAATGGGGAAGAAATTCCGGAAAAAAAAAAATAGGAAAAAATCGGTAAAAAAAAACAAGTTATAACATTGAAAACGGGAGAAACGCAATTTTGTCTGTACCATGTTTTATTCGCCTTTCACAATATATTCTTTTGCTCCTTCGAGAATTTCTCCCCCATTATTTTATTCTTTTTTTGAGGGGGGGGGGCTTGTTTTTTTATGGCTCTTTTCCCCAATATATCTTATCGAGAAATATGCTTAAGTGCCGTCACGATAAATGGGATCAGTGCTGTGGATGAATTCCATGAGTGAGAATATGTTTCGATCCCCCCTTTTCTTTCTTAGTTTTTATTTCTTTAAGAAACATTCTATGTCTTGAGTAAGATGGCGTCCCAATACGATTCAACAATATATCTTGTTTTCTTTTTATATTATTATTATTATTTTGTATAAGTCTTTTATCCCGTTTTCAATGTTGTCGGTAATATAAATGAGAGAGAATATTAAAAAAAAAAAAAAAAATTTCCACGTGAGTAATATCGTATTCGTGGGTGTTCGAGAGAGAAATGGTGTGTATGACGAATATTCTTTGGAAGATTGTCTTCGGGAATGTTATGCGTGATTTGGTTTTATTGGCTGGACCTCTTAAAAAGATTATTTATATCGCATGAGTATGGATCTTAGATAAATTTCCATCATGATAAGAATTATTTTAGCAATAATCATACTATCTATTTTATCATGTGAATTTTCATTTTTGCGCACCTAATCATATTTCAATGATGAATTTGCGTCTGAAGGAAAAAATAATTTAATGGAAACTCTCTCTCTCCGCATATAAGAGCTGTACGGAAATATTAATCAGTTTTTTTATAGACTCTGGCTACTAAAATGATTTTGTAACGCTTTGCAAGCTAATTTTTGGGCTTGGTAACTGCTCACCGGCCAAAATGGCATTGCATTTTTCATAATTTCAAGTTGAATACAACGATGGGGGATTCCAAACGACAGGATCATAATTTTTCCATGGAACCAACCCCAGCTAGATTTTGGAAATGTTTTATGTCCTGTCCAAACAAATTGAAGTAACCACAATCTTTTTTCAAATTAAATATGATTTCACATTCATTTTTCTCCGATATGTATTCAGATAGGCTACACCACATATTATGACAGCCAACTTTTGCCCGAGGCACACGGATTGAGCCTGCATGTTACAAAATCGCATGGTAATGGATTGATGAGTCTTCACAAGGGAAATTAAATGTTGAGGGTAATGTCGAATTGGGGTTAGTATTCAACTTATTGCTTCCGTTCCTTTCATTTGACATTCTAGAGATGCCAAATCATAAATATCAATGAATGCGATTCATTTAGGCTCTTCACGCAGATGCCTTTGACAACAAATTTGAATGATCTCTCTATTTGACGAATCGGTGATAAATCTGGTAATCCTGCTCAAACCTAACCGCGCGTTATAAAAATTAAGAAGAAGGGAAAAAATACAAATATAAAAGGAAAAAAATATATAAAATGAGTGCAGTATAATAATACAATATATATTATCTGCATAACAGACAGTATATATGGTATCTAAAAGTCGTATTCACCGACAGAGTTTAACTGCAATCGTAAGTTAAAGAATTAGAAATCGACACAGATTCGATTTTAACCAATCCGTGTCGGAATCTTATCCATCCCTGATCTCTTATGTCAATTACATCGCATTAAGCTATAATATACCAATTGTCAATATCAATTCTCAAGTCAGGGCAAAATAAAGGACTTATGGAGTCCGTCATGAGTTTTAATTACAATTTCCATGCAACTGCATGTGATAAAAATTGATTCAATTTTTTTGGGTTCGACTCTTTAAATTAATCAAATGGATTTTGTTCAAACACAAATTAGACTAATCTACAAGATTTTCCTAACATGGAAAATTTTAGCTGTTCTTAATTAATTTCCGGGTGCTGATTCCTGATCTGACCTTAAAAAATGGCCATCTCGTCTAGTTTTTCTTTGTATGGCATTTAATTTTGAATAACTTTCAAAATTTACATATTTAAGCTACACTCGTGAAATTATACTGGAAATCATAATTGAATTTTTCAAGGTCTAAAACTTGAGGAATGGCAACACTGTTTTCATCTCTAACCGTAGGCTCTCCGTTTTTTTAGTTGAAAGAATAACACAGGCTTTATGTTTATGTACAACCCTTTAGTCAAAAAAGTCAATGTCGCAGATGCAATAATGCGCCAAATAAGTTTTGCTATGCGTTTTGCTGCCACTACATCGCATTAAATTGGAACTGATCAGAGCTGTACGTAGGGTGGGAGGGGCGGCATGAGGGCTTATGGACTTCCCAAGACGATTAAAAATATTTAAAATTTTAAAAATATTTTTGTGAAAAATAAAATATCGAAAGACTAGAAAAGAAAAACTAATAAAGTACCTTTATCAGCTATTTTAATCAATTTCTGTTAATTTAAACGTTTTTGAAAGTTGATAGTTAATAATTTATGTGGAAGAAAATAATTGTGAATACCCGCCCCCAACTTTTTGTGGCCTCTCCTTAATCGATCCTGCGCACACCCCTGGGCCCTGATGGAAAACATCATGAATGCCATGGACAAATCTGGCCCAGGTTTCTTGCACATAAAAGAAAATTTTCACCTAAATTAAATGAGACAAAACTACAAGTCCTCAAATATAAGGAAATTATGAAGTGATTGATTTGTTTTTTCACATAGAACTCGCTGCATGGCAATCATTCACATCTGCTATAAAGGGGGTTTTCAGTGGTGTAACCGTTTAATGATGAGTCGTTACAGTTGGTTCTTACAGAAAGAAGTCACAACACAATATATAAGAGAAAGAGATGAATTATTTTAATAAAATACTAGAAAAAGTTGGTATAAATTTGGTTTTGTGTATATGCGCACGTGCACTTTATGGATATCACATTTATGCGTATGAGAAAAAAGAAAAAATCGCAATTTCATATACAGCGATGCATTGATATGATAAAATAACTATCGCATTATAATTTGTTATTAATAACATGCCGATTATCTCCATTTTAAAGATGTGAAATTTTTTCATATGATATGCGTATTTCAAAAAATGGCCATCATGCATACAGAAAAAATTGTACGTGATGGCGATTTTTTTACATTCATATTTGAATTTCGCACCCCATAATTAGTCTAAAAATACTTGGAAGCACTGATTTCAACACTAATTCTAACCGGAGGTTCTTCGTTTTTTTAATTGAAAGAGTAACATAGGCTTTATATTTATGTACAACTCTTTAGTCAAAAAATGAAGCCGAGTCAATGTCGCAGATGCATTAATGCCCCAAATATAAGTTTCGCTATATTATAGTCTAAAAACGACTTATTTCACTGCATTCTTGGGGGGGGGGGGCAGGGGAAAGGTTAAAAATTGTTTACCAGTGCTATCCACGGACAGAAATTGCTTACTTAAAGCCAATTCACATCGGGGAAAATTCTAGTCTCATAAAAAAAAAGCAAAACATAGTACGAGTAGATATTCTACCTAATAATCCCGTACCAACAACGAAAAGTTTAATAATCCAGTCTAAAAAAAACACACACAAAAAAAAGTAATAAATACTTGCAAACTAAACATTTACATACATTCAATAAGCTGGTAATGACGACATCGTTAAAAAAATAATAATAAGTTAAGCCTATTACATTACGAACGATATACTCGTAGTATACAGCGCTATACATGTATTATTCACATCTTTCTATTTTTTTTTTAGTTTTTAATGCGTTTTAATTCCACGTCAATTTAGAATTCCGAAGTCATTGCGCGATAAACATGTAAATTTATCATAAATTTACGAGAAAATTATTAGAGAGAGGGGGAAAAAAGAAGAATTAATTGCATTTTCCGGTCTCGCCTTTTGTTTTCTTAATGAACAACCCTGTATATATATACGCATAATATCATACTCTGGAAATTATTTTTCCTAGTTTTCGATCAAAAGCTCATTTTTACGGCACTTTATTAAGCATTTAAAAACAAAAAAATTTTGTAGTTTTCGCGAGGATTTATCGGATTATTATTCCGTTTATTTCTTTCTGTCTTCGGTTTTTATTATTGTTATACTCTTTTAATAATACATTTTTTTTTTTTTGTAACAATTATTACATGGAGTTGATTCCCAAGTATTAATGTTTTACGACACTTTCCGTTATTTTTAATGATGGTGAAATGTGTTTCCTCGGGAATGTTTTAATTTTTTTTTTTGGAATTCTTTTCAAAATCGATAGAGAAGATTTTTGTGTTTTTGTTGTTGAGGTTTGGAAGCGTCTTCTTAATTGCCGTCGAACGTCCTGGAATGATCGAGAACATTTGGAATTATTATTTGAAACGACCTTCGACATGTTCTTACGTCTATTTTCGTTTCAGGGCATTCGGATATATTTGTCTTTTGTTTATGAAAATTAAATGATTGCTATATTAGATATATGAATTTTTTTTTCTAGAATAACTCAGAAATTTCGAAAAAAAAAATTAATATTAATGATGATTGGCGATGTTTTTACAGTTTTCTGGCGTCAATGAAAAGTTTTAATGCGTTCTTTGGAAATTACTTAATGGCAATAGAGATTATAATTGAACCGCAAAATAGTTCGTGTTAGCTTATCCGTCACAGTGCTAATGCTGATTAAAACCTGCATTTAGAGCATGTGTGCTTAACCCATGGCCCGCAGGTGAAATATGGCTCTCGTGCTCATTTGACGTGGTCCGCGACTTCAAGCGAAATTTTTTAAAGATGTGCTAAGTGGGGCATTAGAAAACAGTTTAATGACCGGAGGCACATTTAAGGAAAAATTAAGTGGCCCGTGGCGTAGTTCCGCTTTACTCAAGTGGCCCGAAGCACATTGAGAGATCACTTAAGTGACGTGTAGCACAGTTCCAGAGCACTTAAGTGGCCCACACGGCACATGATTACACTTATTTCCCCTTCCCGCATTTTACTAGCGAACAACTGATCCTCGAGACATACTTCCAGTTGGGAAAAGTATTAAAATAACGTATAGAACCCGGATATATATACGCCATTCATGTTGCAAGGGGTTGTTTAGTTATTAAATTACGAAAAAAACAACATTTTATACGAACGCCGTATCTTCAAAAACCCAATTGAAAAGTTGTTGCCCGTCTTTCTCTCCTGAGTAAAACAAAAAGCTTCTACTTTTCTAAGTGCAATATTCAGAGATATTTGATTTAAAAATTTGCAAGAAAGTTGTCAGAAAAAGCAGAATAATCTAACGGATAACGCTTCTTTCCTTTGTTTTTACGCTGGTTTTTCCAAACTTTCCTCCGATTTTCAAATTCAGATATCAGTGAATATTGCACTTAAAAACGTGGAATTTTTTTTTTTGACATCAAGAGAGACAGGGTAGCAACTTTTTTTATTGCTTTTGAGCACAGGGTGTCCGTATAAAAAGTTATTTTAATAACTATACAACCCCAAGCAACATGGAAGACGTATACGGGGTGATTCAGAAAATATAGGAAAAACTTTCAGAGGTGATAATACACGTCAATACAAACAATTGTCATCCGAGAATGCATGGTCTAACATGAAAAGCACACGCGCTAGCACGTTTCGAAACGGCCGCTCCGCAAACGTTAAAATAGCATTCCTGTTGAAATTTATCTGGAGGAAAAAGAACACCATGCATGCAAATGTAACCTGGCGAAGAAAAAAGAAACCTTATGCACATCTGCGTCATAAGTGAATAAAAGGCTCGGACGCTAGCCCTGTGAAGTTATTCCATCGTGTAACCGTTCTAACAGTTGTGACGTACGAGATAATGGCGCACTTTATTAGCACTGAAAAGCAGACACGCATTTCATTTACTGAGCTACAAACGGAAGTACCACGGATGCAGCACGAAGTACGGTGAACGTTTTTCCCTACATGCGATTGCCCAATCCGAAAATATTTGCGCTTGCATCAGCAGCTGTGCGAAACGGGATCCTTTATTACTTCCCGGTCTGATGCAGGCCGTACAAGGATTGTCAGACCAACATGTGTGGAAGACGAGATTTTGGAGATGAGATAGTGGCAGATCAGTCAACTACAAGCACACAAGCTGTCAGCCGTAGCCTTGTTGTGCCACAATCCACGACATGTTTCACCCTGTCGCACGTTTGCATTTCATTTTAGACCTCTGATGAAAATTGTTTGTTTTTATGTGTACACTACGACCTCTTAAATTTTTTCCCGTCTTTTTCTGAATCACCCTGTATATCTGAGTTCTATACGTTACATGAATGCTTTTTCTAATTGGAAGTACCCTTATAGGATCACAACGGTTCGCCAGTAAAATGCGGCAAGGGTAATTAAGTTATCACCCTCTATACTTGTGTAGTTATGATACGATAACCCACCTACTCTTGTCACTCACCCCTGTTTTACGGAAGAATTGATTCGCCCCACTTGTGCCCGCAAAAAAAAAAATTGTTTCACCGTATGCAGGGCCGTCTTAAGAGCATCATGGGCCTCCGGGCCAAGTGGTTTTTCTGAGGCCCTACCTTGTGAATTCCAGAAAATTTCAACCGAATCTAATTTTTGTGAGGCCCCTTGACCGTGCCTGGGTGGGCCTACGCGTAAAGACGGCACTAACTGTATGTCCTTATGACAGTCGGAATTTATATTTCGAATAATTCTCATTATTCAAAACAAAAACTCCACATTAAATCCGGTAAGCGTTCCCTATTTAAATGGCGTACCAAAATTATTGGACTCATATATGCACGTATATAAGAAACAAAAAACGGAATAAAAATGATAGAAAAAGAAGAGTTTAAAAAGAAAAACAGAATTTATCTCTCGATTGCTTTCCGATACATCAAATCACCGATTCGTAACTGAATAGCTATCGGTTTGTGTGGATACATGTTCTTTTTTGTAAAACGATTTCACCGTGACCTTTTCACACATCAATTCGTTCCCGTTCATCTGAGATGAAATATCCGACATGAAGAAATAAAACATGTTACATATATATACGTATAGGATTGCTCACGTGAGATTTATTCTAAAAACGATAGAAGGATATAAAGAAGTCATCGCCGCGTCTCTCAACACACGGTATCCAAGCTTCCAAACTGTGGTGACATCAATCACCTGATGCCTTGGAGCTATCAAAAAAAGATGCTCAGGAGATACACACAACATCTTTTTTTTTTGTCGAAAGGCGGAAAAACGATATGATATCTTTCTATCACCTTACATTTTTTGTTCCCCTTCTGTGTACATTCTTGTTTTTTTTCATGGCCATAAAATATAATGTATTGACTGTATCTGGAAAGCGGGGATAATCCAATAGCTGTCTTTTGAAGGTCTCGCGTTTAATTTCCATTTTATCAATAAATTATCATCTAATTCAGTAGTTCTCAACCTGGGGCTCTATGGCCATCTTGCGGTCCTTGGATATTCTAAAGGGGGGCATGGGTGAAAGTCAGGTGAAAGGGAAACCATGTTTTGTGGTGAAGGGAGAGAATATATCATATCAACAGAGAGATGTAAGGAAATAAAATTTTCAAGCGAAATATGCCTGTACATTTAGAATTCCAGCAGAGCCATCCATGGAGTAATGGCCATCTAAATCCATGTGGCTATGTCTTTGGGGGAAGGGGGCCTGCGAGTCCATTGGAGGCTCTTCGTGATGACATCTGGTACTGTGATTTTTGAGTGTAAATATGTAAGCTGTGTTGCGTTTACTTTTGCTACTTTTACTGCTAAGTATGGAGCCCAGAACATCCCATTGCCCGATGACCCATGATGGTGAGACGGTCATGCAAAAAACCCCAAAAGCAGGAAGCTCACCGAACGCTAGCCCAGGGTAAGTGCGAACCCGTTCTATAATTCGTCTCTTGAAAAGTTGGAAATCCCCCCCCCCTTCTTCTGGATCCCTGCATCGACCAAATTCAATTCAGTACGCAAAAAGGGTCTTGTTCCTTCTTGAGGGTAGGAAGCCCTTAGTTAAGACGGGGGGCACGAAAAAAACATATGGTTCAAAGGGGGGCCATGGGGTAAAAAGGTTGAGAAACACTGATCTAATTGACAGAGTTCTTCAACAGCTAGTCCGTGAGGATATCCTTCTGGTCCGCGAAACACAATTCCACCAATTCATATATAGCTCCTATTTAATTTAGATTCATCAAATCTTTTACGTCTCTACAGGTGGATTCCGAAAAAAAACATCGCCAAAATGAATAGGCAATTCAGGTAACAATCTAACAATCCCACAGGAACATAGGTTCGCAAACGCCATCCGGAGCCACTACAGGGAGTTGTTGCGTCACAAACTTTTAAGGGGGGGGGGGGGGTGGCGTGTGCACGTAAATTTTCTAAAAAACACATTTTCGAATTTTTCAGTTTTAAAATACTATAAAATTTTCTGCGTCTGTTTTCGAGTTTCCTGTTTTACCTGTACTAGAAGTATTTTAAACATATTTTAACATTATTCTGGATAATCTCATCCGTTTCAACTTGACGGTATTTCGAGGGGCTTACAAAAAAAGCGTTATTTACAGGTAAGAATTACAAATAATAAAACATGTATAATCACTATTTTATAAAATTTTCTAACAATATCGACCTAAGGCAGGCATTATATATGTTAATGTTTTTCATTAAAACGCTCTTTCTCAAAACCAAGTTATTTTTGTCAGATAAGAAACATTATTCAAACACTGCTTGTTCAAATGTGTTGGAACTTTGTATATGTCTCAACACTAGGGTTTACATACTTGAAAGTAAGGATTTCCTATTAATATGATTTGAAGAAATTCTATGGCACAAAGAAGGAGTGAATTTCAGTGATTTTTAAAATGCATGGCACTGAGGTTGAAATTCAAGAATAAAATAACCAACAGTATTGAAATCCTAAATAGGCTCTCTGTCCACAAATTATTTCTTCTATTTGGGGCATTATTTATTTTGCCGGTCCGCAAATGTATTTCTCTCATTTCAGGTAAAAAATTACAAAATTACAAAATTTTCTCACATTTTGTGGTTCTTTTCTCCGGTCTCCTATTTCCAGTATTTACTTTTTTTGTCTGCACTTAAATTATGTCTCAAATTTGTGGTATGGTTTTGCCAGTCCGCGAATCATTTTCGCGGACAGTATTTTTTGCCCGATCGAAAATTACTATTTCCCCTATTTACGGTCATTTTTCGCCGTTCCGAAAGATATTTCTTCTATTTCTGGTACTTATTTTTTTGCCGATCCTCAAAATGATTCTCCCATTTATCTGTCTTTTAATCTAACGCTAAAAGTTGTTTTGTGGTAAATGCAAAAAAATCGTGGAGTGACGAAAATATGGATCATATCTGAATAAACCTCTTTTCTTACAGTGATAAGTTTTATTTAGTTCTTAAATCGTAATATATACAATTTATGTACTGTTCCCGTCGCATTTTATGTGTTATGTGGAGTTTCCGCATACGCCGCCATCTGTGAATGAAATTTCGAACTATTTGCTTCATTCATCCGAAAAAAAGCACCTCTACGCCATAATAAAGATTTTAACAAAAACCACACTTTTTTGTGTCAATTGGTTGATTTTCTTTTAATATTTTCTTTTACGTGTTTCAACTTGTGAAATTCTTAAACTTGAATTATAGAAATTGACCGTAACGTCCTGTTCCTTTATTTGCAGCCAAATGCGACCTAGACTGTGGACCGAACGGCCAATGCGAAGAAAGACGATGCCGTTGCGACATTGGATGGACCGGAGCCCGATGCGACCGTCGGACCTGCGACGAGCGTTGCCGCGACCATGGCCAGTGCAACAACGGCTCGTGCGTTTGCGTCCAGGGATGGATGGGCACCCACTGCACCATAGGTAATTTAGCATCCGATAAATTACTGTACTTCATCATAATCGATAATCAGCTCAATATTCGTGGTTTTAAATGTCATTTGTTGCCTAAATGTTCAATGTCTTTAACCAACACGAAAACACTGGACAAAGGCAACCAAATATGAGAGTAAAGAAGACGCGAAACATGGGAATTTGATTATTTTTTCCTCTTGTTATACAATAAAGAGAGGAAATCTTATTATAATAACCTCTTTTTTGTTATCCTCTCGGTGCTATAGCGTACGAGGCGTTTGTGGTAATTCCGAGCCACATACAACTAATCGTATTAAGAAACCGGATGCTTTTGCACCCACCAAAGAAAATTAACTTCAATAAAGAACTTCTTCGGGTTCTAACCGTTGTAATGAAGCAATAAATATGTAAATGAATGGGTGCTCTTCCCCCCCCCCCCATCTTCACTACAGGGAGGCAAACAGGCACCTTTTATGAAAATTTCTTGACTTTTAGGAAAAGATAGAGAGCGAGAGGCCATAGGAGTATTCTCACGTTCCCTACGCATACATTATAAGGATAATGGACAGGGACCACCACCGCCGCCATCTCAACGCTATCTATATCGTGTTATACTGCCATTGTAGGGGCGCACTTTACGGTATTAGTTGTCCGTCGGGAACAAAAGAACATCGAAGAACATCGCTGAAGAAGAGTATGTGGGTTTTTTTTTTTTTTTTGAATGTGTGGGAGAAGCCTTTTGAACATCTCAATGTCTATACATGCCTAGCAGGGCTAAGAAAAAAACATTATTATGATTAAGCTGAACATTTGTATGCAAATATGCCGGGTTTTTTGGGCCTGAACCGCATAAAGCTCGAATTTCAATACATAAAGAGAAAAAAAAAAAAACCTCTCGTATAACCGTAGCTGTATACAGTGGAAATTTCCATGAGAATAAAGACCTCGTCCAATTCAAATTTCGAAATTTCTATTTTCAGCGGTGGAGGACTGGGGTACGTATATATTATTCTTTTATTCCCATTATTCACCATCGAAATTAGTCCTGTAAAATCAAGCTTAAATTTCTTGATAGATTTTATTCAATAGGATATAAGAAAACAGGGCATCGCGCATGTTTATTTAAAGGGGAAAAGAATAGTAGGAAAACCCATATAGAAACTTGCAGGCGAAGTTGATGGAATGTTCAAGTTGGAAAGCCCGGTGGTATTACGGCGTGTCTAAAACTTGGGTTTTAGGGTCTGTTGATGGTTCTTTATCCTTCACCTCAACGAAGAATATAAATTCATGTAGGCTTTGTTGAGAATATGGGACTTTTTTATTTAAAAATAGTCGGGGAAGACCAAAATTCATGTTAAAATACTGGAGTGTTTCAGACAATATGGGTCATATGGTCACCCTCACTATGACCATAATGTCAATCGTCAATAATCCCATGATAGCCAAAATCTACCGTCAACACCAAAGATATATATATATATATATCCATATGTCCATACAATTTATTCTCACAACATCAGCTCATGTATTCCTGCAACCGTTACCTTATTTTTTTTAGCATTGTTTATGTCTCTCCTTGTACAGTAATACAAACGACCAAGCACCTCCTAGAGATAGAAGGCCTCCGCACGGGTTGCCATAAACGTCATTCGTACTACCTAGCAAGTTTGAAACATAGCATCCTATTTCTCCTTATTTTTGACGTAGAATCTCCCTGATTGGCTCACAAATACTACATAGTGATTGGCGCGTCCGAGTGGCGTGGTAGTAAGATACTCGTCCACCACCGTGAGGGTTGCTGTCACGGTCCCGGGCTCGAACTCGAGGGAGGATATAGATCAGATATTTTCCCTAATGAATTTCAGGTGACCACCAATAGAGAGCACCTTCATTTGCAACCATCTCATTAATGGCAGTAAATTGCGATATGGCTAGAGTTGGTGTTTGGTGAAATACTACATAGTGATTGGCGCGTCCGAGTGGCGTGGTAGTAAGATACTCGTCCACCACCGTTATGGTTGCTGTCACGGTCCCGGGCTCGAACTCGAGGGAGGATATAGATCAGATATTTTCCCTAATGAATTTCAGGCGACCACCAATAGAGAGCACCTTCATTTGCAACCATCTCATTAATGGCAGTAAATTGCGATATGGCTAGAGTTGGTGTTTGGTGAAGTAGACTCTGACTGTGCAGGTCTGGGTTCG
Organism: Pholcus phalangioides; assembly: GCF_987345545.1. Classification (NCBI taxonomy): domain Eukaryota; kingdom Metazoa; phylum Arthropoda; class Arachnida; order Araneae; family Pholcidae; genus Pholcus; species Pholcus phalangioides. The sequence goes on from NW_028301595.1 coordinate 14,091,551, forward strand.
GGCATAATTGAATGTCCACTATCATAGTGATCGGATGTGGGGGCATAGAAATCGCCAATTCTGAGCCCGATCTTTTCTTTTCCGCACAACGATCGTACTCCGTCAGACCAGACACGACCGGGATATAAGCCTTTTACCCGTGTGGGTTTGATCGTGCTGTGGAGAGGCAACAACGATCATACTGGCGTGAGCAGGGGATTTTTCCCCCTGAATATTATGAGGGAGAATGGTCTACTTACTGACGTCACAAGCAGAGTGCGGAGGCTTTCTATTTCTAGGAGGTGCTGGTCGACCCCGCTTATCATAATCACGGATAATGTTATCATTTGGGTATTGTTACATCTTTTTCAAAGGGCAAAACAAACCAATATCACAATATGAGGGGAAAAAAGCTCGTTTATAGGTATCGAGACTTCGGATAATGTTATAAATTATTTTGCCATCGATTTTTTTTCCCCTGCACATTTTGAAGCTAAAGTTCAACCAAACTTATATATTTCCCTATTGGTTATGGTTATCAGGCTTCAAGTCTATGTAATAGAGGCTAGAAGGTGTTCTTTTTCCTCCATCACTTGTTGGCAAACATTTCCGTACTCCGCAATCGGTCGGTAGCAATTGCTGTAATCCATGTGAGTGTGGTGTCACTTTGGTGATCTCTAAATATTCCGCGATCCCCTAAAGTGCTCTATAACTGTGCCGCACATCACGTGAAAAATGTGATGTTATGGTTAAAAAATTTGACTTTTCTGTGTGAATTCTCTTTTAAAAGTTCCTCAGCGTATTTTTCACCGGGGGACATGTACCATGGTAAGAATCATTATGTTCAATTCCTGATAATAGAGGACAAAATACTGGCATTTTAATTTTTTTTTTTGTTATTTATTTTATTTTATTGACGTTATATAGAGAAAGCGTCCTGATTTTGAGTTCGCTATAGCCGAATATTTTTGTATCTTTAAAATTAGCTACTCTACAATCACTTGCAAATCACTCGTTACAGCGCGATTTTCGTTATGATCCTTACTCGTAAGGAATACATAACGGAATTTTACTGTCTTTATTAGAATGATATTTCAACTCCATTTGCATGAAAACATTTTATGCAATGAAGCATTTTTCATTCAGAATTTCTAATTTTTGAGAAAAACAAATATTTTGACACTTTGACATTTTTTAATTCCACAAATTTTTCACCATGGATATGCTTTAGAACCCCAGACAAGACTAAAAACTGTTTAATGTTAGCATAATCACAGCGTGAAAATAGATTTTCTAACTTGGCCATTTCATTTACTACGTCCAAAAGATTCTGGAAAATAACAGTTTTTTCGAAACAAACGCGTATTTGCTATATCCTATCGAATGGTTATTTCCCGCAGAGAAAATAATCACGGAAATTTATCCACTTTATAAAATTTCATCTCTCGTTACATTCCCGAAAATCCATCAGGATATCACTTATGCGGATACGGATATTTCTCGATAATAATCGGAGAAATCGTCGACCCCATTTCATTCTCCACTAACAATCCATTGGGGGATATATATTCATATGCTGTGTCTCCCCAGACACCCACCACCAAAAGCAGCCAAAGTCCGAAACGAATCCTTTCATTAATCTTCATTGGGAACGGCATCCGGTGACAATAGGGTTTTCTGTGATAGCGTGACAAATAACATCCTATTAGCGAATTTATTTCGAAATTCATCTTCTCGTGTCTTGGAGATATTAGTCTCTCTCAATAACGCCCTGGACAAAGATAAAGATGAAGACATACATAGAGACAAGTATTGTGTTGTTCGTCACCGGAGAAACCAAGGGTGAAAAGGACACCCACACATAGGGTCCAATAAAGTCTTGGACATCTCTCACGACACAGTTTCTAACCCTGTCATCCTGATGACGGGGATTTCGAAACCACATGTTAAGACTTTGGTGTGGGCGAAAATACAGTGACGTTCTTTTTCTGGTTTGTTTCTTCGGAACATTCTGGAAGGAGATCTCTCATCCACAGCCAACACCACCGACCCCCAATTGTCTCCAACGTGGGAGCAGTAAAAATTGACTGTAACGTGGTACTCAATATGTAGAGCAGTTTGTGCCGTTAATATCCTACCGAAAACCAAGTACTGTCACTCGTTTATTCTCGCAATATCGGCTCATGTATTCTCGTACATGTTATGTTTGCATTGTTTGTGTCTTTTCTTGTAGATTAATATTAAGATTGGAGAATTCAACCCTTACATACCCCCACAAGCGGGAAATAAGTATAGTAGAGTGGAACTTCGGTTAACGAGCGGTTCGGTTAGTGAGCAATTCGCATAACGAGCAAATATTTTGGAAAAAAAATTCATTCGATTAACGAGCGATGGTTCGTATTACAAGCAAAAATTTTACGCTTTGTTTATTTATTGTCAAGTTTTCACAACTAAGCTGATGATTTTTCACTTTTGTGCACACACGTACTGTGAAAAAAATTGTAGGTAATAATTTCCCCTACAGTGTCAGGTCAGCGTGCCTGAATTGAGTGTGACTTGTATACGAAACTAGATGTCGCGTTGTAATCGCGCGTATGTGCCCTTGTTGTTTTTTATATAAATTCTGCATGGTTAGGAGTTGACCACCATTGCATGCAACAGTAGGACCTTATGTTGAAGGTATCTTTTTCTGAGGAAGAGAGAGAAGAAATTTCACATTTGAAAAGTGAGAAGTCCCTCACCTTTCAAATGTGATTAGAGAGATGTGTAAAATGTGGGAATCCGTGCAAAATCCTGTAGAAAAGTACCAATGAAATAGAAGCACAGTAATGCAAGCAATAAATCTGTCCAACGCGACAATACAATTTCCCATCTCTGAGAAATCCTGAAAAGGAGACAAAAAGCAAGTGCCATTGGATACCTTCTTTTTAAAATCACACAAAAAAGAATAAGAATGCAAACAACAGTGAGTCCGTAAATCGTCCAACACGAGATAGTCCTTTTCTCTGTCGTTGTTTAGAGTAAGTTAATTTGTATACATTATCGTATATATCGCATGTTTGTTCATGGCTTTATTACATTATATATACTTCATATACTACATATTTCAGTTGAAAGCTCTAATTCTTCACCTCTCTTTCTGTGGCTCCCTTCAGAACTTGTCGTGGCTCCCCTTTCCATTTGTGGCCCCCTTTCTATCTGTAGCCCCCTTTTAAAGTATCCCAAGACCACATGGCATCAGGTTGCGAACTACTGCTGTATTATATAACATGCAAAGAAAAATTATTTCAGCGGAATTTTTTTGCTGTCACCTTATCGAATAAAACTGTTTTAATTTTCCGATTGAAGGGTTGCTGCCCGGCTTCTGAATAGCGTAATAATGTGATAAAAATATTGTATTATATATATTGATAATATTTCAAGAAATAATAATGCATACAGAATTATTGAATTTACTAACAACTTTTATCACTTCATGTTTGCGTATAGTAATATGATATCAGTAAATTTTGTCAAGCGTGATCATCTTTCACTTTAACCAGTGATTAAGGTTGAAAAAATGACTTGCAAAGTCAAGGATGGCTGAACCAGAATTATAGTTTTAAGGTGATGCCTGGCCCTTAACGCGGGCCATCTGTCACCATACAGGCTGGGGGCCCTTGCGTCCCCCCCCCCAATGAAGAGAAAGACAAGGGAGTAATATATGACGCTGGAAAAAAAGTTTGTGAAAATATCCTCTTTTAGTCTCAATCGGGAAAAGTCATAAAATGGTTCCTGGCTTTCGTTTAATTTAAATTTGAGTCGATGGTAAAATGCCGCCACTGCCTCACGTGATTAGTATTATTATTATTAAGCCCACTTGATAATTATAGCCCTTATTCTAGTGGCTATAAATATTATTAGCTTCGCTGTGAAGAAGCAAGGTCGGGCAACGTTAGATGTTGACCTGGTCGTCTCATATTGGCTGAGACGTGGATTCGATTCCCCATTGGCTGGAACCTGGAAAATACACATTTCACACACAAAATAAAAATTAGTGGCAAGGCATATGAAAAATAGAGACAGGATCAGTACGATTGTTCAAAAAAGTCAGAAAACCGAAAACCGTAATTGGTGAAACGGGGTTCCAATGGATAGTTATAATCCATCAAACCCCCTTCATCATGACTGCCAATTCCTGCGCAGTAGTGCGCTTTGCAATGATAGTTAGATTCTAATAAGGTGGGTGAAGACGTAGGTTCACCTGAGACCCAAGGGTTTTTTTTTTTCTTTCAAAAGTTTTCAAATGTTCATAAACCTGGCAACACAGGTCGAAGCATGTGTAGAAAATTTTTTGGTCTTTTTAATCGTGCTTTGTGTCTACTGTCGTATGATGAAATCTCCGCAAGGTGTGGAAATTCAGAATCGTTCAATTCATCAAATAAGTTCTTTGCCAGTTTCTTTGCATATGACGTTACATCAGCTACTCCGGAATCACGTCTGATATTGACGTTTCTAACGGTCCAAGGTAGTCCGGTGTATCTCCTCAGAGTCTTGTTCTGAAATCTCTCCAGAGCGATGATATTCATTTTCTTCGAGAACAACCAGACAGGCGCAGCATACAGAAGAATCGGTCTAATTGCCATCTCATACAGAATAATTTCATTTCGAATTGAAAGACTTGAGTGCCTGTGGCTTAGTCTGTTGAGCATGAACGAGGCCAGGGTCGCCCTACGGATGGCATCAACACACTGCCGGGAGAAACTGAATCTCTTGTCCATTATCACCCCCAAATATTTATTGTGAATGACTGGGTTGATTATAACTCCCTGTACCTCTATGTGTGCTTGTTGTGGTAATGAGGACTTGCTAGTGAACCACATGAATTTGGTTTTATCTGCATTCAGTTCAACACTGCTTCGCACACACCAGCGCTCGACCAATCTTACCATTTCTTGCAAATTTGGTGGCAGCAGATATTTTAGATCAATGATTTATGTTATTGACATGTTAAGATTGCAGTGGTTTCATGGTGTCATATGGCCCTCTAGCGTCTCTGGGATATTGGATATTCTGTGGGGGGGGGAGCACAGGTGAAAATCAGATGAGGGGGAACTACAAGTGCTGAAGAGGGCCCTCAGAGAGAGATTTCAAGTTAATTATGGTGGGGAAATATGTTAATACTTTGTGTCCAGCACAGCATGGAACCATGACCATCTAAATCCGCGGGTCCATATGGGCAGGGCCCGGGCCCTCATATCCATGGGCGGCACATGATGAGATGTGTTATTACAATTTCTGGATGTAATTAATATGTAAGATATTACTTTTCTCTCCGGCCAAATACTGGTGACCCCAGAGCAGTTTGTCAGTGCCGTCTTAATACGCGGGCCCACCATGGAACAGCCCGGAGGCCTCAAGTTTGAAAGGGGTGCTCATGATAACGATATTTGGTCAAAATTTTCGAGAGCTTCAATATGTGAATAGCACACTAGACAGGAATTTCTATCAAAGTACAGGGCCATAGAAAAATATCTGTATCCAACGTGGAAAAGCAAATGTGGCTCTTAGGACGACCCTTCACTTTTGCTGAGGACCCATGATGTTGAGACGCCCTCCTCGTAAGAGGGAAGTTCACTGATTTCTAGCCCAGGATAGGCGCGAGCCAAGGTCAATATCTCTGAAAATTCACTGGCTCGTCTAATATATTAATTTTAATGTATTATATAAAAATTATTATTATCATCATTGCATTGTATTATTGATTAAATGCAGTTCTTATTAGTCATTTTTATGTGAATGAATAATTGTGGAACGAATTATCCGTGTTTCCATTATTTCCTATGGGGGAGTTTGATTCGAATAACGAGCACGTTCGCGGAACGAATTAAGCTAGTCAACCGAAGTTCCTCTGTATTTATTAGAATGATTTTATCTTCATCTGCATGAAAACATTTTACGCAATTTTCACTCCGATTTTCTGATTTTTGGAAATAAAATTATACTGGCATTTTTTCGGAGATGTTTAATCAACTTGATGAAATTTTTTCACCATGGCTTAAAAAAAACGCCACCAGCGGCGAAATCTAAAATGAAAATGTAATCACAGTGTAAAAAAGTGTTTTCTATTACAAGCATTTGATTTACTGCGCCTGAAAGATTCTAGAAAATACAGATTTTTCGACATAAACGTGCACGTATCAAATGATCATTTCCCGTAGAGAAAATAATCGCGGAAATTTAAATTTATCTCCGCTTTATGAAATTTCATCTCTCTCGTTACATTCTCGAAAATCCATCAGGATATCAGTTATGCGGATATTTCTCGATAACATTCCCCCACTTACATTCTCTCCGCTAACAATCCATAGGGGGGAAAATATATTTATACTATGTCTCCCCAGATACCCACCACCAAAAGCAGCCAAAATCCGAAATGAATCCTTTCATTAATCTTCATTGGGAACGGCATCCGGTGACAATGGGGTTCCTGTAATAATGTGACAAATAACATCCTATTAGCGAATTTATTTCGAAATTCATCTCCTCGCGTCTTGGAGATATTAGTCTCGCTGAATAACGCCCTGGAGCGAGAGAGAGAGACAGAAAAGTTGAAGACACACACACACACATATATAGCTAGAGAAAACTATTGTGTTGTTCGTCACCGGAGAAACCAAGGGTAAAATGGCCACCGCCACCGTCCCCGACACACGTACGGTCCAATAAAGTCTCGGACATCTCTCGCGACACAGTTTCTGGCCCTGTCATCCTGATGACGGGGATTTCGAAGCCACATGTCAAGACTTCGGTGGGAGTGGGGGGCAGGGAGAGAAAATACAGCGACACATTTCTCTTTTTCTCTTGTTTCTTCCGACCATTCTGGAAGGAGAAGTCTCGTCCGTCCCACAACCGACACCACCGACCGCACCCCCAATGGCCTCTAACGTGGGAGCAGTAAAAATTGATTGGAACGTGACACTCAATATGGTGAGCAGTTTATGCCGTCAATATCCTAACGGCAGCAATGGGACACGACGCGTAGGAGGAAATTGGAATTTCGGCTTAAGCTTTTTCCACACTTTTCTGCTCTTTCTTAACTCTTCGGATAGGAAAAAAAAAAAAATAGGATAGGTTGGCGAATTCTCACAAAAGAAAAAAGGAGATATATCTGTACACATAAGAAATACAATACATGCATATATGAATTATCTAAATGTCAAGGGCGTATATAAACTAGGAAAAAGAGAGAAATACTGTTATATATTTGCTTTTCAGATTGGAAAAAATTCTCAATCTCGTTTGCATTTATCTCTCTCTATCTCTCGAAGAGAGAATAAAGAAATAAATTCCTTTATTACTATTTCTTTTGGATTTATATATATGAACCGCGAGAATCTTCTCGATGTGAGATGGATTTACCGTCGGTACGATTTCTCAACAACATGACGTGATTGTTTTTTGTCTCGCGCGGAAAACGTATTTTCACTTTGAAATCAAGTTTTTATTTCGTTTGTTGTTGGGGAAAAGAAATTGTATTGTAATAAATTATTGTGGTTTTTTTAGGATATAACGATATTTTAAATAATTTTCGTTTTCGAATTTTATAATATTTTTCCCTATGTTTTTAGAATTATTTTTCTGTTCGATTTCTCAATTCGATTCTGTTTTCGTCTGTATAATTCCATTTTCAAAATAAAAATCCGTTTTGATTTTGGTTTTTCTGTTTTATTTTATCGTTATTCTGATTTTAGTCCACGTGTCGGGAAATTTTCATTTTTTTTATCGCCTTCTTTCTCTTGAATTTGTTTTCTTCTAAATAGGTTTTGCTTCTTTTTATATGGTATTTGGTTTCTTATTACTTTCTTCTGTTTTAAAGTTTTACCATTTATCTTTAGATTCATTTCTTGTTGTCTTTTTTTTTCCTGTGCATTTACTCTATTCGCCTTCCATCTCTTAATAATATTTTTTCTGTTCTTCATTGCTCAATAATATATATATATTTTAGCTTTTTGTCTCAATTTATTCAATTTCATTTTGTATGTTTTTTCTTCTCTCTCCTCAGTCTTTTCTTCCCATTTTCTGTTCATTTACGCCTTGTTCTCTGTCTTGTTACATTCTCTTTCCCTCGTCTTTTCATTCCTTATTAAACTTTCTTTCTATTACTTTCTTCATTTTCCCCTTATCTTTTTCATTTCTCTTTCTTACTTTATCCCTTCTCTGTTATCTTCTTTCATTTCTCTCTTTTACTTTCGTGTTTTTTTTTCTCTTATCTTCTTTTGTATCTCCCTCTTACTTTCATCTTTTTTCTAACATTCTTTCATTCATCTCTTATACTTCCGTCCCTTTTTCCTTATCTTCCTTTATTTATTTCTCTCTCTTTCATCCTTTTTCTTTCTCTTCTTTTATTCATTTCTTTTTCTTTATCCTTGTTTATTTTTCGTCTTTACCACTTCTGTTCCTAATTTCTGTTTTGCCTTCTTCCTACTTTTTCAGCGCTTTTCTCTTCACCTTTCTTCTTATTTTTACAATTCATTTAAACCTGCCTCATAAAATTCCACTCTTTCTGTATTTTCTGTCTTTTTCTTCTTTTTTTTTTGTTATTTTTCGGTTTTCTGTCTTTGATTTCCACATATTTGGCTCCTCTCTTGTGACATTGCCACAGTTCACAACGTTCTAGCATAAATCTTATACGAATATATATGTATTTTCCTTTTTTATCAAATAATTCTGAACCAATTCATTTTGAACAATTTTATATTGATAAAATTTTGTACTGTTTTTGTATTATCATTTATTATTATCAATTTATTTATATTAAAAAAACATTTATTACTCGTATTCCCCTTATTCATCTGTATTATCATTCATTCAACAGGTCTTCAAGCGCGTCTCCGGGCTTCTTTCGATGGAATTCGATTCTCTGATACAATGTGCCCTTTCCGAGTATATCTCTTTTAATATGCGGCATTACACTGTTCTACATAATTAGCACTATATTTTTAATAAATCCCCTTTTCGAAACAAAAATTTTAGTCCTTTTTCTGTCACAATTCAATGAAATGCATTATTATTTTTCAAAATGCACATCGTTCTCATGCAAAAAAGTTTGTAACTAATAAAAATGTTGCATGAAGTCATTTATCATTCGAAATTATATTTTCAAGTTAAAAAAATAGAGAGATTTCGGAAAATATAGGAAAATATGATTATATCGATTTGAATAAGTTTTTACCACCAATTAGGGTAAAGGAAATATTTATAATTTTTTTTATTATTAAAACATGATATTCAAATGCATACTGGTTGCAGTAAATTTGTTATTTGTAATTCATTTCTTATCGCATTGATGACGTTATTGATGCTGGCATTCGTGAAGGAGGAGAAAAAATGCAATCACAAAATCAAATTAAATAGTATAAATTGAAGGAATATAAAGAAAGAAATTTATTTTATAAATTATCTTATCCGAGATAGGAAACGTTTGACGATAAGATAATATAGATGGATGCTAAGTGAATTCAAATAACGTGTCATTTATTTCCCATTAGGCGCTAGAATAAATCCTAACGGAAGTAAATTGCGAGAAAATTTACTCTGGTTTTTATTGGGTCTTTAATATTAATCGGAAGACATAAGAGATAAATATGCGTAAATTTTAGTGAATTCACTTCAATTTTAGATTTGTATTTTTTAAAAGGTTAATTAAGGATGTGGGAGAGAAATTTTCAAATTTAATATTATATTCTCAATTCAATTCGGGGCTTATCGGACTTGAATTTTCAATTCCACAAAAAACGGAAGGAAATAGGGGATATCTATCCTGATCATAGCCGTCTACCTTGTATCTGAGAGAGTATTTCAACTGAGTCTGATTCATTTTTCTATTTACAGAGGGATGCAAGAATGGATGCAGTGGAAAAGGTCAGTGTGTCCTTGAGGAAGGACGATGGTTTTGCCGATGCGAAAGTGGTTGGGGAGGACTGGACTGCAACACCCCTCAAGAGACGAACTGTAATGATGACAAGGATAACGACTCCGGTAATATATTCCACATCCTCCCTCCCCCCCCCTTCCCCCCAATTAGGTTATCCCAAGAAAGCATTTAATCTGTCTAAGACATTTGTCTCCAACTGAGGTGCCGACATAGCTATTCTGGAATTCGGCTGAATCTGAAGCATCAAAAAATGTTTTCGGGTGATGCAATAAAAGATCTATAGCCGTGGAAATACTCACAAGTGTGTTTGGATCCCGAGAAGAGCAAAGAAAGAAAAGAATTTTTTTTTTTTTATAAAACGAAGCTACAGGTTTAAACCTAATTACAGCTTGCAGTAAAAATAAAAATTTGCACAGAATAGAAAAAACGACATGATAAAGTACACAAAAGACAAATAAAAAGTAACAAAGAATTACGCAAAATACAAAAATTCTATACAAAGATATATACAACGCAATCACAGCAAAAATCTTCTAAAGTCGGTAACAGACGGATGAAAAATATCCAGATGTTGAGGAAGCGCATTATAAAATTCGGAAAATCTGTTTACAGCACAGTAATTACCAATATTAGTATTATATGATTTGATGGCAAATAAGCAACTAGATCTTGCATTGTGACACTTAATATTGAAACAGATTTCATTAAGAATTGGTATACAATCAATTTGGTTAGTCAACAGTTTCTTGAAAAAAATAACGAGCAGTACACTCTGCGTTTTTGTAAGCTATTGACATTGAGACTGTTTCGTAGATGAGTGGCAGATAGAATATTGTTATAAGGGCCATGTTTTTTGAAATATAAATACCTTAGAAAATTGTTTTGAATAATTTCAAGATTGATAATATTGCAAGCGTGAAATGGGATCCAGATAATTGAAGCATATTCAAGTTTAGATCTTATAATCGTATTAAAAAAGGATATTAACGTATTACTATCCTTGAAATCTCTCGACATTCTTTTAAGCAAACCAAGTTTTTTATATGACACAGAGCAAAGATTTTTAATGTGATCAGCAAAGTTAAAATTGGTACTATAAATAACTCCCAAATCGGTCGCAGAGGTTCTTCTAAGCAATTGGCTATTATTAATGTTATACGTAAAAAAGATTGGATTCTTTTTGTGAGTGAATGAAAGAACAAAACATTTATCAATATTGAGATTAAGTCTATCAAGTAAACACCATTCGTGAAGTAAAGACAGCTCATTTTGAAGGCTATAACATACATCTATACAATCAATACTTTTAAAAATCTCCAAATCATCAGCAATGATTTGTGTCGTAACATCAAGGATTTTGTACTTACTAAAACGTCGTAAGCTTCGATTTTAGGGAATAGACCAGAGGATCTTTTCAAGACGCGGACTACCAATCATTTTCAGAAAATGTTCAAAAACATTGAAAAATGATTAATTCTAGAATTAATGAAAGAAATAATTAGGGAAGCGAGGAAAAAGATAATTCTAGAATGAAATGAAAGGAATTATTATAGAAATTATTATAGAATAAATAAAAAAAGAAATAATTCTAAAATAAATGAAAGAAATATTTCCAGAATTAATGAAAATTCAAAATTAGTGACAAAAATTATTATAAAATTTATGAAACAAATAATTTCAGAATTAGTGAAAAAAACAACTAAAACATCAATAAAAGAAATAATTTCGGATAAAAATTATCACACAGTCAATGGATGAATAATTGCATAATTATTGAAAGAAATTACTTCAAATTATTGAGAAGGAAAATGACATCAGAATTACCTGAAAAAATCATTAAATAATCGTTTAAACTGATTTCAGATTTAAAATAGTTTCAGAATTAATTAATTTAGTCAGTAATTGATCAAATTTATTTACAGAATTACTGAAGAAAATTATTTAAGAATTATAATCGGAATTAATAATCAATAAAATAAATAATTCAGAGAAAATGAAAGTCTTCAATTACTTTAGTCCCTGTTTAATTTAGAGCCACATGGGCCCGCTGTCTATTGAGATGTCACTAAATTACATGAATTGGTGGCTCGCGGGCTCCGTGTGTAGCTTCAATTTGTCACACCGTGTATGAAATATTGAAGAGAGAGAGAGACCCCCGTGATAGACTGTTAAAAAGTTCTCCAACCCAGTTTCAGTCTGCCACCACTTGCATCGGCCTTCTCGAAACGTGAAGTCATCACTTTAATCACGTGACTTCTACTTAGCCACATAAATATTCCTTTGGGGAATTTCTAACGGATTCGTACACGCCGGAACGTGTGTTCTTGAGTTTATGGTGTGTCCTTAAGCAGGGGTCAGACATTGCGGGACTTCAACGAAGCCAGGGATCAACAACAAAGTCATATTCTGGTATCTGGATTCATACAGTGGAGCCCAACGTGGCCCAAGGCTCCAAGTCAAACGGGGCTATGTTATCAAAGAACTCCCCTTATTCCGAGAGTAATATAGTAATATTTGCATTAAATATGAAAGTTTTCGGGAGAGCAGATGCTTTGCCTAATAATACTCAAAAATGTCCATTGGGTGAACTTCAAATACTCATGAGTGTTCATTTGGAAAACTCGTCCCTCCGCAAGCAGACTATCAGCACTTGCATAAAAAGAAAATTGCGGCCACTTTCGCTTCGAAATATGGAAGTTAGATGGCTGGACCACTAGAACACCGAACAAGCATAACCATGGCAATATGAAAACTCCCGGGAGGGGGTTCTTCAACGCATGAACACACGTGCCTCTCAAAGCATTTAGCGGTGGCCCAATGATTAACAATATAGTTACAGAATTCATAGAAATGCTGGGAAAAAAACCGCTCAGTGAAAAAATTTATTCCAGAATTGGTGAAAAAATAATTTTCAGTTTAAAAATTTCAGAGAGAAATAATTTCGGAATTAGCGGCAAAAAATATTTTGCAATTGATGAAAATTCATAATTAAGTTAAAATATTTCCAGAATTATTGAAGGAAATATTTTCAGGAAAAAAAAAAGGAAGATTTTCAAAAATAAAAATATATTGAATAAATAATGGAAGTATTTGTATTTGATAGGAAAAAAAATATATTTGAGGTTAACGAAAATCCATATTTCATGAAAAAAATAATAATTCCAGAATTGATGAAAACTTTCATAATCAAAAAATCATCAACGAATAAGGCAAATACCAGGAAATACTAAAAAAATTCCTAATGCATTTCATCACGCTATGGGCGTCGTCTTCAGAGGATAAGAGTATCACGTTGACCAAGTTCCCCACTTGGATTGAGTACCAAATCTCGGTTGCTCAGCGGAACGGAAAAACAATACATCTGTCCAAGTGAAACATCGTGGAAAGAATGAAACGAAGCGCCTGCGTATTAAGTCTTTCGTAACAACCTCATTGGCTGCTTGCGAAAGGAAAAGACCAGTGGAGCTATCCGACTGATCTGTTTGTGACGTATTTGAAGAAAATTCGAATATACCAATCGGATATCTTCATTTCGCAAGCAGCCAATGAGGTTGTTACGAAAGACTTAATACGCAGGCGCTTCGCTTCATTCTTTCCACGATGTTTCACTTGAACAGATGTATTGTTTTTTCGTTCCGCCGAGCAACCGAGATTTGGTACTCAATCCAAGTGGGGAACTCGGTCAACGTGATACTCTTATCCTCTGAAGGCGACGCCCATAGCGTGATGAAATTCATTAGGAATTTTTTTAGTATTTCCTGGTATTTGCCTTATCCGTTGATGATTTTTGATTATGAAAGTTTTCATCAATTCTGGAATTTTTCTTTTTTTCATGAAATATGAATTTTCGTTAACCTCAAATATTTTTATTTCCCATCAAATACAAATACTTCCATTATTTATTCAATATATTTTTATTTTCGAAAATCTTCCTTTCTTTCTGAAAATATTTCCTTCAATAATTCTGGGGAAATACTTTCACTTAATTATAAATTTTCATGAATTGCAAAATATTTTTTGCTGCTAATTCCGAAATTATTTCTCTCTGAAAAATTTCTAAACTTAAAATTATTTTTCCACCAATTCTGGAATAAATTTTTTCATTGAGCGGTTTTTTTCCCAGCACGTTTCTATGAATTCTGTAACTATATTGTGTAAGCCTTTTAGTCGGTGGGCCACCACTGAATGCTTTGAGTGGCACGTGTGTTCATGCATTGAAGAAACCCCTCCCGGACGTTTTCATATTGTCATAGTTATGCGGTCCAGCCATCTAACTTTCATATTTCGAAGCGAAAGTGGCAGGTGCAGCAATTTCTTTTTTATGCAATCGTGAAGCTAATGGGGGTAATCGGGAATCAAAGCTATAGGGAGTTGCTCCAGACCAACTTAAACAGGATTGCAGCATGGGCAAATGAATGGAGCATGACGTTTAGCGTTGATAAGGGCATGGTAGCTCATTTTAGTTCGAGCAACCCACGGTTCTCTTACGAGTTGAATGGTGTCACTATCCCGGATGCAACTAGGGTCACCGATTTGGGAATTCTCATTGACGAGCGGCTTAGGTTTTTTGAACATTGTTCGGGAATGTTCAAAAAATCGAACAGAATGTGCTCGGTTTCATTCTAAAACAAGGTCTCTTCGCGTTCTCCTAAAGTGATCCTTCCGCTTTTTCGTTGTTTAGTTCGTCCTGGACTGGAGTATGCTGTAAGGTTTTGGAGAGGGACCTACCTACAGAGGGACATAGACTTGGTTGAAGGGGTACAGAGAAGAGCTACACGTGTCCTTATTGGAACACGGAGCTTGAGTTATGAAGAGAGACTTCATTTTTTGAATATGTTTACATTGGATGAACGCAGATGTCGAGGAGATATGATCGAAGTGTTCAAAATTTTCAATGAGATGGATAGAATGGACCATGAACTTTTAGTACACCGCCAATCGACTGCTTTTACAAGGGGACACCAGTATCGATTGGTAAGGGACAATGCAAGGTTATGGTGCCGCAGGGAATTTTTCTCTAATAGGGTTGTCAATAAATGGAATAGCTTACCCCCGGAGGTAGTAAATTATAACACAATTGACACGTTTAAAAAGAAGTATAATAAACATGTTGGGGTAAATCGAGAAGCTATTCATACTTAGAATAAGACAACCATAAGTATTCTTTATGTGCATTGTATAATATTTTAGCATGTGTATATATTGTTTATAATGTTTCTAATTACATTTTTAATTGGGTTGATTTATTTTTGAAATATATGACATCCATATATGTTATGGGCATCTTTTTCTCAGCCACCTCGCTGGGCATTTTGCCTGTTGTGGTGTTGTATTTGTATGTAAGTATCGTGCTGAAAGTCTGCCTGCGGAGAAACGAGTTTTTCAAATGAACATACATTCGCACCATTAGAGGGGGGAATGTTCCTCACAATGTCGGCACTACTGACTCCTCCTTCTAACCAGATCAATAGTTGGAATCCACACAAAACTATGCCGGACACTACTGTACCGTCATTGGGGTGTCCAGCATGATGTTGGCACGCACTACACTCCTCCTAACCAGATCATGGCCCGCTGCTCTGTCTCAATGAAGAGATTTCAGTAGGAGGTGGAAGTAGACCTATTCCCTGATGTAAGACGTGCATGTATGTGTTGTGAAC
Organism: Pholcus phalangioides; assembly: GCF_987345545.1. Taxonomy (NCBI): domain Eukaryota; kingdom Metazoa; phylum Arthropoda; class Arachnida; order Araneae; family Pholcidae; genus Pholcus; species Pholcus phalangioides. Next base: position 14,107,106 of record NW_028301595.1, read on the forward strand.
CTAACGTGAAGTGTGTTCCTGCATAAAGCTTTTTATGTGTAGGCCTGTCATTTTCCGTAATTTTTTCTAACTATGAGTGATGTGTAATAATTGAATAATTGTAGAGGCCTGTTGATCTCTGTGACGAGACTTTTTAACGGAGAGATTAGCTCGCATTCTCATCTCGAAGTTGGGAAACAAAGAACCAACTTCAGCCGACCACAACGGTGGGGGTTCGAACCCGTGTTCTCCTGATGAGAATCCGTCACTGTGACCACTCGACCACTACTACAGCGGCGGCATTACTGACTATAACTCAGCATCTCAAAAATAAAATACCCTCATCGAGAGAATGAATTTTTTCCATTTCTCACAACCATTTAAATTTTTGTTTCAAATTACAAATGACATCATCGGAGAAAATTTTCAAAAACCTTTAATTAAACAACATTCCAATTAATCTCGAATGAACCCAAAATTTCATTTCCAACCAACGAACGTTGAAAATGAGAAATTTTCGCGAATTCTAATTTATCCCAGACAAAATTATATGAAAATTGTTCGTAGACAGCGACAAAGTGGGGGAGGGGGGGGGGGCTAATATTTAGTCACTGCAAATATTCGAATGCAAATTCCATTCATATTCAGAACAGGGGTTTTGAATGTGATCGTGCAAAGAGTTCGAGATTACTCCAAACGTGTCATTTAACAAACATTGATTATACCCATTCCTATGTCAATAAATATGTATGGATAGATAGATAGATTTTTCCCCGTCTCTTCTTCAATTATTAATAGATGTTTCCGAGAATTATTGCTATTTTATTCATTGGCAATATATATTATTTAATGTTTGCATAGAATTTAAAAGCAATGGTTTTTGATGACTGTTTTCTGTGAGTAAAGTAAGTAAACACCTGATATTTTATGTCTACACTTTACATTTTCGTCGATGTTGGATTCTTTCGATGCAATAGATTTTAGAATATTCAATTGCACAACTTATATTGGGTGTTTGTTTTCATCATCGCCATCATTTATCTGCGCCATCTGTTATTAAAAATTGCGAAGTATTTTTTTTTTTTTCAAATGTTTACTGTTTGAAAGTCTCGCAGAATAAGCTTTTGATAATACGCGTTGCTTCTGTGCGGTCTTGTGGGCAACCCTTATGGTGGATTCACATCTTACAGACACTCACCGTGTCGTGTCTGACACCGGCAAACATTCTTTAACATAAAACCAGTGAACGTATTCATATCTATCGTATCGTGCCTGCGCAGGCGTAGAAAGTCATTTTTATGTTAAAGAGTAGTTGCGTGTCTGACACGACGCGGTGAGTGTCTGTGGATGTGAATCCACCCTTATTGCGAGGATTCAGGTTTGGACTCCGTTGAGGCGCAATGCAGGTCGGAGGGTCGTAAATTTATACCATTGGAAAATGTCTCTCCACAGAGAGCAATCAGACCTACAACACTCAAAATTCAAGCATGTGGGGGAAAAATAACCTGATGAGTTGATCGCTTCTTAATTTGGAACACTCAGATGGCATCATTCCCTGGAACATAGAACATACATTTCTTAGAAACGAACTTCACGTTGGGTACAGCACACATTCACGACACATTGCACATCTACAAACTCGTTAAAAGCTCCTCAGAGGAATATTTATGAGGTGAAATGTGCATTTTAGTACTAGAAATTATACGAACACGCGAATGCCAGTCGGTCTCCCATTTGAAAAAAGCAGACTTTTTACCATAATACTTACATAAAACGAAAATTCAAGCATCTACCCATCTTCGAGAGAACACGAATCAAGCACAATTCTAGGAGCATAAACAGGTTAGGCACAGCAAACGGGATCTAGCAAAACCCCCATCTTAACGGACACCCCCTCAGATGCGGTCACCCCCTCTTTTACGGTGAAATAATAATTTCCCCGTGTATGACGAATCTAAATTATTCAAATTCCTGATTAAACTATTTTACCTGGTCATCCTTCTTTTACGGGTGAATTCAATTACCCCATCCGTGTCCGCAAAAGAGAGGTTTGAAGCGTATTGCATTCAATCAATCCGTTGAAAATCACCTGTATATGAACATTTCTGATTATATAAATTCAAGGAAACTTCTACTGAAAAACGGGAAAAACTGGGACTTTTTCTTCAAAAAAAAAATCGGGACGGAGAAAAAAAATATGGTGCAAAACGGATATATAAGAATACAGTCGAATCCCGTTATAACGAACGCCAAGAGACCGGAGGAATCATTTCGTTAGAACGAAATTTCGTTATAAAATAATTCCAGGTTACCTAGCATTGTTCCTACGTAAACTTATTGGGGGATTAGAAAAGTGTTCGTTAACACGAGATTTTCGCTAAAACGGTATTCGTTAAAACGGGATTCGACTGTATAATCATGCTTATATATATACACTCATCATTTGGGCTAGAATTTTTATAACCTAAAAGCCGTCGGAATATTATCCATAAAAAATGACTTAATGCCCTAATAACTAAAAATATAAGCCGTAAAAACCTAAGAAATATGATTTTATAAAATAGGCTGACCATATTTCCTCAAGAAAAATACGGGAAATCGCCAATCATTGCCAAAAAGGAGGGCAAAGGTACGTAAAATTACCAATACAGTAGTTGCTAATATCGCCAAAAAAAACTCGCCAATCATTGCCAAAAACGATGTAAAAGGGCATTGATTGCTAAAAAAATCACCAATTGCAATAGATGAAGTTATTGAAGTGAGAGCTTTTGGGGGGAAAAACAGACAAGTCTCTTCACTGTTATGCTGATATACGGAAAATAATGCCTCAAAAATGTGAAAATATGTCTTAAATTCTGAAGATCATAGAAAAATGCCCTAAAACAACTGGCAATCATGAAAAAAAAAAAAGGTTCTATTGCGTAAAAATATCGAAATATGTAAAAATGTATAAAAACATATGCAAAGTCATAGAAATCCTAGCCCTACTCGTCATCCTTCCACTCGACGCGTTTCTGAATTCGAAATAAAGTCCCTATGTGTTGAAGACATGAATGTCACAACACGTGTTTTACATTTCGTTGAATGTTACGCATTTTACCACGGAATGGAATTGTTGCGTTAGACTTTAGTATGTATTTTAAACTCCTGCCAAGCCTTATTTAAATACAATTACACTATACACGACGTGTAGATATTTAACAGTGTTTCGGATTTGTTGTTGACGAGCCTATACTCGTATTCAGGTTGGAACATATCAGATAAACCCTTCAACCGGATCACGCCGTCCACGTACACGTGTAATGAAAAGTATTTTTAGCGAGAGATAAACTGAATATTCGATTACCGAACGTCAATGGACGTCTTTTGAAACTGACCTCCCCACGCCTTAAGAAACGCTCCACCCTCTGACGTAGGAACCAGGAGATCTTTGGATGATTACAATCGCAAATTGCATGAATTCCAAGGAATAGACGTAAATTTGATTAGGAGAGAGAGAAAGAGAGATGCAAATCGGTTTCCGGAGAATTTTCGAGTAGCTCGGTTTTAAATAAACAAGTCGGGACGGTGATCTCTGATTACCCGATGGAGGAGGAGGAGGAGGAGGATGTGGATTTCAATCCTCCCTTATTTCAATACAAAGTCAACGCAATCCGTATTTTAATGTCACGAAATCCTATCCCCGACGTCGGAAATTATTCAGAAAATATATTACTTTTTTTCCCCCTTTCCCCCCTTCGCGATTTCCTTATGAAATTAGAAATTGAGTGAGAAAAATCTAATTTGAATAATTGAATTAATTGATTCCTGTGAAAAATTTTCATAAATATTTATCGATTCCCCGTCACGCGATGCGAAGGAATTAATCCGAGAAAAATTTCAATTAGGAATTTCATAATTTGATTATAAATATTTTCCGTCACGCCTTGAGTTATTCATAAAGTCAACAGACATATTCGTTAACCTTATTTACACATTTTTATATTAAATTTATTAAATGTAAATTAAATTTATCACCAATATTACAGTCTTCGATGTTGACGATATTGATGATGTAGATGATTTGAAATTTCTTAGGAATATAATAATCATAAGATTTCCGTAATCCAAATGCCAATTTAAGGAATAATCATCCAAAAATGATTTTGTGAAAGCAGCATTTTAAACAATTTCAAAGCTTTAAAACAATTTGGAGCCGTTTCTGAACATTATTCAGCGGTGGTGAGAAATTCGAATAGAATGCTCGGTTTCATTCTCAAGAAAATGTGTTTCCTTGTTATCCTAAAGTGATCCTTCCACTTTTCCGGGGACTGGAGTATGTATGCCATCAGGTTTTGGAGACCATACTTACTGAGGGGCATTGACTTCGTCGAGGGAATGCAGAGAAGACCCACACGTGCTCTTGTTGGCGCACAAGGCTGGATCTATGAAGAGAGACAATTTTTTGAATATGTTTACATTGGAGGAACGCTGGTGTCTGTGGGAGGGATATGATTCAAGTGTTTAAAATTTTCAACGAGATGGATTGGACGGATTAGTTTTTAGTGTGCACCGTCAATCAACTGCCAGTATCGTTTCTTAAGGCATCATTTCAGATTTAAGTGCCGCAGGGAGTTTTTCCTCTAAGATTGTTAATAAATAGTGTTACGATCTATAGACGATAGATGGCGCGATTTGTTCGATGGCTGTCAGAAATATCGAAATGTTGATACCGGTTTCGGTATTACGCAAAGGCATGGGATTGGCGAAGAACTGGTAGAGGGTTGGACAGAAGCTTCCAGAAGGTTACGCCCATTCAGACAGTGGCGCCACAAACCAGGTACTATGAAATAGAAATTTGTGAAATGTTCATTTTCTCGAAGTTTCGACCGGAGCTATAAATATGAGGCGATCGAAAGAAGGATGCAGATTCCAGATCAGAGAGACTGGATGAAAAGTCAGTTGTGATTGAACTTTGCGCGAAAGTTGTTAGCTCTCTGATTACTCTGTAAATACGTGTAAATTGCTGTTCTGTAAATAAATCCGTGTTTGTCCGTCGAACCACTTCTTGTATTGCCATCTCGAAGTCTTGTGGAAAGTGTCCGGTACAATAGAATAGCTTACCTCCCCGGACGCCTTGAACTCCAACACAGTATTGACACGTTTGAAAGGAAATACGACTTTTATAATGAGGAAAACCGAGAAGTTAAACCATACTCATAGATAAGACAACCATTATTTTTTTATAGCAGTGTATTTTGTTTTATCTCTGTTTTTAGCATTGTCGTGGTCATTGCTCTTGCATCCAGTCAGCACCTCCTACAGATAGAAGTCCTCTGCACTGTTTACCATAAACGTCATCCAGACTACCTAGCAAGTTTGCCACATTTCGGAACACAGCATCCTATTTCGTTTCTTCTTATTTTGGCGTAGAATCTTCCTGATTGGCTCACAAATACCGCTTAGTGATTGGATGTGCGGAATAGAAATCGCCAATTCTGATCGCGATCATTTTTTTCCCTCACGACGATGATACTGGCACGAGCAGGGAATTTTTTTTTTTCTCCTGAATATTCTGAGGGAAAATGGACTATTTATTGACGTCAAAAGCAGACTGCGGAGGCTTCCCATCTCTATGAGGTGCTGATCCAGTTGCCGTATTTCAGATATATTTGGCATCCGTATTTTTTACGGATATCTTCAGTCACATCGTTAGGCATTTAGCCTGCTGTCACCTTTGTATTTGTAAATAAATAAAAAAAATACCATAAGGACATCATTGCAATAATTCTCTAAGGTTACTATCGAAACAGCCGGAATTCCACTTATTGAAGGTAGTGGATTCCTTAGTAACCAGCTGACATCATGAAAGCTGATTTCCCCCACACATCAAGGTAGGATCTTTCGCAATGTCACTATGGGAGAAATTTTAGTTCTTCAAGATTTTATTTTCGTTTAAGCTGGGTATTCGATTAATCGCTATCCGGGGTCAACTATACATAATGTCCTGTGAGTGCGGCCTCTATCTCATCAACCGTCCATTGTAGAGATATGATTCCAATTTAAAAATACGTTAAAAAGACGTTCAAGAACTATCCATTACCAGTTTTGAGGGTGAAAATACGGTGTGCCACAAAATACAAAATCGAAATTTTTATACGGTCTCTAACTTTCAATTAAAAGTTGTTGCCCTGTCGGAATCCAACCGAAGAGATCCTACATTTTTAAATGCAATATTCAATGGGATATTCGAATTCACAAATTAAGATAATTAAGATAATTCACGAATCGGAGAAAAGTTAAGAAAGAACGACAGCATAAATAAGAGAAAGAAGCGTTGTCCGTTAGTTTCTGCTGTTGTTCCATAACTTTTCTCCGATTTTTGAATTCAAATATTTCAGTGAATATTGCAGTTAAACACGTTAGATATCTTTTATTCTACTCAGAAATGACAAGATAACAACTATTGAGATTTAGAGGACAACGGGGCCGTATAAAAGTTATTATTATTATTATTATTATTTTGTGACACACTGTATTTTCAGATACAATATAATTTCTCGAACACATTTTGAGCATTTTTTTTCTCCTTCAAATAGAATAATAACACTACAACAAACGGTTGATGAGATAACAGTCGCATTAGCACTTACAGGACACCTTGTATAGTGAAACCTGTCTTAAACGGAATCAAAATACAGTCTGTTCAATGATAAGTGCTTTCATTTCCACCCTTTACAAAATGGAAATCTGTCTATAACGGGATATTATTTGAGTCGGTTGACGTTCCGTTTCGCACGGGTTTCACTGTATAAAACAACATCAATACACACTAACGTGACAACAATTGAAACTGTGTTTTAGATATTCGAGATTTCGCTTGATTAGACCTAGAAACAGACCGAAAAATATAAATCCAATCGGTCAAAAAAGGCTTATAAAATATCTCTCCCAGACGGTAGAGTCAATCAGAAACAGAAAACAAGGAAAAAATCAGACATAAGACCATAAAAAAAAACGGGAAACGGAAACCCGAAACCATGAAGTGATCCATCATAAGATTCAATAAATAGAAAATAATAGAAGAGAATAAATAAATAAATAAAAATAAACTAAAAGGCACACAACAACACCATAGTAGTAGTAGTAGTAGTAGTAGAAGAAGAAAACACAAATGGACATGAAGCAAAAAACAAAGGAAAATAAACCAGAGGAGATAACAAAAAATAAGGATAACAAAAGATAATAACGCCAGAGATATCGGCCTTTTTGCTTTATTTCCCGTCCAACAAAACAACGGGAATCGGAAGGGGAAAAAAATAAAGGGACCGGGATAAGAAATGGACTCTCGGACCCATTTCTTTAGCAGTAGCTGGGTCCAAATACATTAAGAATAGATCCTTACCATGACATTCGATTGCAATACGGCTGTAGATAGGGCACAGTTTCTATTTTTTCCCCCCTCTTACCCTTTGATGAATCTATGGCTACTTAATGAGACCCGATTTCAGAACTTTTCGGCTTATACAGTGGAAGAGAAGAAAAGTACCCGGTACAACGGGTACGGTTTTATAACGAGGATATCACTATATAACGGGTGATTTTAAAATATGTAATGTTAAGGATCCGGGGTGGTTTTAGGGGTCATTCAAGTGTTACGTCAGCATCGAGGGGGGGGTTTCGGATTTGCTGAGTTTTGATGACGGGGGGCGAGGGGAGTCAAAATGGCTGAAAATCTGTTTACGTAATACTTGAATCGCCCCTTATAAATAAACTGTACACTACTCAGACGTATGTAGCGTTCATTCTGATAGAATTCGGTATATAGGGTACATGGAGCATGGGGAGAATTCAATAAAAAATAGTTCAATTTTTCACCACCACGTGGAAAGTAGAACTTTTTTTTTCTCAGTTTTATTTTTTCCACGATACAAATAACGTACGTACCAAGTTCCGATGAAATACGTTCACCCACCGCGGACGCTACATACGTCGGAACAGTGTCAGTATAATTCAATATGACACTACTTAGCTCAATTATACTACACTACTGCGACCCATGTAGCGTCCGTTGTGGTGAACGCATTCCATTGAAACTTAGTAACCATGGAAGAGAAAGATAAGTGTGATGATAAAAAAAAAGTGTCACTTTTACACTTGGTTGTCAAAACTTAATTTATTTTTAATTGAATTTTTCTGTTCCTCATGGTCCATATATCTTATATACCAAGTATCATCGAAATACCTCCATCAGAATGAGCGCTACATACGTTTGAGTAGTGTCAGTTTATTTTTCACCACCCTGTACAAAAAATATTCGATTATTAGAATTAGAACGCATTCCTTATAACATGTAAAAATCCTAAAAAAAACCAGTGGTTTTTTTTTAGGGTTCTTCTCTCTTCATAAAGAAGCCATGCTGATTACAATATAAAAGTTTTAAAAAATTTATTTCATAAAGCTTAACAATTATGACCAATAATCTTATTGGTTGTTTTGTGAAAGATCTTTCATCAAACTTTTATAGTGTAATCCCACCCTTGGGAACTTTTAGCAAAGAATGTGGACCCACACATCGATTTTTCAACCTCCTTCCTCTCTTTCTATTCTAGTGCTGACCTCACTATACAAGTCCTTTTTAAAAAATTAGAACAGCCCGGAAATTTCCGAGAGTACTTCATAAAATGTTCAAGTTCGAAAGCCCAAATTAACAGTATAGTTGTAATTTGTGTTTTCATCTTCTAAGAGGTTGTTCTTGAGTATATCGTCAGCCAAAAATTTGCATAAAGTAGATTGAATGTTTTTTAAAGAGTCGAATTACTTTTTCTTTGTTTCAAAAAATTAGAACATCCGCCTCAAAACTGATTATTACATGAATATTTCTATGCAAATTCATATCAACTTGATCGAATTCATGTTTTATATGCCTTTTTAGTTCTGTATGTAAGCCAAGAATCGTTTAAGCTTCGTAATACGAATAGAAGAATGGGATATTTCTGCAAACGCAAAATTGCATTTGCATTTCCCAAGACAGTATGAGGAATGGCGTGCTGATATCGTACGAATGCATTGTACTGTGGCCATCTTTGTCTTTGTCCATGGATTTTTATACTCTAAGACACTGAATTTATGAGTCTCCAACACATATCTTTATCGGACCTCAACCATCTTCGCTATTTTACAGCCGATAGCAACTGTTATGCAATTGATTCGTTTTTTTAGAACGATTCCAAAAATCTCTTGTAAGGATCAGCATCAGTTACAATCATCATATATCATAAAACCACCGAAGTATCGATAATATTTGATGGACATTGCCAAATTCTTGATACGATCATCGTTTCCCCATCCTTCAAAACAAAGTCTTTAGCTGCTGGAACCAAAAAAATAGAGTCCAATGAATCAGAGGACTTCTCTGGATGGAGGTGTACATTAGGCTCTCTTCCTTTTGTTTCCAAAAGTTGAGACTTGTACGGATATTGAATTGCTATCGAGATTTTGACTATGTCTAAGAAGCTATATCAATGTTTCAGCAATTCACATAAGGGAAAATCTTGATGGCAAATGAAATTTCGCTTATGGGGGGAGGGGGTGCTGACAAACTCCAAGCGACTGATCGTCATAGTGACTATAAAATAAGTATCGGTGCCTGAAAAACTTCATATGCGATCCATAAATTGTAAGAATGACACAAAATTTTCTGGTCTCATTAAGTAGGTCTTTTTAGTACGGAAAGGAACTGAAAAATAGGGGAAATAATTAAGGGATGTTTCTCTTCCTAGAACAAAAAGCATGTTTGGCTCCTAAGAAATCTGGCTAGCACCTAAATATTTATTTTTATTAGTCCATCGCTGGCTTATAACGAGAAGTCCATTATAACGACAATTTTCCTCTTGATTGTGAACTGTCGCTATAACGGATTTCTACTGTAATTTTGTTTTCGGAGGAGGATTTCCAACCGAAAAAAAGTGGATCAAAGCAGTCCCTAGCTTTCTCATGCTGTCCCGGCAACTAATTAACGCGTATAAATCCATAAATTCCCGGCTTTCGTGTCTAAAAATCCTAATATAAACCACGTACACCTTTCTCTCGAAAGATAATCTTCTGTTATAGAGGGCGGCCGGGAAGTAACTCCGGGTAATACAGGGAGGATTCAAGATTAATTTATTTTGGTTTACTTTGTTGTATCTGAAAATTATAGAGGGTGTGTCGAGTTGGGGAGGGATTTTTCCGTATACCCTTCTGGGAGATGAGGTTGAGGAAGGGATAGGGATGGTTTCGGGAATCCCCCAGAGTGTCAACTCCTGGATTAATTTGTTGTGACTTCCGTATAATTGTGAATAAATATTAACTGCCTTTTTCCGTGAATATCATCGCGAAAGAGAGGAATGTTATTTTTCCACGGAAACGTATTATTTAATTAATTAGAGTTTTCAAGTTGTGAGAGACGAATATAACTGGTGGAATTGGAGAATTTTGAAATTACTGATTTGAATAAATCTGAACTAGTTTCGTGGTATGGAAATGAAAGACAAAATTCTAGCCTGAAGTAAAATGGTAATTAATAATTGAGGTTATCTGACCTGTGTGTATTATAGAAATAGCTAAACATTTTAACTGGAGGCAATAGCAGCTGTAAATAAATTTTGGTTCTGAAAAGAATAATAGTTGCATCATTACTAATTAACTGAAAAATTGGAAGAGGTTTCTAGGAAGATTGTTCTAGAAGAATAGGAGAAAGCTTCGTCCAACAAACAAAAATAAGGAAAGTTTCAAATGCAGACAGTGAAGTCACAGGTAGAGAAATGAGACAATGTTTCTGAAATAATTTTGATGAATCCGCGAAAAAATTAGAAGAAAATATAGAAGTGTGCGTTTTGTCTCGAAATTAAAAGAATAGTACAGTCGAATCCCGTTATAACGAACTCCAAGAGACCGAAGAAATCACTTCGTTATAATAAAATTTCGTTATAAAGGAATTCCAGGTTTTTGCATTGTTCCTATGTAAACTTATCTGAGGGATCAGAAAAGTGTTCGTTAAAACGAGATTTTCGCTATAACGGTATTCGTTAAAACGGGATTCGACTGTAGTATGTTTCTGAAAGAAATAGAAAAAGGGAGGATGTTTTTTTTGTCCCGGAAAGGAAGAACAGTAGGGTGATCCTGAAAGAAGTAATGTATATGTGGGGATGTTTCTGAAAGAAGTAGAACAAAGGAATTGTTTTTACTGGGTCTGAAGAAGAGCGGGACATTTCTGAAAAAAAGTAGAAGGACAGTAGAATGTTTCATAAAGAAGTATAAGTAAAGAGGGATGTTTTGTTTCAAAGTATGGAGTTTTTAACCCAAAGTAAAACGCTGGGGTGTTTCTGAAAGAAATAGAAGAACAGTCGGATGTTTCTGAGAGAAGTAGAAGAAACGAAAGATGTTTCAGCCTGAAGTAGTTGAACTGCGGTGTTATTTTTAGCTCGGAGTAACACAAAGATATGTTTCGGAAAGACAAAGACGAGCAGTAAGACGTTTGTTTCGAAAATAGGTAGATATAGACCAGATGCACCCACCTTCTCACATCTTTTGAAGATTTCAATCATTTTAAGGATAATCCGCCGTCCTTCTATTCTGTCCAAAAACACTCTACCCGCGTTCTGCTACTATTTTCTTAAACACCCTACTGTTCCTCTACCTCACCCGAATGGAAATCCCCTTGGATTCTCTTTAGAATCCTTTGAGATTTCCATTCGGGTGAAGAAGAGGAGAAACGGTAAGATGTTTATGAAAGTAGTAGAAGAACGGTAGGGAGTTTTGGACACAGTAGAAGACCAGCGGGATGTTTTTCAAAGGAGTGGACGACTAGAAGAATATCTTGGCCTCTCGAGAAAAACTAATGGGATGTTTTTTCCTGAGGTAGAACAACAGTATATGTTACGAAATAATGTAGCAGAAAGGAGGATGTTTTGGTTTTGGCCCGAGGTAAATGATATTTCAGGCTTTGGCTGAAGGTGAAGAATATCTGGATGGTGTGGGAAAAAATAGTGGAGTTTTTCCACTGAATATAGGAAAACAAAACACTATGCACAAATTACTCATCAGACAAACGGTCAAACCACAACCCAGGGTTCAACCAGTCAAGCTTATGAATGGAAGCATAAAAAAGAGTTTCGGACGGTCAAGAAGCATTTTTGTGTCGTTTTGACCAAGGTGGAAGAATAACTGGAGATTTCGAAGCTGAAAAGAAATTATTTAAGGAATAAGAATGGTGAAATTTTCTATTATAGCTTTTTCCAATGACAGTTTCAGTCTTGGAAAAAATTTGTAGAGATTTGCCGTATATTTTGTGTTTGGGTGGAGTTTCATCAGAGGGAGAAGGGGGGAAAAGGAAGAGAAAGATTTTTGTTTCAAGTTGAAATATATGTGGAAGTAAGAAGAAGTAAACTGATATGATTTGTTTATTTAATGGCATTATTGGTGAATATACAGTACACGCCCATTATTAGAATCATAAAATAATGTTATCATTTGGGTATTTTTATCACTTACGCAAAGTGCGGAACGAACCAATATCATAACATGGGGAAAAATTCCTTTACAGTTATCAGGAGTTAGATTTTATGTTACCAATTTTTTTTTCCGTCGAAAACTTTTCATTTCTTTTTTCTATGTTTTGAAGCTGATTTTGAACCAGACTTAGTTCTTTCCCTCGATAAGTTATCGTTATCAATCTGCAAGACATTGTCAGAGGTCATAGAAGGCTCCTTTATTGACAAAAAATTTTCCTACTCAGTTCACTATGTCCTAATCGGGCCGCTATGATCCGTGTACATGTGGAGTTGTTTTGCGACGGTTATTTCCAAAAGTGAAGACAAAAATAGGCCCTTTCTTCAGTTTATGATCAGTTTCTTTCAACTGATTACATTCACAATTCCACTCCCGGAAGACTTTGTGACAAGGGAATCTATAGAACTTACTGTAGATATTATAAAAAGTGATATAATAATTCCGTAATATGCATTACTCAGCTTCCTTTCTAACTCCCCGCAATTTCTGAACAAAAAATAAGGATTTTAGCTCTATTTTAGCTTTTTTTCAACTGTTGGGGGAGACGACATGACCTTTAGAAGCGTCATGTACAGGGAGGGGAAGAGAACGGAGTTGTCCCATTTCCTTACATCCCGTTCGTCCAAACAGAACATATGGTCATCTTACTTACAACCAGTAATTTTTTTTTCGGATATATTCATCTATCGGTTACTGTTATCAGAAATCCCCGAGTTCCAATGTGATCATATTAAGCGGTGTGCACTGTATCTTGGCTCTGTCGTACATTGATAGATCTGATATTGGTGAAATATACGAGTATATTATTGGCCACACGGCGGAAATATCTCATAAATGTTTCAGTTGGAAATACGTCCGGAAGAGATAATAATCTAATATTCAAAAACTATTCATTAAAGAGAATTCAGCTCTCTCTCAAAATGTTTCGCGAGTTTCCATCTTATAGATGTGAAAATATTTCTTAAATACCCCGTTTTCCCCTCTTATCTAACAACACAACCATGTTTTTTGGAACCCATTCCGTATCCCTGAACTACAAGAGACTAAATGAAATGCAAAATTTATGCTTTCTTGTGTGTGGCTCCATTTTACTCTATTTTCTACCTTATTTTTTGCTCTTGTTCTTCTTTCATGTAATGTTTAGGGCGGGGGGTGTAGCGAAACCTCCATGCGCACCTGCGGTCTTTTTTTATTATTATTATTCTTTTATATCCTTCACGCAAAAGAGCTGTACCTGATACCACATAAGGATAGTACAACGAGGGAGATAAAGAGAGAGAGGGGCGTGGAGGATATACTTCGCAAAACGTCTTTAAACAGTAGCATAGCCGAGTCAAGGACATGAATTTTACATTAGGTTGTGTTCAGGTCGGGGTGGTGGGGGGGGGGGAGAAAGGCATTCACAATGCAATGCAGAAGCTTTAGGCACCGAGAACAAATGAACCCGAAACTATAGCTAAAGATGTCTTTTACTAGTTCGTAACATGGTCAGAAATGGTTCCTGCCATAAGATGGAACATGTCTTTTGGCTCATCTTTTCTAAACTCCGGGGGCCGTTCACCAAAATTATGCCGAGTTATTTCTTGGCCGACACGTGAAAAAAGGGAGAATTTTCTCACGTTTTCTCTGTCTACCTGGGGACGAATTTCGGAACTTTTACGATCGCAAAAGGGAATTTGAATGTATTATCGAGAATCCATTTCAGCTTGACCTGATAACGTCTCTGTAATTAGTATAATCACAGTCTGGTTCGTTTTGATTCTGATTGGTTCGTGAAAATGACCAGTTATGCCTTTAGCAAAAATATTTTACTCAGAAATAAATGCTATATTTTTAGGAGAGTGAATAGGAAAAATACGGGACACATAACGGCAACTATACAAAGGTTTTTAACAGCTGGCTGGCGAAGATATATTTTGGAAAGTGAGTTCAACTTCCCTTGCGGAGAATCGAACCCACGTCCCTTCACTTTCCGGGTGAACGCCCTACACCACTAGACTACAGAGGCACCGAATTGCTCTATCTTTCCTTGGAGCTCGTGTGCACTGAACGCGACCGTACATGGACGGTCGGACCTAACTCAGTCCAAAAGTCACAATTGCTGACGATGCCACCAGATGGCGACTTATCCGAGGATAATGTCACTCCCCGCTATCCATACAAAGGTCCAAGAGCTCCAAGGGAAGAATAAGATATTCGTTGCCTCTGTATTCTAGTGCATTCACCCGGAATGTGAATAGACGTGGGTAGTTGAATTTTCCCTCTTTCCAAAATATATCTTCGTATCAGCCAGCTATTAAAAACCTTTGTATGGACAGCGGAGAGTGACATCATCCTCGGATATCGACAACTGTCACCAAAACTATTGCTACTTGTATCCAAAAAAACTACTAAAATATGCTAAACTCATAAAAATTTTGCCAATCAATGGGATATATAAAAGCCATTCAAGTTTAAATCTGCTATAAAAATCTATACAAATACTATTACCAATGGGCAAATCTCAAATCTGCAGAGAAGCTACGTTTCACAATAGGTGCGTTTGGACCCCTATTATCGGACCCTCCATTAACAGAGTTTCGGGTCATCCCAAATACTTCTCATAATTTAATTTTATAAATCAGCTGCAGTAAAATTACGTGTCGTGACCGACTGGTTCACAGAATCCCGCAGCGTACAGAAGAGCTCCACGGATCGGAAAGGGCTACAAATGGCGATATCGTCTTTTACGGAAGGAGCTGGAACAGTCGGAGGGGTGGGAGGTTGCGATAGAAGATTAGTATGCAACAGGAGACCTTATGGGTTGGCTTATCCAGGAGGCGATGAAAGGTTAACGTTCACGAGGAGAGAATCCGCCTCAAATTAAATTAAAGTTAGAAGACTCTTAGATGGACAAACGTCTCAGACCTGGTGCTCGCGAGCACTCTGGTGTTCCCCTGAAGCATTTAGAAGTGTTCGATGACGAAAGAAATGTTTAACCTCCAAATTTAAAATGTTAATATGTTGCAGTAGGTATTTCACGTAACTAAACTAAATACGGGAAATTGTGGTCCTGCATACCGGGTGTCGCTAGTTGCTGCCAAAACATGCACTTCCCAATGAAATTGTCAATTATTGCTGAAATCAAAGACCATTGAAAATCAGTGGAAAAAAAATGTATAATCACATTTCATTGACTCTTTCCACGGCACGATAAAAATCACTGAATCCTCCAGTGAAAAGTGGCATAGCTTTAATAATGAAATAGGCTTTCCTTCTGATTTTCAGCAGGTGTAAACTGAGGGTGTTTAGGGAAAATTGTTCCATTGAGAAATCAACTTTACACAATACTTGGGCTCGTCAATGCTAAAGTAAAAGGCTGTTGTGGAAGCGAGATGTATCTGGTAGACAATTGCATGATAGCAATTTGAAATGCACTTCCCGGAAGAAGAAAAATGAAAATATAAGACAAATATGTGAGATGGATATTTATATTTGTAGTCATAAATATAATAATATATATTTGAGAAATATATATTATAAATATAATTATATATTTTCTGAACATAGTTCACAGCGGTGGTGAAAAAATCGAATAGAATGCTTGGTCTCATTTTGAAAAAAGGTCTCTTCGCGTTCTCCTAAAGTCATTCTTCCGCTTTTTCGAGGCTTAGTTCGTCCTGGACTGGAGTATGCTGTAAGGTTTTGGAGACCATAACTACAGAGGGACATAGAATTGGTTGAAGGGGTGCAGAGAAGAGCTACGCGTGTCCTTATTGGCACACGAGGATTGAGTTATGAAGAGAGACTTCATTTTTCAAATATGTTTACATTGGATGAACGCATCAGGTGTCAGGGAGATATGATCGAAGTGTTCAAAACTCTCAATGGGATGGATAGGATGGACCATGAATATTATTAATACGCCGCCAATCGACTGCTTTGACAAGGACATACCAGTATCCATTGGTGAGGGGCAATTCAAGGCTATGTTGTCGGAGGGAGTTTTTCTCTAATAGGGTTGTTAATAAATGGAACAGCTTACCCCCGGAGGTAGTACATTGTGACACAATTGGCACGTTTAAAAAGAAATACGATAAACATGTTGGGGTAAATCGAGAAGCTATCCATACTTAGAATAAGACAACCATAAGTATTCTTTATGGGCATTGTATAATATTTTATCATGTGTATATATTGTTTACAATTTTTGTTAATTGCATTTTTAATTGGGTTGCTGTATTTTTGAAATATATGACATCCATATTTGTTATGGGCATCTTTTTCTCAGCCACCTCGTTGGGCATTTTGCCTGTTGTGGCGTTGTATTTGTAATTGCTATGTGCACGTTTTCGATTTTAGTAAAAATAACGCAATTCAAATTTCAAATTCCAATTTATTGATCTGATCATAAAACCGATTGCTAAGGTGGCAACACAATAAGGTACAATTAATATTCACTGACAATTAATACACTTGACAAGTATGACGTAAAGCTAACCCAGTTATATGTGTGTTATACGAAAACGCTCATGGCCCATCCGCAGTACTACAAGAAACGGGTACACAACCTAAATTTGCACGACACTGTACAAAAGCAAATATATAATAATAGAACTCTATTAAAGCGGCCATAACGCTACAATGCAAACGCCTCCCAAAACATTCATATGTCAGAATGAAACAAAAATATTTAATAAATAAATTAATAATATAATTCTAAATTAATTAATAATAGATTAATAAATTAATTAATAATAAAATCAGCTTAATTGAAAAAAATACAGTAAAATAATTAATATATCGGTCCAACCTAAAATACGGCAATGTCCCGCAAAATACGGGTCATACACGAACTCGTAAATCATACTGTAGAAATGATCCTATGAAGTATGATCTTATACGGGTCATACAGTCACAATGAATTGTTTCAGGCATTTTACTAGTCCTTGGGTACAAAAACAACGAGAAACACTAGCCTAAAGCCATCAGTGCTAGACATTGCCGGTGGCTACTTTGTCGCGTTCAACGGTTTGTTACCATGCATAATATATTTTGTTTTGCTCCCTACTCGTCATTATGTGGTTACATTTGTAGTATCTAATGTTTCGCTCGATGCATATCAACAATGTTTATACATGCAGACCTCACGTACTCTCGAGGCCCGGAAGTTGGCGTGACTCTGATCAAATTCACTTTCGCAAGATCGTGCCTCGAATAATATTTGGCCCGTTTCTGGGAGGAAAAGACGCGTGAATCCATACCCGTCAGAACTTTTAAGGAAAACAGAAATTGACGTTATTTACGAAAGTGTTATATACCACTCGCTTTCTTACTTTTTTCTCTACCCTAGATTTATTTTCTTATATTTCACTTGCCAGATGGCCTGGTCGACTGCGCGGACAGTGAATGCTGCCTTCAGGAGAAATGCAAGGCCAGCCCGTTCTGCTCGTCGGCTCCCGATCCCTTGGACATCTTGTTGAGGAAGCAACCTCCCGCAGTTACGGCGTCTTTCTACCAGAAGATGAAGTTCCTCATCGAAGAAGACAGCGTCCAGAGTTACGCCCATCGGGACGAATATTCAGAGAGGTATGTTCTGTGTGAACACCTTTCCCCCTTCACACTTTCAGTTAACCCTATTTAGTGTTTTTCACAATTTCATTCATCCGTATTATATAGCTGTCACGATGAAAAATCCCTAAACCCGTCTGTAAAATTATACTGTACATATTCTCCCTTCCACCAACTCCGAGAATAAGTTTTAAAAAACAATCGAGAAATAGAAATACTCTGGATTACTCAACTATTTATACCTATTTTATGTACTGAGTTAGGAGGTTGCCTATTGCGCAGTCCCTCCCGTTCAGCACAAAAGGAACACAGTGGTCTTGGGAAAGAAAATGTATGTCCTCTCTGTAGCTTAATGGTAGAGCACGCGCCCGAAAAGTGCGAGGTTGGGGGTTCGATTTGTGTCACCAACTGACAGTACAATCATGTGATTCCATTAATTTCCATGCATCAGTCATCATCACAATTCTGGGATGTGGGTGGTCCCTGGCTATAACCTCGAATCTTCACGTGACAAGAAAAAAAATACTTATTTTTTAAATCGCTGTACAGTTTCGGATACATTTCAGTAATTTCGTCTTCAGAGAATGAGTGAAACAAATCGTCTCGAAATGGTAGATCTTACATCCAGGAAGTCTTTGAAATGAGCTGAAAACAATTCTTCTGTTGCCATTGGGACCCGGAGAGTTGGACACTCTGCTTAAATGCATTTACAACGACTTTAACAGATAGCTGAGTATTACTGCATCTTGGACACGGTATTCAGGTGTCTTCAAATGACATCGTGATTTTAGAGCAACATATCAGTGGATGCTGTCTAATCGATACACGAACATTCCTTCGCAGCTTTCCCACCGTCAGTCAATTCATAACTATATAAGCTGAGCTGAAATTGCAAGTTACATCGGCATTCTCAGCCATCTAAAGACAACTTTATCCAGCAAAAGCTGAATACAACATACCTTGAAAATCCCAACCGACAAAACTCAAATCCTGAAAAATAAATTCGAATAGACTTTGGAGGAATGTAAGCCTAGAGAGAGTAAATATCCTTAAATTTTCGAGATGTTTCCACAGCCAACAGTAAACGGTCTCCGATGCCGTCATCACGTAACATTCCCGCCGGGTTTTAATTCTCCCGGCAAAGAAATTTATTATCACCGTACGTATTCTTAATGCACGTTCGTATCCGACTAAAAACTACTAATAAATATCATCTCGAAATATTAATAAAGTCGAGCCCCCGCACACAGCGAAATAACTTGACCTGTCGAATTGAAATATCATCGCCCGAAACTTTTAGTGCTTTTATAAATTAAACTTGGGTAAAGCTTTAGACGTCGAGACAACAACTACTTTAACCCTGGGTTTTGATGAAGAGATCGAGGGTATGGAGAGTGCAAAAAGGAGAAACAGAGAGGGTGGTGAAGTCGTGCTCTCTCTCTCCCTCCCTCTCTAAGAGACTAGAGCGAAATTGCACTGAGACATAGAAATAATATTTACTTTGCACGCACTGTGGGAGAATGAGAAAATGGCAAGACTTAGGAGAGCACGACGGGAAGGGTTAAGGGTAGCTCAGGGGGTAAAGGACGAAACAAACAGCCGAGGACCACCTTCATTGAAAAGTCAATGCTTTATGCGGCACATTAACGTCCGAAGCAGGAGCCATAAGTTTCCAAATTATGTCCTTAATGGCGCCCATGAGATACAACCAGAAGACAAAGTTTAGTTGATGCAATGAATTCTAACAATGAACACACTCGCTCGACATTCCTTTGGAGAAATGACTTCCTCGGATGCACATCCTCTAAGGTACGTACCCGAGTATCGTTTCGGAAAAGGAGTGGGAAGTTTCCGGCCGGACGAAAAGGAATGCGAGCTTTACTCACATACTGCTTGTATCTGTATATGTGTGTTTGTGAGAGAGGATATTATGAGAGAGAGGATTGTGTTTGCGGGCTCAACTCCCTCTCTCTTATAAGTACTCTCTATCCCCCCTCGATATATTTCACCAGCACGATAAAGCCACGTGAGTGTGTGTGTAAGAAAACACACATATCTCATTTCCGCATCATTCGCTTCCATAATTATCGTGTAAATGTTGCTAGTAGATTGAAAAATAAAAATGCTGTGCAGTATTTCACCGCCAAAATGAGAGAGTGGTGATAGTACACTTCCAGACGAACAATACCTTTGCAATGGAATCTGGGGTCGCAAATGATTTTTTTATCCAGCAAATAACAACAAAAATAGGAGAGGGAAAAAAATTCCGAAAGTAATCCCCTGAAAGTGAAAAAGGGAATAAGATGCTTTTTCATTCACATACATCTGATACCGCACGAGACTAAATGGGACGGTATTTTGTTTTCTTTTCGTATTTGCAAGTAATAAACGCCCTTGAAGCTTCTCACATAAAGTAAGCAATGTTGCAATATTTTGGTGACTTCTTGAAGTGAGGGTGGGAGGATGATACACGTATAAGTGAGTGATAAGATACACATTAACAAGTGGAGAGCGACATTCATGTCATATATATAGCCCTCTGGTGGCTCGTCGTCCATGAGCTATTAGCTGATCGGTTTCACCGTCAATTGCACGGTTCCGTTCGGCATATATACGCTCTAGCGAAGGAAAATCCCTCTCTCCTCTGTAGCTTAGTGTTCAGAGCACTCGTCCGGCAATCGAGGGACCCGGGTTCGACTCCCGGTGGAGGCAGAGAGTTTTTTCCTTCCTTAAAAAATAAACATCTCAAATAATAAATATCTTCACAACATCCAGTCTTCTGTATATCTTGTATAAGTAAGTTGCTACGCGTATAGGTAAGTTGTGGCCCATGGTTCCGTTCCATTATAAAAATTGTTGGCTATGATTTCCGTAAACGAGGTTGTTACCAAGTTGGCGATATTTTTTGGCGTCCCTGATAGTTTACCTTGGCACTTTGACTCTTTCAGAATTTTTCATTCTTTTCTAGTAATTCTTCTTTTTTTTTGCCATTTTTAATTTGAAAAAATATTTTTAAATAAATTGAAGAAAAATACATACAAATATACATTTATTATAGATTATATATTCATATGTTTTAGCTCGGGCTACATCTAAACGGGTGAAAAATCATGCTCGTGTTGCAATATGGTAGTGTTATGCGACGAAAATTGTCACAAACGTTAATTATG
This sequence comes from Pholcus phalangioides, assembly GCF_987345545.1. Taxonomy (NCBI): domain Eukaryota; kingdom Metazoa; phylum Arthropoda; class Arachnida; order Araneae; family Pholcidae; genus Pholcus; species Pholcus phalangioides. The sequence goes on from NW_028301595.1 coordinate 14,128,336, forward strand.
CACTGTTTGGGTTGCATTTAATGTGTTATAACGAGTTTTCCGTTTTAATGGCACCACCAATAAATGTATGTTGAACCCTATTCTTTAAATTTATCAAAAAAATCTCTATAGGTCATGTTAAATATTTCCGTGCGAACCGCAACTTTTAATGTCATTTAGTTGAATTGCTATTCATTTTTAAAATTGTGTCCAGGAATTCTCACCCACCCTTGACGTTTGATCTACATGAAGGTAGTTTCCTGATGGGATTTTTTACACCAATACAATGATTCCACCACAATAATTTTGAGGAGATTTTTTTAAGTGTATATACAATTTTTTCCTTCGTAATTTTCTTTACATAAGAAAACCGGAAAAATTACATCGACCGGCCTAAAATATTTTTATATTTCGTCATAAAGACGTACCTAAAATTCCATAGTTTCCCGATGGGTGGTGGAGTTTTTACACAGTGCAAAATAATCCAATTTAAATTACTGAGACCCTGTGTTTATATCACAAGTTAACATAAATCTTTTTTGTTCTTGTTTTACAGTCAGTTTTGGACAGCCTTTGCCAAGAGGTAAGTTCCATGCAATATTTTTGTTTAGTAATATGTTTAAAAAATTAATAATTTCGTACATTAAGCTAGTATCATAGTATTAAACATTAGAATTCACTAAGATTAGTAGTAATGTATATCTTTTGGGTAATATTTAAATATTAGGAACAAAGAGCACGGGCTAAGGGCGGTCGTCCATTGGAAACTATTAGGAGCGAAGACGGAAGCGCGGAAGAAGTCTCGAGAAGTCTTTCTCAGACACGCGACTTGTTCTGCTCCTTGTTTTGGTTCATAGTAGATCCTAGTGAGTGACCAGCCTAAAGCTGAACACAATGTTGTATTTTCTAATCAAATGAATATACATAAAGAGAGTAATGTAATGACTTCTCCGAAATAACTAAGAAGTTGTCATGAATGAACGTATCCATTCAGGTCCTTTAGGTGTGAAAGGATACCGTAATTAGTGTAGGCATTTCTAAAACGACCCGATGTCTTCCAAGCATAAACCAAGCGACAGTATTGCGAAAACCTAAGTTTTAAGATGTGACTAATTTTTCCTATGAATCTCGTGGTAATCACACGCAAGAACTCAAAAACATATACTTTTTCTTTTTTCCGTTATGTACAGATTACGGTTGTTAGATGCCCCCTAGATATATTCCCGTATTTGAAAGAAATGTCTCAGTGGAATATTATTTCTTATACACGGAGTTTAATCATTTGGCATTTCTATCTTTGCAGAAAGGCTAAATCACTACAATTTAAATTCGCGTGCAGCGCTCCAAATGAAATTCTGTTTGACGAAAGAAGTTAGTAGTTAATAGTTCAATCGTCTTGTTAGACCAGGGTTGGCCAACCTTTTTCCAAGCAGCGTCACATTATTTTCAATGCATGTGCCACTTTACAAAGTTTAACATGCAGACCATACGTCCCATTTTACGGGACACGAGCACATTCTTTCTTCTGCAAATATTGTTCGGCTGCCCACTTATTTTCACGAAAAAATGTTCAGTTTATCACTCTTTTGAGTCATAAATTGTTTTTATTTTTGAGTCATAAATTCGATCATCACTTTTGCTAACACCATGTTGGACATAGACACAGGAACCCGAGGACGCCCAAGAATTCATGGATGCAATGCATTTCCTTTATGCGAACGATCTCGAGTCTTGTACGCATGGTGCATCAATAAACAATGCTCAAAGATGAAAAACTGAACAGAAACGCATTGAATAGAAATTCATCAGATAATTATTTTATTTCTAAAAACACCCACCATAGGTTTGCAGTAGAATTATACGTAGCAGTATTTTAACAGCACCACCTATATAGGTCTCTGGCGGCCTGCAACACCACTATTCATGAGAAAAGGGTTATTTAAATATTGGAGGGAATTTATTTGATTGTGTGAAAGTTAAACAGAATTTCTTTAATTTTTGAAAAGCGTTGGCGTGCCATTCCCTGTACCATGGCATTCCACCCCTGTGTTATACAGTTCTTATATTCAAGAGTATGGAGTTTGATTGCTATAAAGGCGCCATCTGTTGAGGCTAGCAAATTTCGTTGTGTGTGCCGAGTTATGACATTCAATATATTCCTAGGGGTAGCATTTATCTGGAATTGATTAGCGATTTTCTAATATGATCAGTAATGTTAGCAATTTTCAAAAATTTAAGCAATGATCAGCAATGTTGGCAATTTTCCAATATTTAAGCAGTGATCAGCAATGTTATCAATTTTTCAATATTTCAGCGATGATTAGATATTGTCGGGTATTTCATCAATGATTTGCAATTTTAACAATATATATATATATATATATATATTACAAACGCAGAGGCCACAACAGACAAATAACCCAACAACGAGATGGATGAAAAAAAAATTGTCGACGTCACGTTCTTTCCCGTAATTTGACATCCCGATTTCCCGTATTTTTCTCGATGAAATATTGTCATCCTTGAATAATAACAGAAAAAGAGAAACACGCCTCGAGTTCCTGACAATCAATCAAAATCAAAAATATACATTACACACGTGATCACAGCACTAGAATCCGACATTCATTCAGAACAAGACCCTCCAGTCCAACTCCCGTACACACACACACACACACACATCGCGTGCCGCACCCTGATTGGACACAACATCGACCCGATACCCAATCCTCACTAGACCACCAATCGAGACACAACAGCAGATACAAACCGCAAACTATGGCTCGAAATCATAACGATGTCATTACGGGAAATCTCGGATCAATATGAATGTCATAAATTCAATCATATAAAACTAATGCGTCTACAATTCCCTCCTCATCCCCACCCCCGGATAAACAAATAAATTATTACACACGCACACACACACACATATTACAGGCAATACCATACCTCAAAAAAATAATAATTTGATACCGAGTTGAGATTTAATGGCAGCTTGCGATGATCTTATTCACTTTCCTCATATTTCGGGACGGCGAGTAACAAGACCTCCCACTCACTCCCCAGGGCCCACGGAATTCTCGAGTAATTCTTACCCCCCGCGTAATTTCCATTCCCCAGGGATCATTTTTGACGAAACTCTTCGAAGGCTAACCTCCACCATTTCAACAATAAACACGCGTACAATAGCTAGCTTAATTCATTATAGCGATCGAGAATTAATGGGCTCATTATCGTGCTCTCTGAGCGAGCCCATCTAGCCTAGTGGCTCAGTATGTATGAGTGTATTATACGTTTTATAACAACCCGCGAGATTTTATGCAAATCTCTCTCTGTGTGTGTGTAAAGCGTATTCATGCCCGGACAATTTTCTATCCTCTCACATATACTCTCTGGTATTTCCATTAAATTTCAGTCATTATTTCCCATTTTTCACGCCATACTTCTCCCACTAGAGAGAGAGAGAGAATGCGGTGATTTCTGTGATTGCGGTGGTTATTTGGAGAATCATGGAGAGAGAGAGAGAGAGGATTTTCATCTCTCGAATTTCTACAGAGGGGAGGAAAATTTTAAAATTCTTATACATTTATACGGCGTTGACTGATGCAAATTAGGAATTTTCCCTAAATGTAACATTTCACAAAGGGATTCGCTAACCCAAGCATTTATTTTACGTCCGCAGAATATTTTCATTTCTCTTCCCCCTCCATTACGCCATGAAGTTTTCTTCCCTGCATAAATTTCCGCTTTCAATGATTATGATAACTTCTCATCCACAATAATGTGGAATGTATCGCATGTAATGGCATCTTCAGAGACATCTAAGCCTGTGTATCACGTGAGTGGAGTTACGTATAAAAATAACACTAAGCTTATGGTCAACCAGGGGATTTATTGTATTCTAGTCTTGTTACACCAGGTTTTACGACATGAATACCGTTGATGTGTGCAGAAAAGGCTTAAGAGCACTGTGGGAGAAATATTTGTATTTTCTGTAAAGATTGAGGTATAAGTCTTTAAAATGGCGTTCATTTCGTTGAATACAAGTTCAGTCTGACTGATTAGCTCCGAGGTTGGTGTTTTTAATGATATTGAATGTATTTTCTACAAAATCCGGACAGCAATTAGAGCTTCAAGCTTACATTGTTTTATGTGAATAATTGGTCTTATCTTTGATTAATTTCACGTATATACAGGGTGTCATATTCATATGCACGCTTTATCTTTTCAACCGCTGGTGGTTTATAAATAATTTCAATTAGAAAAGGCATTCAATGCAGCGTGTCCATTTCGGAGCATGTCATTCGATATCACTCATTGCCCAAACGGACATTGTTTAACTCTTAAACATGTTCATTCAAGATATGACAGGTGAATCATCAAATTACGTAATATGACGATTCATTAACAGCATTAACACTTGTATATAGGTTCGTTCATTTTACTAGGGACCGTATATGTACAGAAATAACAAATTTAATTTTTATACGGTTCCGAATGTTCCCTACACTTCCAGTCAAAAAGTTGCCACCGGTCTTAAGCCGAGGGAAAAAAAATCCCATGTTTCTGGTTGCAGTATTTGCTGAGATATTTCTGAATGAATGTTAATGGGGCATCTCAGAATTTAGAAAACGTGCAATAAACAGCAATCGAAAGAATTCTTTCAAATTTTTCTTGGGTTTGTGTCCTTTAATATGTTCTTTCCCTCATTAACGTGATTTTTGAACTCAAATATCGCGGTTAATATTGCACTTAGTTACATGAGATTTTTTTTTGTTGGGCTAAGAAGAGGCAGGCCACAAATTTCTAATTTGAGAACAGAGATCGTATATACGTATATATATATTTTTTGAGTAATAACATATCTAAGTGAGCACGATATCTAAGTACTTTTTTCTAATTGAAAGCACGTTTCTATCACCCCCAGTTCGAAAGATCAAGGCTGTATATAGATGACTGTTAGCACCATGTATAAATTATATATAATTTATAATATTTTCTTTCACTTTAGCCGAGTGTCCGTCATAAGAGGGCGAATTCTCAACAGAGAAGGAAGTGGACTAGTTGGTATAAGAGTCAGCGTAGCTACGGATCCACAGTTTGGATTCACCCTTTCGAGACTTGATGGATGGTAAACACATTATCTTTTCTGATGCCAAAATACATTTATAAAGATTATTATTATTATATGTCGGAAACAAACCAAAGTTCTACGATTGATTTTAAAATTAGAAAATGGGATAAAAAACGGATCAGCAAAAGTTAACTTTTGATAGTGATATCTATAGCCCCGTTCACTTGGGAAATAGAAAAAGCGGGTTTCAAACCCGCTTCAAGAATTTTCACCAATGACTGCTCTCTATTTCCTTCCTTACGGAGGAAAAAAGTCGTCAAGCGGGTGCTATAGAACCCCCAATGCTACCGCAATATTTGCACGGGGCTTAAGTAAGGTATTCATCGGCGTAAATGGAAAATTTTTTCGTACGGTCTCTAATAAGAAAAAATCCAACCATTCAATAATGTGCGTACTTTTATATATTTTGTACTAAATGAATTTCTCATTGAAAGTTTATTTAAATACAATAAAGTTGCAAATATCAATTTTTTAGGACAGTATAAATTCTTATAAGTGTTTTTATTATTAATAAAGTTTTAATTAAAAATAAAATCTAAAGCTCAAAATAAAATTTATACCGATTTATGTATTTTTAATATTGCATACGGTTCAATCACAGTTGAATTACCGTTTTTCTGCTAATCATTTTTTACATTTTAATAATAAATTCAAACTTGACACACTTTTATCTTCTTTCCGCACTTTTCATGAAATACGCTGCATATTATGAACACTGTATGCTTTTCAATTCAACGCCCATGTACGAAATTAATGCAGAACAATTCAGAAAAGCTGCAGGGTGATTATAGTAGGAGGTTACCGTACTCGGAGCAGTCTTTCTCAAAAACTGCTTGTCCGAATACAGCCAAACTTTCAGGATATCTTCATGAGACCATGGGAGAGAAAGATATGAAATTTAAAAAAAAGTTCAATTTTTTACCACCAGGTAGAAAAATGACAGTGTTTTTATTGTATTTCACATTTCCCCGTGATCCCTATAGCGTCCACACCAAGTTGTAATGGCATATGCCTACCAGAATTGACGGTATATAGGTCTGAGTAGTTTCAGTATACTGACAGACCTAAGTATCACCCGCGAGTATACTCACACTACTCCGGCCTATATAGAGCCCCTTCTGGAAGAACTTGGTATATATACGCTATATGGTCGATGGCGGAAAAGGAAAACTCAGTAAAAAAATTACATTTTTTTTTAACCTAGTGGTCGAAAATTGAACTTTTTTATTTATTTCATAAATTTTCTCCCACACGCATGATCTCATTAACATATCCTAAAAATTAGACTCTATACGGATAAGCACTTTTTTTGAGAAAAACTAATCAAGAGTACCGTACGATTATAATCAAATCCCGGGAACTTCGATTATAATCACCCAGTATAATTAAATTCACTACATATAACGATCTCATTGTCGCGCCACAAATATTTTCGTCTTATTTTTTTCCTCTATGTTTTTTTTAAAGTATTCATTTAATTAGCCTAACTCAAATAAATAACTCCTACTTTCAATTAAAATAATTGTAACCTTTTAAGACATTTCTCCGGGACATCAGGCTTAGCTGCATCTTAAACAAAGAGGAAAATATCAACATTTATTTCCCACCTAATATGTATAATAAATACTTCCAAACGATTAATTAGAATTCCCAAAGAAGCACAGTGAAAGATAGAAACATTTTATATGAATGATAAATTTATCACAGATAACTAAATTAGTTAAATTATTAATTATCAATGACTGTCAAAAAATCTTATTGCTTATTGAGTGTGAGATTAGGAAAACCATAACGAAAGGAAAAATAGGAATGTTTTTAAAAGTATGAGCTGATGAATGATGATGATGCGTTTAATTTTCGGGTATGAAATTTAATTTTTGTTATTGTGATTGATGACTTCAAAGTAAGTGGATTAATTTTATTTTTTTAGTTTTATTTATTTTTTTATTTTAATTTTTTTTTATTATTATTTTATTTTATTTTTTTATTTTATTATTTTAAATCTTATTATTTTATTTTAATTTAATTTAATTAATAAAAAATATTATTTTAAATCTTACGAATTATTAATATTGAAATAAATTTTCTTGATTGAAATAAGACACATTTTCTTGTTTTTATTTCTGATAAACCGCCAATCGAAAGTTATTAAAATTTGTATCTTAGAATATTTCAATCTCTTTGAACTGAAGTTCGATATTATTTATGTCTTCTAGAAATGATTATATTAAATATATTTAAAATAATTCTTTCGAAGTATAAAAACCATAAAATATACAACCGATTCAAAAGAAAAATGTTGCGAAATGTGCATTCCATTTCGATTTCCAGAATTTACGTGCAATAACACTGTCTATTGCTCTTTACAAACACGTTGATTGAATTTTGAAATTCAAAATATTTTGCGGATGTCTGATAATTTTATTACCTTCAAAAGTGTAGTCTCGTCTGAAATTGAAATTTTTTCTTTAAAATGCTTTTAAGTAAGCACCGTTGTGAAATTTTCAGAAAAATCCGTACATTGCCTTCCATAACTAAACCTAAAATTACAGAGGTAGGGAAACGAAAATGATCATGTTTTCCCTCATTCAAAATTTATCTTTTAAATAAAATTAGACTCTTTCTTTCCTCTCAGAAATTTTCAATTATTAACGATTTCAAAAAAAATTGTAAATGTCTAAAATGTAAATTTTCAGAATGTTGTTACATTAATATTAAAGAAATTTTCAAAATAATTCTAATATGAAATTGCTATTTACATTATGTACCAGCAAATACATGCAAAAACTAATTCGTGATAAAATTTTATTTTCATAAACTTCCTTAGAAAAAATTTCTAATCTCCTGTGCGCAGCCATGACTGAAATAAAATGGGTATTACAATTCATAACGTCCTATTTTTGATTACACAGGGTAATCCAAAAGGCACAAACTAAGATGAACTTTAACATTTTGAAGTTCAATAATTCTTAATTCATATAATAATGTACGTAGAGCAGCGATGCCCAACCCCCAGCCTGCGGACCAAATGCGGTCCAATAAGGGTTCCCATCCGGCTTACAAAAAAGTGTTCCGATAGGAAAGCATCAGTACACATGATACGATAAATACCTAGAGCATGACAATATTTCCTTCATGAAAATACATTAAATTGGGATCCATACGGGACGTTGTCAAATACCGCCAAAAACTTGTCAAAGACTAGTAAAGTTGCCAACTATCGCTGAATTTCCTTGAAAATTGCCAACGACGGGAAAGAGACGACTACTGCAAGTCATAATTGGTAAAAATTCACCAAAAAAACGCAGATTGACAAATATGTGAGATAAATATTTGTATATATGACTATAAATAATTGTCATAATTACCATGATATTATCCGTAAGTCATGAAAATTATCTTAATTCTTGATTTCAATAGCCTCGTTTAAGATAAGAGGGAAAAAAACGGGACATTTTATAAAAAAAATTGGGACTGCCAAAATTACGAGAATGCCTCTCTCTTCAAACGCAAGTCATATGGTTGTCATATTATATATATATATATATATATATTACCTTATGTATACAATTTTCTGGTCGTGGTAGAAAAATCACGTAAAAATCACGTATCTGGCCCGCGGATTAAAAAAGTTGTGCACCTTTTTGACGTAGAGCATAGTTTCCCAACCTTTTATCCCTCCGCCCCCTTCTTCAGAATGTTTTTTCTCCTATCGCCCCCCAACGCAATCTAACCCATAGGATCCTATGCTATACCCGTAGCTTCTACCGCCACCTCGGAACATTCTATCACCCCCCCCCCAGGGGGCGTTAACGCCCACGTTGGGAATCACTGAAGTAGAGGAATAAAAATTGGTACGCATGTGTGGAAGAAACGGCATGGGGTTTTATTGAAATCTTCACAAAATAATTACAAAAATAACCAACAGATGCCACCTCGTGTGATAACAAAAATGAGGATTATCGCTACAATTTGTTATGTTAGAGAAGGTTAATAAATATATTAACTATACATACAGATTAAAAATCTGTTCAGCGCTATCTTTTGGCAAATTATGCAACTATTAACGTGTGAATAAGACCCCCCCCCCCCATTTTCCAGAATGTATGTAAATTTGTTACTTTTCGAAATTTAAACTGAATTTTAGATCGTCCTGTGTTTTTGGGTAAACAAATTCAAGTCTCAAAACTGAAAAATAAAGCAATTTGGCCTTAAAACGGTTTTCACTGCACATATATAATATGCGAGGATAAGCCTATATCGCTTCTGGTATGTACGCTTATTAAACATTCCAATTAATCGTTTCGTAAATACATTAAATTATGTAATTTCCTTTTGTATTTTATTTCAGTTAAAATAACCATTTGTTCTTAAAACACGATTAATTTGAGAGTAATTTTTATAAGACAATCTGGCTTCTGGTATGTGCATACCCTTGGAAATTCCCGATCAATTAAAACAGTGATAAAAATTTATAAACTATAATAATTTAACTTTTTTAAACATCTTTGTGAATTATAAAAATATTAAATTTTGAATTTAATTTTTTTTACATCGTATTTCTTCCAGTTTTACAAGTTTTTGAAAATATAATATTGGAAATTCAGAAAAATTAATAAATGTGGATTGTGAAGAAAAAAAAAATTCGTACTTAAAATTTTACGTCACAATTTTTTAAACATCCCAATTATAACGCTTATTTAATCATCTGAAATTTCATTCTCACATCGGAAATAAGTTGATATATTTTGATGAATTTTTGATGTATTTTAAAGTTTAGATATTTTGTTTCAATTGATGAATATTCTGTAGTCGATGAAAGTTATTTGAATATTTTGTGTATTCGAAAAAAGACAGATTCTACAAAACGTTTCATTTAGTGTTATTATGTTTTGGGCCCATTATTTTCTCAGAATTTCCTTGACGCAAAAAATATTTTATTTCGAAATGGGATTCACGGGCCAAAGATGATTTGAAATTCAAAAATAAATTGCTCAGAATAAAGGAAAAAATATATAACTTAAAATTAGAACAGAAAAAATGCTCTATAAAGGAATTTAAATTCTCAGAAAAAGTCTGCAAATTAGTGTCTAAATTTCGTTCTTTTTTAATATTATAAAGTAGCAAAATACAGAAAATTTCCTAACCAATATAAATACAATATTCGTTAGATTCTTCAAATAAAAATCTTCAATTTTAACCTGTCAGTGCATTTCATTTGATATTATGACCTTAACAGGAAATTTAATCAGCGACGAAAAATTTGGCACGATAATTTATTTTTCCCAACACAAAAAAAAATAATTTCCGATATTAAAATCAATAACATGTTAAAAACAATTTTATCAATAAAAATATTAAAAACAAAAAACTAAAATTAAAACTCCGAAAATTTTTTTTTTTTCAAGTTCGAAAACAAAAAATGCGTTTAAAAATCTCAAAAACTTTGAAACTAGACAAAATTTTAAAAAAAATTCGAAATGAAACAAAAATTTTAAAAAATTCCAAAGCAAAAAAGAAATTAAAAATATTCAAAAACGAAACTAAAATTTTAAAAATATTCCAAAAAAAGTAAAATAAAATTCCAAAGCAAAAAAGAAATTAAAAATATTCAAAAACGAAACTAAAATTTTAAAAATATTCCAAAAAAAGTAAAATAAAATTCCAAAACAAAAATAATCAAAAAAACTTTATTGTGTGTATTTTCTTTCTTTTTTGAAGTTCACGCATTCCCAAAAATTCAAAAGAGTTGCAAAAATTTGAAAACTCCTATTTGAAATTCAAACGGAATAAGATATTCCCATAAAATACTTTTTTAGGAAGAGTTATCAGAATTGAATTGAATTGATATGTTTCTTTTGAAAAATAACAAGAAAATAAAACACGTAAATTTTCCCCTCTATATAAAATAAGGGTTTCAAAAAATATATATACAAAAATATAGCATAAAAATTACATATTATTTTCGTAAGTGAATGCATTTTGTATTGCATGTGCTACTTGCTCCCTCTTAAGATTCCTATTGTTTATGGAACACGACTCAATCGAGTTTCCTCATGTTTCTCTCCCCAAGAATTTCATACCTGAGTATTTTGTATTCCGGATCTATCCCGAGCACTATAATATTCCAGAATATTTCAGGATTTTTTTTTTCATTTTTCCTCCCCGATATAAAATTCAATTTAAGTTTTCATATATTTAATTTAAAGCGCGGTGTTCAAATTCGGTAGAAAAGGGGCCGCGCTTTTGCATTCCGCCATCTGCCCAATGCTTATTTTTCGATGAATATTTCTCTTTTCGCTTCATATGTGCATGTTTATGGTTTTAAAGTTTATGAATAGAAGGTATTTTTATCGAATTTTTCGGTATTAAGTAGAAAATTGGAGAAATTTAGTTGTTTGGTTTTTTATCGAATTCTCAGCAAAAGATTTAATTCTTGAATTCGAGTCACTTTGAATGAATTTCTTTTATGAGAATAGCATTCAAATCACGAAGATGTGGATTTTATTTGCAAAATAAAGCGCTTAGTTTAGTTTCGTTTATTATAGTTTATTCAACAATTACACCTATAGATAGTTAAAAAAACGCATGAAGGAAATATACGACGCCATTTAAAATTTTTGACAGGTCTTTCAATTTATGTGATCAAATTGCGCAATTGATTTATATATGATAACTCGTTACTTAAATAACATATTCGGCAAATTTAAAAGGAAATTGGAAATTAATTTAGCATATTTTCTTTGTAATTGATGAAACTTTTCAATTAACGTTTTGATTAATTTAAAATAATTTACTTCATTTAGTTGCAATAGTTCTGATTTTTATGAAACTTTTACATCGTATGACAGAAAAAAGTACTTTTTATATTTTTAAAAATTATATTTCTGTTCCTGGTCATGAAATAAATTTTTCAGATTAAAAATTGTGATAAAATACCTGAAAATTTATGTTTTAAAAAGTTATCAAAAGTCAAGTAAGTAAAGTAAGTAAATTTTAAAAGTACTATGTAGTACTATGTGCATTCAAGTAAATTTTAAAAAGCACTGTGCACTCATTACACGTTTTAATTTCCGAAATTGTTCATTTTTACACAGAAATTGGCATCAAAATTAACCGAAAATTTTTTTTAACGCAACGTCAAAGAAAAATGGGTAGATTGGATATGATTAAAATATATTAAATTAATATATGCATTTAAAATGGCAGATAGATATGATATGATTTTCAACAAAATTTGCGAATTGTAGAAGAATTTAAAAAATTTCCTGGGGCAGTGTTTTCTGAACTTTAGAACGAGGCAGAGCCTTTTCGGGAAGAAGCTGTAATTACCAAAAAGTAAAAATTATTCAGTAATTTGATTGAATCTTATCATGTAGTGTGTGTGTATGAACTCAAAAATTTCAAAACTAATTTTGCCCCAATCAAAAAAACAAATATGTACGCAAAAATACTCGTTTGAAATTTCAATGAAATCACAAGTTTTTACTGTCTAAAAACTTAATAAAGAAATGAATTTTTATTAAACTTTTTATAGAAATTAGATAAAGAGCGACTCTTGTACAGTATTTTGACAAATCCACAAATAGAATATATACAAATTTTTTGAAAGTAGAAGAAACTTCAGAAAGACGTGAATACATATTTTGCACTTCGTTAAGGTGAAGAATGGTCAACATGATGACTAAATACAAATACAAGCCCCATAAACTTGAAAACATATTGATATAGTAGTATTATTGGAATTTTTTTAAAGAAGATCTGTCCGTAGAATCCAAAAACTCTTATACAGGGAAACCTGTGTGTAAAGATACCGTATATAACGATAAACCTGCTTATAACGATATTTTCTTTGGTTTTCCTGGTAGAATTTCTATTCGATAGGGAATAGCGCAAATACTCAAATTGTCTACAATGATAACCTGTCTATACAATATTTTTTCTTGGTTCCAGAGTATCTTTATAGACAGGTTATATGTACGGGGTGATTATAAAAAAACTATCCCGACATATGGGCCCCTAACTATCATACCATTCACAGAAACTGAATGAAATTTTGGCATAAAGTATTTTGAGGTATGCGCTCAAGAATGATATGGAAAACAACAGTGTCACTCTAACAGTTACGGTTACAGTGAGAAAATTTCGAAAATATCAAATGGCAACACCAAAGTTTTTGTATTGGAATGCGATCTCCATACTGAAAAACACTAAATAGCGTTGGAATGTCACCTGTAGCAAGAAAATCCCCGGAGCTAGGCAAGGAAAAAGTAAAAAGGACTTTGCCGTGCACCAGAGCATTAATGTTCGTTTCATTCGTCACACCGTTTGAAATCCCAGCCTGATTAGTCCTCCACAAGGTCATGTGGAAAATTTGTGAAACACAATAAAATGCTTTATTTTATGCTGCTTCTCTGTCCTTATTGGTTGTCCTCACTTTTAGCCTATCTACCGCCGGTGATTTTCATGCTACAGTTGCCGTTCGAACGCTATTTAGGGTTTTTCACAATGGAGATTACATTCCAATACAAAAAACTTGGTGTTGCCATTTGATATTTTCGAAATTTTCTCACTGTAACCGTAACTGTTAGAGTGACACTGTTGTTTTCCATATCATTCTTGAGCGCATGCATCAAAATACCTCATGCCAAAATTTCATTCAGTTTCTGTGAATGGTATGATAGTTAGGGGCCCATATGTCGGGATAGTTTTTTTATAATCACCCTGTATATGCCATATAGAGATACACTGGCTTAAAGTGCCACATATTCTCGTTACTTTATGCCAATTTTTGAAAAACTACACCTAATTTAGTCGATTTCAAAGACATATTCGCATCAAAGCAGATGATATCTTAAATGTTTAATTCATTGATCAACCATTTTGCAGCGGTGGACTGGTGGAACTGTGAAAAATAATTTGCGGGCTGGCCAAAAATAAATTGAAAGTAGATATAAATTTCAGGATTTGAAAAAATAAAATATCAAAAATAGGAAATAAATCTGGGGAAAAAAATATTTTAATAATTTAAAAATAATAATGATACGAGAAAAAAATAAGCAGGAGAAAATCAATTTAACGATTCGGCAAAAAATGAATGAACGGGGAAAAATAATTTTAATACCGGTAAAATAAATAATTGAATACACGAAAGATTTTTGCTTACCAGAGAGCAAATCATACACTTGAATCCCGTTATAACGAAATTTCGTTATAAAGGAATATCAGGATATTTAAAAATGTCCCTATGTAAACTTATCCCGGGGATTGGAAAAGTGTTCGTTAAAACGAGAATTTCGCTATAACGGTATTCGTTAAAACGAGAATTCGACTGTAAACGAATGGGAAATATTCAGCAAAATGCACCAAATTGCGATTGATCAGTTATTCCAAAATATGTTAATTCACTATATAAACTTTGTGCGATATTTCTTTTGTAATTTTAATTTCGTATCTATGCAATATGTATGTATTTTGATGGCTTCAAAAATGCATTTCATGTTTTCAGAATTACATTCATATTCAAATGAAGAACCATTTCAGTTATTGATAAAACTATATAATACGATCGAAACAGGAGCCCTCTCCGATACGGTCGCCCTTCTTTTACGGACGATTTTTGTTGTTGTCCCACGGGTGTCCGCGAAAGAGTGCTTTTTAGTGAACTTTCACTAAAATTCATCAAAGTACTCTGCGGGTGATTATCGCCATAACACCGTAAATTTCTTCAAAAAGAGGTAGAGACGCCAAGTGTGAGTAATTATAGGGCTTCCTCAACACTTCATCAACAGGATAAGTTACACAGAAACAACATGATCCGTTCTCACTCTTTGATCATTTACTTCACTGCCAGGTTCTTTAATAGCCGATATTCGAGCCCTGCTCCCGAAGATGGTGATGACGATAATGACTTGATCATCGATATTCATGGAAATGACCGTCCGCCCCCCTCCGAAAGATAAGTACCATCATGTCGACTGATTCTCAATTACCAATGAACTCTGGTCTCTCTGGAAAATAATCTCTCGTTATAAGAATTATTCTTAGAATTAATTTTAACGAGAATCCCGTTCTGAAATAATTATAAGCGTTTTAGGAAATTGTTTATTGATTATTCGTGGAATACGATACCAACACTTCAATTTTAGCTCTTGTAGTTTCTCGTGATAATACAGGGTGTCCCGGAATTTCGTAATTCGTTTTAAAGTTCATGGAAATTTAAGGAATCGGTATATCTGAATGCGGTTTGCGAGAAAGTTATTCTCACAAAGTGGGATTTTTTCAGTACAGAAAATAAAATCAGTTCAAACTTTTGTCGACAGAAGGCGCAGAACGAAAATAACTCGCCGCGCGCATCGGACCCGAACCTTACTTCCATCTCTTGTGTGTCCAAACCGTTCGTAAAGCTTCAGCCGGTGATTCATACTTGATGTAACAACTTCACCTATAGTGTTTCACCCCACCGATGTCGACATCGCAATGAAAAACCTTCCGTAAGTGGCAGCAACAGGAAAATTCAGAAATGTCCGGTTATAATCTCAAGCCCTGCATTTTATAGTATCTGACGAACTTTTTTTTACATTTCCTTATTTGTTATGTGCAGCGCCCTCTACGAGGAAAACTTTAAACTAATTTTCAGTTTTAGTACTACTTATCTATTATTAGTATTATTATTTTTACTTTTTTTATTATTAAAAAAATCTTCTTTTTTGAGAGTATTTTTTAGCAAACCATATTCAATTGTTTAATTTTAATAAAATAAATTTTTAAGCTATTTACCAATTTTTTTGGACATCCTACATATAGGAGGTTGGCAATTTAAAAAGAAAATAAAGTAAATAATTGTAATATTTTTTTCTCAAATTAAGTGCGACGCCTTTTGGATTGCCACTGTAAAAAAACCGGGAAACTAACAGTTATCCAAATGAGTGGATTAAGTGAAGAAATTTAACTGGTGAAAGAAGAGAAAATGCCCCGTCCGACGTCTTTTCATGTTGGATTGCTAGTTACAAGGTTGTACAGTCGACCCCCGTTATAACGAACTCCACGAGACCGGAGAAATCACTTCGTTATAAAGGAATTCGAGGTTTTTATTCATTGTTCCTATGTCAACTTATCTGGGGGACAAGAAATGTGTTTGCTAAAACGAGATTTTCGCTGTAACGGGATTCGACAGCAGTACTCAAATGTTTAAGAATAAAAGCTGCGGGATTTCGACACTTACAGCCAATTTTATGGGTTTTTTTTTCTCTTTTGCGGCTAATAAGCGGGTAGCTATACCATTTCTATATAAAGGTTGAAAAACACTGTTTAAAAAAATTAATGTCGTTTTAATTTTGAAAAATATAAACCTTAATTAATATTTTCACATTAATAGCCATATTGTTTCAATCAAAGCAAATTTCCTTGATGTGAATAAATTCATATCCTATCCTCCACCTTCAACATGTCAACTTCTTCTTCTTACTTGCCCATAAGTCTTTTCCACACTTCTTTTGAAATCCCAGGCTGCGGTCTCCGGCCCTTAAAATGTTAAATTATTTTTTCACAATCATCATTTTTGTTGAAGACCCACAAATTATTTCTACCATTTAATCCCCTTTTTGCTGGTCTGCAAATTATTAATTTTTTCCAATTACTTTCTGCCGTCCCACAAATTATCTCTTCAAACTATTCATTTTTTACCGGCCTGAAAATTATTTCTCCCAATTATTCATTTTCTGACGATCTGCAGATTATTTCTTCTATTTACTTTTATTGCCGGTCCACAATTTATTTATTTTTTGCCACCTGGAAATAAAATTTCTCCTATTTACCTTATTTTTCGGTCAGCAAATTATTTCTATTATTTTTCTCCAATTTGTTTTTGTTTTTCCTATTCGCAAATCATTGGTCCTCGAAACTGTTCAACTACTTCCAACGGTCCCTAGCTATATAAAGTTAGAATATGATTGGGAAAGTCGTTTTAAAAAAAATTAATTTCTTCATTTTCGACAATTTAGTATTCATAGCAATAGCTACATTGTCTCAATCAACGCTAATTTCCTTGATGTAGCTGCTACGCGAAATGTTATATAAATGAAACAGCAATGGGAATAAATTCATTTCCATCTCCTCCACCGCCACGTCAAGCTACTTATACCGTTACGTTACATACCGTTAGAACGCCGAGAGATTCCGACAACAACGCGGAAGAAGCCGGATGGTTGCTCGAGTCGCAGACATTAGGAGACAGAAAGAGGCGTACACACACACAATGTGCGTCGAAAACATGGCATTTACCAAAACTAGGTAGAAAGTTACAAGAGGCAGGCAAACAAAGCGCTGTTGCTTTTAATTAAAACGTCTCCTTCTCGCGCCGTATGACAAAGCAAACAAAAGTAAATGCCGAAAGTTTGAAAAGCGCTCTCTTTTCTGACTCTAAACCTGGCGAGAGATGCGATGTTTTCAAACATTCGCCTCCGAGGCAGGCGAATTCGCAATTTCCGCCCAGAAAATGCAACCCCTTTCACTAGCGAAACATCTCTCTCTCTTTTATATTATCATACATTTATTGTTTGCCGTTTAAAGGAGACGCATCCGACTCGATGAATATCCTTCTACGGATGCATTCGGCACAAATTACACAGAGAGAGAGAGAGAGAGACAGGAAGGAAAGTTATGAATTCATCTCTTTCGATCGGAGAAGATTACTAGACTTACATTTTGTTACGACCGGAAAAATTGAAAGTCAAATTAGTAATTTCCACAGCGTTTGACCTATTGGACGGTGAGTGAATATTCTGGAGGTAGGGTTATGTATACGGGAAACGACAGAGAGAGAGAGAGAGAGAGTGACATGGATGGAGTGATTCTTTGGCCAGAGGCGGCACGAATAATCGTGTTAACCGTTCGTATCACTGCCTGGCTGGGAAAACTATTTTCCATCTCGTTATTAATTTCAAGCGTCTATTGACATTGAGCTTGGGGTATCATGATTAAATAAATCCCTGAAAATGTCGTGTTCGGGAACACAATCGTGCGGTAAGGGTACCCAAACACGGGAATAAATGATCCACGGAATTCGTGGGATTAGTTTATGAATTTCTACCCCGAACGTGTTAGATTTTTGTACGTGGTTCGTCATTATAGAAAGTATATCTTCAATGTATTTGTAAATATCGCGGTTTTAATTATTTGTATTAATTCTCTGAAGAAGAGGATTCTTCCAGGGAAATTGCTGCAATTTTTCAGGTGTGAATCTCGGACGAGCAGAGGCGTACCCGGGGCAGTGGGGAGCCCGTGCTTCTTCCCATGAGTTTATGAAAATTTGAAAATATTTGAAAATGATTAAAACATCGAAAGAAAATACATTGATATGCTATCTTAATCAATTTCTGTTGACTCAAAATACTTTTTGAATGTCAGCAACCGAGAATTCTCTGGAAGAAGTTTATTGTACCCCTCCCAAACCCGGTGAGCTTCCCCATACAAAGGTCAATCCTGCGTACGCCCCTGTGGATGAGACGTTGATTTTCTCAGGGAAAGCGACACAATCTCGCAATGTTTTAACCTGCTCAATGTGATGATATTTTTTTAATGTTAACTCTACCTAATGGAATTAGGTTACGGCAATACGAAGGCTTCGAGGCGAGCTGATACTATTTGGCATGGCCTGTGTAGTGCTTTAAATACCCCCCCCCCCCCAGACTATTCTAGGGAGCCGCGGATAACCAATGTTAGAATAAAAGAGTCGTGGGTGGAAAAAAGTTTCAGAAAGTGTACTTTTTTCAAGCTTACAAGAAACCACTCAAATTTTATAAGCACAGTGGATGCATTTGCGTGAAGATTTTTTAAGCTTAGATAAGGCACGTTAAAATTTTCTAAACAATAAATACATATTGGAAGCTCGGAAGATTTGAATCAAAATTTTCGAAGCTCAAGAGCAAAAAAGTGCGGATTTCGGAGATTCTAAAAAATTGCTGCATCAAAAAATATGAGAAACTCCTCACGTCACTCCTCACTCCACACATTTGCCAACTTTATCTATGATACTTGAATCCACGTTCAGTCTTCTTAGTATCTGTTTACAAACTGTCTGAAACATAGTTTCGGCTGTAATCGCCATCGTGCCAAATCACAAAGTAAATAAATTTTCACATCCGCTAAATAACAAGTGTTTATTCAACTACGTCGCCAAACAACTTTTCAGTTGTGCCAACATTTCCTTCGGAAGGTTTACCAAATAAGAACATTTTGGCAATATATGAGTTCTTGTTAGGAAAATGGCCGCAATCGATAGAAAAGCAACGTGAATGCTTATCTGAAGTGGACTTTAGTAATTGGTCATCTCAACATATTTCCGGAATTTCGGGACCAGTTTTTCCGGCAAAAAAGCAGTTCTCGTCTATCTCGATCATTAAATTAATATCTGCCAACATTCTCATTTTGGAATCGATTTACTTTCTCACTGCATTCCAACGCGTGTTGAATTATTAAGTATTTATCGGGGAAAAAAGAGCCATCAACTTGTGCCCTTGTGTGTTCTTCTCTCGCATATCATGAATAATCAGAATTATCGACGATATACCTGTAATCAAGAAATCGCGTGTTTTGAAATACGATCGATACTGTATATTTTTCCTCGACACGTTGACGAACGCACGACGCATACATACTGATTAATTCTATGTCATATGTCGTATCGCTTAATTCAACTCCAGAAAAATTGTGGTGAGCCCGTGCCGGCATTGAGGCATACTTATGTCAAAGTTTGTCGCAAGGGTGCTCTTCGTTTACTGACTGACACAAGTAGTGCTCGTAAAGCCTCTTACGATCATTGACAAACCCAGATATTTTGTTAAAATGATTTGTCCATTCAAAACTTTCCCCCCATACTCCTTAATTTAGTCACGAATCGTAAGAGCGGTCAAAAATATAAGTTCAAGTCTAATTATTTGTGATTTTCTTTTGGAAGCGCCCTCTATCGGCAGCAATTTCAACTAATTTTTTCCGAATCCAAAAAAAAAAAAATCTTCTTTTGAGAGACTTTTTCAAATACACAAATTCCTTCAATTTTTACGAATTTATGGGACAGCCTGAATATTCCTGAAAATAATGCAAATATTTTATATCACAGTTCTCATATTCATTTACATGCAACATGGAAAACTCACAATACACAAATTGAACTTTCTGTTACACACCGGTACTTCCAGAGTATACCCCTCGGTACATTCTCCTTACACCATACATACGTGTACACCTACACACGTCTGGGCAGGAATTGCCCAAAACTGATGACTGTTCCTTCGATAAGGAGACTAAGCGCGTTGGGTCCTTATCCAGACCTCCATTTATTACAAGGTAGAGGAGAGAGAACTTAACACTATAGCTCCGTCCCCTACTAAATCTCACCGTTCCCCCCTTTTCCTACCATAGTCCTACATTATCCCGATTTACCTTGTTTTTTTCCTTTGGTTTCTTTTCCTCCATTTATATCGCTCCCGCCCCGAAAAAAAAGAAAAGAAAGTGACTTCGGTGGCGACGTGGGGGTTGGGAGCGCCGGTGAATCGGGGGGCGCCGATTCGAGGCGGAAGTTAACTCTGATAAGTGATCTTCCACTGGGGCCACTGGCTTAAATTCTCATCAGGGGGATAACAAGCTAACGACCGCACATACATACACAACTGATGCCAGTCCCGGATACGAGCCTCGCTAAAAAAATATATATGTGTGTGTGTGTGTCCGGGAGAAAAGGCGAAAATTCCGGGAAAAATGGCGGAAAAAAAAATGAGAGAAAATAATATATCGATGGAACATAAATATGATAGAAGTTGTATCCTTTTCTACGATCTCTTCTCTGGTTTATATATATTTTCCCCAAGAACTTTGGAAAAGGGGGAAATATATATATTATGAGGCGAATTTTTGTTGCGCCTCTCACCTGTGAATAGATGGCCTCACTCGCCTCCTTCTCACTGTATATATATATGTAACGGTAAATGTATTAAATCGGTTAATCACACATAAAAACCGATTTATCATAATCGCCGTCCGTTTTCGTGTTTGATGAATTTTCCCGAATTTATTACTTTTGTCGGCAATTATGCATAATACCCTAGTGCCTCTGGTAAATTTGGTAAATGCTGGAAACGAGTTATCGCTCTTACCGTTGATTATACATAATGCCCAAGCGTATCTGGTAAATTTCATAAGCACGTGAAATTTATCGCTTTTATCAGTAGAATAATACATGAACCATAACACCCAATTGTAATTAGTGAATTTTATGAATACAGGGTGGTTATAAACAGTGCCGTAACTAGCCATTCCTGTGCCTTGTGCCCCCCCATTCTTAAGCCTAAAAAGGGTCATTCTGCCCCTCTCCCCTTCCAAGTAGGCCCTGTGCGGGTGCATCTGTTGTACCTGCCTAGTTAAGGCACTGGTTATAATAAACGGGCACTACTCAGACCTATGAAGTGCCCATTTTGATGAAACTTGATATATATAGGATATACGGAGCATGGGGGAAATAGAAAGATACAGTGGAAAAAAAAAGTAGTTCAGTTTCTTTACCACCAGGTGAAAAAAGTCGTGCTTCTTTTTTTTAATAGTCCAAATACCGTACGCAGCAAGTTTCAATGAAATACGTCCCCCATAACGGGCGCTACATAGGTCGGAGCACTGTCAGTATATTTAAGCTGAGTAGTGTCAGTTTGATACTTAGTGCCCGAGTGGCATGGTAGTAAGATGCTCGTCTACCATCGTGAAGGTTGTTGTCAGGGTCCCGGGTTCGAACCCAAGGAAGGATATAGATAAGATATTTTTCCTAACGAACTCGAGGCGACCACCGATAGACAGCGCCTTCACTTCCAACCCATCTCACTAATGGCAGTAAATTGCAATATAGCGATATGGCCAGAGTTGGTATTTGGTGAAGTAGTTTGATACTTAATGAGAAAGCTGTTGGCTTTGCCTCTCCTGATGGCACCAAAAAAAAAGAGTTCTACGTTTCTAAGTGGAACATTACGACACCACTTCAATCTTTCCCCTCTAGATTGCGCGGTTAGTGGAACACAAACTCGTGGTACTCTCGCATACAGTCCCTTCACTTGGAGCCGTCGTCACTCAGTATCAGCAGATAGTGTGTTACCAAGTGATATTGCAACCTTGGAAGTAAGAGTTGTTGAGGTCGCTCGTCGATTCCGCTTAGCTAATATAGCAATATACTGATTACGAAAACGATTCCCAAGCAAGTCAAACAGCTGACCGAAGACATGAGTCCAGTCAAGCAGGGTTACCATCTCCATCTGATGATCGGTATATTGTTATAGTACCCAAGCGGAATCCAATAGTGACTTTCACCACTACTACATAAATTGTTGCAGAATCACTTCGTAAGACAATATTTGTCAGTACTGTGTGCCGAAATCTCCACATGAATGGACTATGCGCCCGAGTACCACGCATTTGTGTTCCATTAACCGTCCAATCCAGAGGGACACGGCTAAAGTGGTGTCGTTATGTTATATAAACCGTCGCGTGGTTAACTTTTGGAAGCGAGTGTACATCGTCTTGTCCTAAAAATCTTATGTTATCATCTGTGAATAAACAATGTAACATGTGTTGAATTAATAAACATAGTAAGAGAACTACACATGATTACTTATTATAATTGTATCATCCCTTTCAGACCCCGGTGAGACAAAAATGCTTTTGTTGCTTTCTCTCACTGAGGAGTTTTTTGTTTTTACCTCAGGGAGTTAAGCCCTTCCTTAAACTATAGTGTAAGTTTTGAGTTAAAAATATGTTGAACATGAACATTGGCGGCTTTAATCAGAGAGAGAGCAGCACTTAAAGATGAACTTTCCGAGGAATTTTTAAGATAGCTTCTCCAGACAAAAGTGCCTCCGGGAAAAGTATGATTTATTGCAGAAAATTTAGTAATAAAATTCTGGAAAACATTGTATGTGAAGATGAATATAGACTGAAAAAATTTGAACGAAGTGAATTATTTATACAAACACAAATCCACGACAGTGAAAATGCCCAACGAGGTGGATGAGAGCAAAAGTTGCCCATAACAAATAGCTAGTCTAGACAAATATATTTCTAAAACACAGCAACCCAATTAAAAATGTAATTATAAAACTATATATACACGATAAAATATTATAAAATACTCATAAAAAATATTTATGGTTGTCTTAAATTATCTTATATCTCATTATAATCTTATATTTCTTCACGAAGAATATTTTAAAAACGAAGTTTCAAAGAGAAATCGAAAAAAATAAAGATTTGCTGACATATTTATGTTTTTAATGCATTTTTTGAAGTGTAAAATGCATTAAAAACATAATATCATATATAATATCATAATATTAAAATATATTAAAAACATAAACATAAAAATGTAAAAACATTTTGAAAATTTTGAAAAAAATTGAAAATTTTGAAAAATTCCTCTAGTTTATTTTTGCTAGTTAATAAAGTTTACTACGAGCACTTTTATTGGCTCTACAGATGTTCAAACTCTACTTGATCTCTTGCCAAGTGTCTAGTAGCATTTGAAGCGTTAATAATTCAATTTTGATACGCTAGCGGTACGAATGTGGCGGCAGATTTTAATTCGGCTGGTCAAAGGTTGCACTTGAACCTTACGTAGGTGCATCCACATACTGAGTAGGAGTCACGGCATGACTGTGCTAAGAAAAGCGTATTCTGTCCAGTGGTTCTTATTTCAAATCATTTTTAATTTTCTGAATTCCAGCTATAATCATCCTGGCAATGCCAATTTTTTTGGCAGTGGATATGTTTGTTGATTTAAATGTTTTTCTATTCAATTCCAGGTTCGACATCCTCGTCAACGGGGGAAGCGCAGTGACTCTTCAATTTCAAAGGAACCCGTTCCATCCAATCAAAAGAACCGTTCTCGTCCCGTGGAACGATATAGTCGTCATGGATCCAGTCGTCATGTCGGCACTGATAGAAGACGTCAACGTCGCTGAAGAGTTCCTTCACGAACCTTGCGTCGATCACGATTTCGACCTAATGAAGCCCATCGTTTATCAGACTTGGAGGCCGGTATCTGAAGGGGGATGCACGTACAGTAGTGCCATCATCGCCGAGACGCAGGTAAAATTCCGGATGCACATGTTATTTCCTGGTGTTATAAATCTCACACACGCGCATACCTTTTCTTGCATTGGTACACGGAATGCTGGAACTAGTCTGGTGTAGGCCCTAACAGCTTAGACACACGTCTCAGACAAGGTGTATGGACTTGAAACGTTATCTGAGCTGAAAGATATCATATGTCGAGAGATCTCTGCTGTCGACTTCAACATGCTGTCCGCAAGTCTAAGGCCGGGTTCACACTGGACTGATACAATAACCGACAGAACCGCAACGTCGACAACGTTTGGTTAAAAAACTGAATTTCAGATTTTTTTTAACCAATCCGTGTTTACATTGTGGATCGTATCGTTGAGTTATTGTTTCAGTTTAGCCTGGTGTCATACTGGACACACCCAGACTGGTTTCACATATGGGGATCACACGGGACACTGTGGACCGATACAGATACCACACGGGACGCACTGGAATGTTAAAGAACCATACTGGACACACTGGACCGATACGGAACCATACTGGGCACACTGTACCGATAAAAGCACCACCAGGGCCATATTATAAGGGCTGTCTCATTAAGCGTCGCAGTCTGAACCAGCTGACGTTACCGCTCTGACAGAAGCTTTTAATTATCATTGGTTACCCAACTATTCCAAGGTTGCAGTTTAGTCAAAAGGTACAGGGTGGTAAAAATAAACTGACACTATATACTCAGACGTATGTAGTGCCCATTTTGATTAGATATTTTGATGAAACTTGATATATAGGATATATGGACCATGGGGGAAAAACAAAGATTTAATAAAAAAATAGTTCGATTTTTGACCACCAGGTTAAAAAGTGGTGATATTTCATTGCAATCATCTCCCCCCCCCTCCACGCCCATGATCTAAATAACATATATACCAAGTTTCAATGAAATACGTCCACCACAACAGCCGCTACATTGGCCTAAGTAGTGTGTAGAAGGAATAAGGCGGTTGACGACAAACACTGCCTTATACAATTCAAAGATATTATTAAATATTTATTAAACAATCAAACACAAATAAACAGAACCTATAAGAACGAGTGGACCGCGTGACTGCCTCGTTTTAGCGGGCAAAACCCAAATCAAGTTCCACCATCGCGCAGGCGCGCTCTTTTCCCTATTACGCGGAAAAGGCCATCCAGTGGTGGACGCTGTCGCCACAGTACCCTTGTAGAAGGAAGTGTTTGTCGTTCAACCGCCTTATTCCTTCTACAAGTGTCAGTTTACTTTTACTGAGCTTAATTTCACGGACTCTTTTATGCACTTTTCGCTGACCCTGTACATCTCTGAAACGCATTGCTAAGGAACCACGGTAAACCAAAGTAAACATCTCGATAGTGATTGTCGAGGACGTCCCAAAAACCATTGTCGCCCGACAGTTTTCCGCCCATTTTTAGGGCATCCGCCCAGATCAGACAAACTTATAATGTAGCCTATCGTTCAAGTCGGGGGCCCCGTTTGGTATATATAAGCAAAATTTGGCAACGATCGATCTAAAATTGTAGATTTGTATAGAGAACACACAGAAAATCAATTTTATTATATATAGATATAGAGATTTTTAATGTTTTGAAACAACAAACTTGTATTTCTACAGCATTTCCCGGTACCTAATAAATATTGTTAGAGCCTCGAGTCTAGTTTCCCCTAGAATTTGCTAGATCAGAGAGAGAGAGCGACTCGTGCATCAATTACATCTAACAGCCCACAAGGCGATGCGCGATGGCAAAAGACTGCAGTTTTGTCGCATTACGTTCCCGCCGAGGGAACAATTACCTTTTCACGCTCTTTTCCTCGTCTCTCTCTCTCTTTTTTTTAATGTTTTTGGTGTCTTTTAGTCTGTATTCCCTCAACAGGAGGGGGGGGGGCAGGGGGCCCCTTGGAATAACTCATTAACCGGCTCCGTCCTCAATCCTTCCTCCCCACCCCCTCACTCCGTCATCGCCGCATCAGTATCAGGCTGGGACCTCATCTTCTTCGTTGTCGTAATATTCATTTTCTGTGTCCTCACCGTCCGCGACGACGTTTTCCAAAAGAGAACTCACGTGTCATTTTGAAGGGGGGAAAGTGTTGGTGAGAGGGGGGGCGGTGACACAGATAATTCCTGGAAACTGTGATAAAACTGTGAAGTTTTATGATATGTGGGAGATGGGAGATGTGTAACGATTGTGCTCATAATACAGATGGTGTTCAACCTCTTTGGGAGAGTGCGGGCTACTTCGTCGATCTGAAAAGTTTGTCTCGGGCCACTTAATTTAGTGATGTGGAACATCGCCGTGGGTTACTTAATTAAATGTGCCATGGACCACTAGGGTGATCGGGACCCGTGCCAGGAATCGCTTGGTTAATCTGGAACTGCGTCAGTCACTTAAGTGATCTGAAGATATCCCCTCAGTGATCTGAAACTGTACTGAAGGTTGGTCGTTCAAGTGATTTTGTAAATATGCCGCGGGTCACTAAAGTGATTAGGAACTGTGACACGAACTGCTTGAGTAATCTGGAATTGCACCGTTGGCCACTCAAGTGATCTGAGAAAGTGCCGCGCGGATGGTCATAATTCATCTAGAAACGTGCCACGGAAAATTTAAGTGGTCTGGAAATCTGTCGCGGGCAGCTCGAGTGATCTGGAACTGTGCCGAAGTTCCCTCAAGTGATCTGTAAATATGCCTCGGGTCACTCTAGTGATCTCAAAATATGCCACGGTGATCTCTAATTATGTCAAGTGTGATGTCTAAGTATGTCAAGTGTGATGTCTAAGTATGTCAAGTGTGATGTCTAAGTATGTCAAGTGTGATGTCTAAGTATGCCAAGTGTGATGTCTAAGTATGCCAAGTGTGATGTCTAAGTATGTCAAGTGTGATGTCTAAGTATGTCAAGTGTGATGTCTAAATATGCAAAATCTCCAAAGTGATCTTGAACTGTATTACGAACCGCTTGGGTAACCAGGAACAGCACCGTTTGTCACTTAAGTAATCTGAAAACATTCCACAGTTTGCAGGCCCGTCATTTCGGGGGGGGGTCACGAGAGGGGCCATTGATTCCTCCCCCGGCTTAATAAAATAAACTAAAAATGGTATATATATATATATACACACATACATTGAGTACATGTTTTTTGCCCCCCCCCCTTCCCAGAAAAAGTTTGCCCATCCTCAGTGGAAAAAGTTGCAATGACGGCCCTGAGATAGACTGCCTTAATGATCTAGAACTGTGCCGCAGGTCATTCAATTAATCTGTAAATATGCTTAAGAGCTCTGGAACTGCGCCTCGGTGATTTGTTAATATGTCGCAGATCACCTAAGTGATGGGGAGGGGGGGGGGCAATGTGCCGCTTAGTGGACGTTGAGTTTTACAAAATAAGGTTTGAGATCCACATCACATGACTCCGAGGGTCACATTTTACCCGCTGAGCCATAGATTGAGAATGTACGGTTTATATTGGGCAAGAATTTACGCAAGTAGTAGTGAAATGGGCCGTAGAAGCTCCTATGGGAGACGTCGAATTTCTCTGCTACTATCACATTTCACTACTACTTCTCCCATAGAGGCTTCTACGGCCCAGAAAGGCACATTTCACTACTACTTACGCATCCCAACGATTAACCCAATATAAAAGCCGAAAATGTCTACCAATTTCACGATTGTATGTTTGGGAGGGTGATAAAGTGCTGAAATATTAATTTTTTTTTAGGTTCTCCAAGAAAGCCTTTCCATACAAGGTTCCGATCTGCACCTGGTGTTTCACAGCAGCCACGCTCAGGGTTACCTGTCCACGATCCACCTGCAACTGACACCTTCGAACCTGACGTCTCTACTGCACCTCGTTCACTTGCGCATCGTCATAGAAGGCATCCGCTTCGAGAAGTCGTTCGAAGCCGATCCTGACATCAAGTTCACGTACGCGTGGAACAAGAGGAACGTCTACAAACAGAAAGTCTACGGACTGACTACGGCTAGAGGTCAGACACTGTTACCTTTTCTCTTAATATAGTTTGTTTCCACAAATACTATCTTTTTAATTTGAAGGCGTTTTATCTGATGAATTCTGAATACCACAGGCTCGAGTTGATATGTTTAGATGGAAGATAGGAAATATAGGATACGAAATACTAACCAAGGTTTAGAATACATGAGTGGATATAGGTTTCTCGGACAGGGAGGAGGAGGCGAAATTTTGCTGCTGTAACCGTAACCGTGGGAACTTGGATTTTGTTTCTCTTCTCATTCTCGAGCGCTTTGTCTGAAACCTTTATTTCGAATTTCATTCGCATTTTTTGATTTTTATGGTCTCCCCCGAAA
Source organism: Pholcus phalangioides (assembly GCF_987345545.1). Lineage (NCBI taxonomy): Eukaryota > Metazoa > Arthropoda > Arachnida > Araneae > Pholcidae > Pholcus > Pholcus phalangioides. Next base: position 14,156,898 of record NW_028301595.1, read on the forward strand.
ACGACCGTGGATCCCTCTCCCGCTCTGTCCTCATAGGGGATATAAGCTGGTCACCTAGAGGGTTTGGGCCATGATGGAAGCGCGATGCGAACTCAGGAGCACTACGCACCGAAAGACCACTAGCGGGCAAGAAGACACAAAGTTGAGGTTGGGCAGGTGCGTACGCACGTTGCCAGTAGGCCTCGTGGTCTGCAGAAGATGTGCGTTTCTGCACCTCTGTGCCCATGTTCCCCCATATCTTTCTATTGATATATAATTTCATGTGCAACAAGTGGGGAAGTGTGTGTGTGTGGGGGGGGGGTGAAGTTGTATGAGAGATCTTGCTGCTGGTTGGATTGTGGCTTGGTGTGGGTAGTTTGCTGGTCTTGGATGTCATTGGATTTTTCACCGTGGCCCACGTCTCCGGAGACGGACCAGCTTATATCCTCTAATGGGACAGAGCGGGAGTCACGGTTGGTCTGGTGGTGGCCACGAGGGGGCCCCAGGAATAACTATAGACACATATGTACGTAAGAGATATATACAAATACAAATACAAATACAACGCCACAACAGGCAAATTGCCCAACGAGGTGGCTGACTTAAGAACATCATGGATCCCCGAGCCATTTTTTGGAGGCCCTACCTACTACTGCTACACCACACATGCACCCCCCCCCCTGCGGAACCCCCCAACGAACCCCCAACGAATCGGTACATGCGGGAATGTGCGTGTACGTGTAGTGCAACCTGACGTAAAGTTTGTTTCTGTGTAATGCTTGTTATGTGTAGTACTCTCATCTGCCCCCAGTTTTTCTAACTATGAGTGAAGTGTTATGGTTGAATGATTTACCGTTGTAGGACTGTTGCTCTCTGTGGCGAGACTTTTTAACGGGGAGATCGGCTCGCATTTGCGCCTTGAAGTTGGGAACCACAGAAAACCAACTTCAGCCGACCACCACTGTGGGGTTCGAACCCGGATCCTCGCATCACGAGTCCGGCACTATATATAAACATATATATATTAGGATATAGGATAATAATAGTTTATATTTAATACATACAAGAGAGACGAGATTGTTTAATAACCGCAATAAACGGGAATCAAGGATCTTCATTGTCTGTCAGAAGATGTACACAAAGACGTTGTGAGATAACTTTAAAACAATATCATGCCAGAGGATCGTAGTCTGAATCTGAGTTTGATGAGGGGTTGTTATCAGCTTGTGAGGGAACTGAAACATTCATAATTTGGCACTGTTTCGTGACTGAGATTTTGTCTTCATTTGACGTGGCGTATCTAATAAGGTGCTTAATTCTTTCCATTCTGAAGTGTTTCCGCAGTAACTGTAGCTTCCAGTTGGTGTAATTCTGTGGTGTTGTAGAGCCAAAAGGAAAGGTTTTGTAGCCGCTAGAGGCTTGTATATCGGCAAAGTTATTTTATGACCACCACGTATATGCACTTCTGTCATCTTTAGTGCGGGGGCCCGGTGTGACCTCACCTGTCGTGCACCAGTAAACACAGCTTTGTGGAGATGAAATAGTAGATAGTATTGCGCAAGAACCATTATACTCCACAATCCCCTGCGTTCAATCAGATCGAAGCGTTTTCAGTCGCAACTTCATACAGGGTGATTATAATAACGTGGCATTACACAGACCTATGTAGAGCCGCCCATTCTGATCGATGTGTTTCGTTGAAAGTTGGTATAGAGGTTAATTGGACCATGGGGAAAAAGAAAAGTGCAATACTTGATAAAACTTGAAGTAGGCGGTGTCGTAGACACGGCCGCAAATTTTGACGTGAATACGATCTGACAGACGATACCATTGTCATCTATTTGCGGTGTTAACTTCCTCACACATACTGTAACACAATTTCGTTACGAATGCGGACCACGGGGAAAACCGAGAGAGGTATAAACAGCTGTAGGGTATCATCAGATTTGTCTTTGAAATGTCCAACAGGCGATACCATTGTCGTGTATATCCGTTGCGAACCTCACGAGATATTGCGTAAAACAATTTCCTTGAGAATGCGAACCACAAGCCTGATTCCAAAACCGGAATAAGTATCAAAACCAAAATTGTACCATTGTATTTTTCTGACAATATCTATCAGAAAGCACTATTGGCTTCTATTTGTGTTGTAAATCTTGCGGGGTATAACGTAAAAGAATTTTGTTGCCAATGTGGCCGCGAGACTGGCACTCAGACCGGAAAAGGAGTCAAAACAACAGTGACATCATTAGATTTGTTTTAACGAGACCTTTACCCGCACACATCAAAAACCATGGCATGTTCTGAATATTCCTGAGATATGAGCGTTTTTAGCATTGAGTCCCGCAACTTTTTTGCGAATGCAACCAGCATAATCAGATGACAAGACGTATTACGTCGAAAAATTGTTTAATTTTTTACCATCAGGTGAAAAAGTGGCGCTTTTCATTGCAGTTCTATTTTTTCCATGGTTCATATAACATATACACCAAGTTTCAACAATATACAGGATTATTCAAAACTCAACATACAAACTTTCAGGGGAGGTAGGAAACACGAAAACAAAACAGAATCACATAGGAACGTATGACCGGAAACCCCAATCTGATCAGCTGGAGGATAAACGAAGATGCAGAAATGACAAGCCAATAATGGGAGGAAAAAGTTTGTATTCATCGATACTTTAGACGAGGACAGCACGAGCACACTTTAAGTTTCAAAGTGCTCAAAGCTCTTATCATCCACAGTTATGCACGCTTCACAACGGCGACACATTGATCGTCGAACCATTTCAAAACTAAACACGTTTACAGCAGCGACGGAGATTCTTGCGACGACGTCAACAGGCGTCTGGTAGACCATGGCTTTAAGGGTCCCCACACAAGAATAAATTCAGGTTAGATAATTTTCCCACCCATTATTGGCTAGTCATTTCTGCATCTTCATTTAACTTCCAGCTGATCAGTTTGGGGTTTCCGTAGAATTCATACAATCACATACATTCCTATGTGATTCTTTTTTGTGTTTGTGTTTTCTACCTCCCCTTAAAATTTGCACGTTGAGTTTTGAATCACCATGTATTTCCGCCAGTAGGTCTGACTATCGTCAGTTTAATTATATAACCACCCCCTGTGCCAAATACCAATACGATTATTTTCAAACATAGCCTGTAAGTGTTCAAATCGCACAACAGAGACTCCATATCCAAAATATATCCGTCTTTAATATCCGAAATATGTCCTCGTGAACACGGTGTTACGCATTAGAAACCAATTGGAACAGGGAGAGAGGAAACACATCGTGAAGGGGCTTCTCGGAAAGCCTATTGGCCCTCCTGCTGTAATACATGAGCTAATATCAATCATTGCAACTACAGCAGTAAGTATTTCCTCCTTCCGGTAAAGAAAATTTCATTTCCCCTTTTCAAAATTCCAAATGCAATATCCGTTTTTAAAGTAAAAGCTCGGATTTAAAACAACGAAAAATGTATATGAATAATTCTGCCCTTTTCAAGATAAATTCCGCCATTTTTTTTTTCCTCCACCATAAAGAAATAAAATTTCAACCATTTTAATTACGTATTAGGAATGCGTAATTTTAATTTTCTCTATTTTTTTTCCCCCTCTCCTATTTCATATAAAATCTTAAAAAACAAATTATACGTATAAGAGAAGAAATGGGGGAAAAAGATATGAATGTGAAATGCTCGTGGGATTCCTCGAATTACGTATTCGTGGTTATTTTTTTTAATATGCCTTTGGAATCTGGTGATATGAGAATTTTTCAAATTAAAATGTTATAAAAGATTTCTTATTTTAAAAAAAAAAAATTAGTTGACAATAAATATGAAGAATTTTGTTGGAAATTATGAAATCTTTTCCCATTTCTCTTATAATCATTTTGGTAATTGGCTTTTCTTTTTGGTTTCTTTAATTTGATCGATCGGATAGTAAATGGTATTTCCTCAAATATTTCGATTATTGTCATCGCAGTGTTTCAATGTATGATTTGTATGATTTAGATGTTTTATGTCGATTTGGTACAAGTATATATGATTATCGATTTGTCCAATGGTTGGAGTTTCACTTCATATGATATCCTATTTATAAGCATTGTTTTGTCATGAGAGTCTCTCGAGAAGCATTGTTGCCATGAAAGTCTCTCGAGAAGAATTGCTGATATGAGAGTCTCTCGAGAAGAATTGCTGATATGAGAGTCTCTCGAGAAGTATAGTTGCTCTGAAGAATTGCTTGACTTCTTCAGAATCACTGTTGCCCTGAAAATTGCTTTAGAATTACTGTTGCAATGTGAATTTCTTGAGAAGCTTTGTTGCTCTGGTAATTTCTTCGAAAACATTATTGCCCTGAGAGTTTCTTGAAAAACATCTTTGCCTAAAGAGATTCTTGAAAAACGTCTTTGCCTAAACAGATTCTTGAAAAACATCTTTGCCTAAAGAGATTCTTGAGAAACATTGTGGTCCAGAGAGTTTCCTGAGAATCATTGTGGTCCTGAGAGTTTCTTGAGAAGCGTTATTGCTCTGAGAGATTCTTAAATAATTTCTTCAGAAGCATTACCCCAAGAGTCTCTTTAAAATCATTGTTTCTCGGAGACATTCTTGAGAAATCGTTTGCTCTGAATGATTCATTAAACTGTCTCCCATTGTTGCCCTGAGAGTTTTTTGAAAATAATTATTGCTCTGATAATTCCTTCTGAAGCATTGTTGCCCCGACAGGTGTCTTTAAAACATTGTTGCTCAGAGACATTCCTGAGAAACATTGTCACCCTGAGAGATTCTTGAGAATCATAGCTGCGCTCAAGAATTGCTTGAAAATTCCTTCAGAGGCAATGTAGCTTTGAGTGTTTCTTGGGAAACATTGTTACTCCGACAATTCCTTCGGAATCATTGTTACTCTGACAGTTTCTTGAGAAGTATTGTTGCTTTGAGAGTTTCAAGAGAATTTTTTTCCTTGAGAAACTTTGTTGACCTAAAAATTTCTGGAGAAGTTTTGTTGACCTGATAGATTCGTGAGAAGACATATTGAGAGCCATTTTGGCTTTGAAAGTTTCTTGAGAAGTATTTTGCTCTGATAAGTTCTTCAAACGCATTGTTGCCCTGAGTGTTACTTGATAAGCATTGTTGTCATGAGAGTCTCTCGAGCAGCACTGCTGATATGAGAGTCTCTCGAGAAGCATAGTTGCTGTCAAGAACTGCTTGGTTTCATCAGAATCACTGTTGCCCTGAGAATTTCTAGATAAGCACATTTTTGCTCTAATAATTTATTCAAAAGCATTTATTGCTCTGAGAGTTTCTTCAAAAACACTGTCAGCTAAAGAGATTCAGGGAGTTCGTTACACTTCATGAGGGCAAAGTGACTCATGTTTCAATTGTAAACCTTGTTTTCACGATGTTTTGGATACGAATGTTGTACTCCTTAAGACAGTGGTAATCATAAGAAGAATTCACAACCTTAGAAAATTGAATGTTGGCCAAGTTCCACCATTCCAAAGCGGTTCAAAACTAGTTGATCAACAATTTATGACTTTTTTTTTTTCAAATCTATGCAGTGGGTAACTTCATCTTTAACGGACGCTCCCCGTTAAAGGACACTTTTCTGATCCCCAGTCCCGTGGAGTAGGGCGTTAATGTATTTCACTCCCCATTAGCGAACACTCGACAGCGGACAGTAAAATCAGGCAAACAATTTTTTTTTCCAAAGTCTAATTCATTAATTTTTGATCCTAAACAGAGAATTTATCGTATTCAATTAAGATTATATGTAATTCGAAGCTCGTGTTCGTAAATATGACAAATCATCAATTAATTGCATAATTAACTGAACATAACTATAGATGGTGAATTCGAACGGTAGTTATGGTTTTGTTTCAGTACGTGTGTGCAGTAAGCCATCATTGTGCAAGACTGATAATGTTGTTGTTATGAATATTTTTACCTTCTTCACACATATTTTAATTTTTATTGCAAAATATGTATGTGTAGTTCTCACGTATTACGTACAGTACGGGTAAAAATAATTAATTGGTTCAATGAAGAGAAAAAAGGTTATAGATTTTCTCCCACATTTATCAAACTTTCCGTCTTTATGTGGGAATTATGCGTAATATCCAGTAATAGTGATACATGTAGTGCGAATTTAACCAAACCTTCTCTTTATCGAGACGATTGGCGATTATGCATAAACACCGGTGTTGTCACAATAACATATACATTTCGATATCTAGGAACCAATAGCGACCGAAACCAAACGTCGTATAATCGAGTTTCCACTGTATTGTACCTCCCCGTTAGCCGACAAAATTTTTGGTCTACTATAACATTTTCCATTTTTTGCCCCTGCCAATTAATGAATTTTTTTCAAGTGCTTACTTCAATAGTGATAATTCATAATACGAGTATTTGTCGGGCATGTACTGTTTTAAATTTCATGCCCTACTGGGCCCATAACTTTTTTCGCGGTGGTTTAGTGCAGCGATTCCCAAATACTTTTAGTTGTGGATCCCCCGAAAATCTTGTTTGCCACAGACCGCTCCTCTCGCCCCCCCCCCTTTCATTGCGGTGTTTTTTATTTTATCTGTGGTCCGCAGACACTCGGGGATTGTGCGACCACTTTGTAAAAGATCCGTCAGATCATTTCCTTTCGGCCTGATACGTCCAGCGGAGACGACGCAGCCTCCCTTCGGCAAATACGCCCCAGATGGCGACAGTAGAGAAAGATATCTTTTCTGGCTTAAAAAAAACAACAACAGCGCAGCACGCAACTATGTGCGAGATTAGTTTTGTCTCTGGTTAGCTGTTTATTGGTTAGCGCACTTGCTCGGTATTCAAGAGGACCCAGATTCGATACCCGGTTTAAACAAATGTCCTACTGGCGTTGTGCGTTTGTACACCTGCCTTACGTATTTCCGCCCATTTTTTGTACGATGGTTCGATTTCTCCTCTTCGGGTACGGCTAGTGTTTTCCACCTTGACCCATGCCCTTGTGGCGAAGCAGGGCACGTTCTGTCCCCCCATGGGGGTCAAGGATGGTCTGGTGGTGGTGAAGACAAATAACTTTTCTTTCCGAAATTCATGTCTGTCGGCACCAATATAAAAAAAAAAATCTCTCTTTTTTGATATTGTGCAATATACATAGTTGGCCAAGAGATGGCATTCAATTAACATGCGCTTTCTTCACCATGGCTTTGTCCTCCTAAGAAAAGATGCCTCGATTACATTCTTGGAGTGCTAACAAATAGTGTCCTCTGTCGCGTGACGTTCTAGACAGCTTTTCCGAACATCATTGTGATTCATTTCGAAGATTCCTACCATCCCACGATCCTTTAAACCCGTTTGGTGTACCCTTTGTATATGTGAAATTATTGTTATGTAAAATTCAAAAACAGGATTAAAAATCTCTTTTTTTTCTGTAGTTTTCGTTGGTTACGAGTACTCATCTTGTCGCAAGATAGTATGGTCATCCCATTCCTTGACGTTGAAAGGTTACGACATGGATACCTCGGAACTTGGAGGCTGGAACCTAGACATACATCATAGGTATAACTTCCACGAAGGTAAGATCTGATTTCGCTATATTTCTTGCACAAATGGTTTTGCAGTTCTTTGACGCATGAGAAACTGTAAATTGGTTTTTTTTTCTGTTCCGTTTTCAAGGTGTCCTGCAGAAAGGTGATGGCACGACTATCTATTTCCGACAGCAACCCCGTGTCATATCGATCCTTATGGGTACGGGACACCAGCGTCCACTCTTGTGCCCGGAATGTAACGGCATGGCTAAAGAAGCTAAATTGCTGGCACCGGTCGCCCTGACATCTGGGCCCGACGGCAGTGTCTACGTCGGCGATTTCAACCTGATCCGACGTGTCACGCCGAACGGACAAGTATACACGGTGTTTCGAATGAGGTGAGAGGGGAAACATTCTGTTTAAAATTCACACGCTTTATTGATCCGAATGGTCAGTTCATGCATTGATTTTCTTTCTTCAAGAACAACGGACATGTCGACGCATTACCATATAACACTGAGCCCGACTGATGGTCATTTATACATTTCGGATCCGGAACGGCATCAGATACTCCGTATACAGTCACTGGATAAAGTCGAGGACCCGGAGTCGAATTTCGACGTCGTCGTTGGCAGCGGTGACCGTTGCTTGCCGAGGGACAGAGACAATTGCGGAGATGGACGACCGGCGCTTGAAGCCAGGCTGTCTTATCCTAAAGGTTAGCCAAAATTTTAGCTACAGAACGATAAACAAGACTGAATTAATCTATTTTATTCACACCATATCAATTTTGACTGTTGGCCAAGGGTGTACAATCACTGGCCCTCGGGCCAAATGTGGCCTGTCAAACGTATTCATTCGAAGTGTTTTCCTGAAGAAAAATCTTAACATACACATCGGCTGACCGTATTTTGCGAGAAAAATTCAAGAAATCGTGCCCTCTAGACTAAATACGCGTCATTGCCATTTATGGCCGAAGAAGTTGTCAAAGATAAAGGAAAGATAATGCCTATATGTATCAGTTTCACTCCCGCGAACAGAAACAATATTGCATTTCTAACCCGCGGACTGAGAAGGTTGTGCACACTCGGTCTTGACGCTCTCGGTAATATGAAATAGCTAAATGAATATCCCTCTGACGTCACTCTTTCTAATTCTCGAGGCTATGTGCCACGAAACACAGATTAGAGAAAAATTGTGCTATACTTACTGCTTTCAATAGAATTCCGTAATATCCCTGAATGGTTGTGCCTAAGTGGAAAGATATTCGTTTACCACCAAGAAGGCTACCCTCAGTTCGGCAGGTTTGATACCGGGTAAGAGCAGAGATAAGTTCTCTCCCTACCGAGCCTAAGGTGACCAATGATTGACGGTACCTTCTCATTATGTCCTCACAAAAGCCTCTCCATACTGAAGACGAGTGCGGAAATATACCGTGACTTGCTCTAAGAGAGAAAGATTTCCGACCCGACTCGATTGGTAGTAAATTGTTGTATGGTGATATTGCCAGAGTTGTGTGCATTAAAGTAGTTAGTAGTAATGCTTTCACTTTGGAAGCCAGGCATGAGGGCTTAAGGAACAACTCTGTGGGCAAGAATGCTTTTTGAGATTATTCTCGAACTAAAAATGATTTTCAAGTCATTCAGAGGAAACAATGATTCTCGAAACTCTCAGGGCAACAATGCTTCTTAGTGATATCTCGGAACAACAATACTTCTAAATGTTCTCTCGAAGAAAAAATACTTCTATAGGATCTCTCAGGGCAACAATGTTTCTCAAGAATTTCTCGAGGCAATAACGCTGGTTGAAAACCATTGTAACGGTGCTTGTCGAAAAACTGTTAGGGGAAAAATGCTTTCCCCTGTTTATGTGTCCCTTGATAGTGTATATGCTTCCCCCCCCCATTCCCCCCCCCAACTCATTTTCAGCGCTTTTAGAACTCAAATATCTCGGCTAATATTGAACTTAAAAGCATATCAGTACATATACGAACCCAAGTACAGGGTGAGCAAAATGTCCGCGTAGAAACTTTAAAAATTCATAAAAACCGGAAAAATAACCGAAATAAAAAAACGGTTTGCAGGGTTAGCATCGCTAATGTCACGGGAATTTTTTTTAAGACGGGAAAAAAATAAAAAAAACAGCCGACAGGTGACGCTAGGACGAGCGACATCGGTGGAAATACGCAAATGAGACGGTTATAAGAACTTGCACTCCTAATCCACAATCACTTCAACGTTGTAAACACTATATGTGGACCTGCTGCACTCCGTCATTGATGGATTTGTGACTCGCTTGCAATATGTTATCTCCTGTGGTGGTGGTGGTCATGTGGAACACATACTGCTGTAATAAACAATTTAGAGGCATTCTGTTCTTTACTTGCGTATCTTTTCTTTGACTAGTGTACATCCGTGCCACCTATCGGCTGTTTTTTTAGTTATTTTTCCTGTCAAAAAAAAATTCCCGCGACGTAGCGATGCTAACCCTGCAAACCGTTTCCCATTCCGGTTTTTATGAATTTTTAAAGTTTCAACGCGCGGTATTTCCTTGCCCACTATCAAGTAATAAAAATTACATATCAAAAATTATCACATTGTTTAGACACGTTTTTTTACAATCAAAAGTACATTTCTATCACCAACGGTTCAAAAGATAAACGGTGTATAATGTTACGGCTTCACACCCTCCTGAATATACACGTGTTAAAAAAAAGAGCTATAAATGTTCCCTTTTTTATTGTTTCAAATGCAAATTCCTGAGAGTGTTACGAAGTCACACACACACACACACACAGTAGCGTAAAACCTTTCCCGTATATTTTTATTGATCAATTTCCCCTCGTGCAATCGCTCAAGCGCCGTTATTGTCACATAAATCAATAACTTTTGTTTCCCGACGGTATTTACATTTGTCTTTTGCAGATATAAATGCTTTTCCGACTCCTCCTATTTTTACTATTTTTTAGGGTGGCGGGGGCGCTGCTGCCCTTTTGTTTTGGTCTCTCATTTAACACAAAAGAGCAAAAGTGCATTGTTTCTAGTCTTTTCCCTACCTTTTTTTTTGCAAACGTCGCTTCCTGACATCCATATATTTACATATACATATATTATTTTGTGGAATTTTAACATTTTTATTTTACTTCTGTCTTTCCCCCCGACATTATCAAGGTTTTAGAGAGGGAAGGAAATCCCCTTTTTTTCATATTATTTTCCGGGGGCGCCTCCCCCCGCCTCCGCTTACGGTATTCAGGCTCATTCCGCGGCGGTTTTCGTACGTTATTTATGAAAATCGATAGAAATTTGTCACGAAGGCTTTATTATTTTATTTCGATGCGGGAGAAGGAATACAAAAGGCACAGCCCGATATTCAATATGGTCCCGTTTTATTCCTGTTTTTATATTTTGGACTTGTGAGTGCATTTTGTGCTGTTGGAAGTCATTATTTTTTCATTGAATCGATTGTGGTTTTTCCTTTTTTTTTTTGTTATTTATCGTGATCGTTTGTGTGAGAGAAAAGAATGGTGTAATATAAAATTCAGGTCTTGTGCATGTGTGCGTGTGTGTATTGTATTTACTATGACGAAAGTCTTTGATATGTATTAGGTTCTTAATAACACCCGTCTGTTAACAAATAACGATGCGATATGATATAATATTTATGATTGTCAGGAGAACTCACATAACCGAACTAAATAATCGATATCGTGGGGATACGATAAGGATGGATGTTTCGGTTGGTTTTGGTGGCTTAATTTTCTGGTGGTGATTACAATGAAATAAGAGCAGTATCTATAATTACACCTATTCCACCACAATCAATCGTTCTATATCTATTCGATAGAGCACCAACCAACTTCTCGAAACTCTAGGGCAATAATGTTTCACGAAACTCTCAGAGAAACAAAGCTTCTCGAAACTTTGAGGGCAATTATGCTTTTCAAGCAATTCCCAAGGAAACAATGCTTTTCAATGCTTTTTGCCGCTGTGGTGGTCGAGTGGTTATAGTGACGGACACGCGATGCGAGAATCCGGGTTCGAACCCCACAGTGGTGGTCGGCTGAACTTGGTTTTCTGTGGTTCCCAACTTCAAGGCGCAAATGCGAGCCGATCTCCCCGTTAAAAAGTCTCGCCACAGAGAGCAACAGTCCTACAACTATAAATCATTCAATCATAACACTTCACTCATAGTTAGAAAAACTTGTGGCAGATGGCAGCACTACACATAACAAGCATTACAGAGAAACCAAAAAAAACCTTCACATCAGGTTTCACTACACGTACACACACATTCCCGCATGTACCGATTCGTTGGGGGTTCCGCGGGCGGGCGGGGTGCATGTGTGGTGTAGCAGTAGTAGGTAGGGCCTCCAAAAAATGGCTCGGGGATCCATGATGTTCTTAAGTCAGCCACCTCGTTGGGCAATTTGCCTGTTGTGGCGTTGTATTTGTATAAGCAATTCCCAAGGAACAATGCTTCACGAAACTCTCAGAAAAACAAAGCTTCTCGAAACTTTGAGGGCAATTATGCTTTTCAAGCAACTCCCAAGGAAAAAATGCTTCTCTAAACTCTCAGGGCAACAACAGGTCTTTGATATATATATATATTAGGCTCCTAATAACTCCCGTCTTTCTGTAGCAAATAACGCTGTGATATGATATAGTATTTATGATTATGATATGGGATAACTCACATTGGAACTAGATGATCGAAATCATGGAGACACGATCAGAACGGTCGGTTTTGGTGAATTAATTTTCGGTGATTATCGGTCATCATATTGCCAAATGCTACTATAATTATCACCGTATATGCTGAAAACGTTTGTGTCCAGAAATAGGAGAGATGTTACCACCTATCTATTAAATTATCAGGAAGTCTAAGTAATGCCTGAAACAATATACCGTATTTACTCGCATGCAGGATGAGGTATGGTTTTGGAAATCAAAATAACGAAAACTAGGTTTATTAATTCGACTACGCATTTCTTTTATTCACTGATAATAGCATACGGTTTATAGGGCGAGACGACGTTAATGCATGGTGACGTAAGTCGAGGTATTATTTTATAGGCGTGGTTTCCAAATTAATTCTGGTTGGCGATTAGAATGGTGTTAAAAAATACAGTGGCTGTGCTTGAGCACTCTCTGCAGTCCCGGCTCTGACGCAACTGTTGGGATCGTGGTCTGTGGCCCGGAGCCCTCAATAAAAAAAAAACGGGCCCTAAAAGTGTTGAAGACAGATTCTAAAAATTAGGACTTTGATAAATTCTGAATTTTCATTGATTCTGGAACTATTTTTCTCTAATTAATTTTCGTTTCATTTCATTCATCCATTGGATTTGTTTTTATTGATTAATTTTCAATTTACTTACATCCCGATTCTGACTTCAATTTTTTCATCGATATTGAGTTTCTAATTAATCTCTGATTATCATTTCAATCAGACACAATTATCATTAGTTCCGGAGTTATTTTTTCAGATTAATCCCAATTTTCCATTTCTTTTCTTCTCTTTTTGTGTCATTTGGAAACAGTGATGATGACTGCGCCCGAGTGGCGTGGTGGTAAGATGCACGTCTACCGCCATGACAGTCCCAGGTTCAGACCCGAAGGAGAATATAGATAAGATATTTTCTCTAACGTGAACTTGAGGCGACCACCGACGGCGCTTCCATTTCCAACCCATCTCACTAATGGCAGCAAATAGCGATACGGCCAGAGTTGGTCTTTGGTGAAGTAGACAGAATGGTGAAACAGAAATAGTAGTTCTCGCTCAATAGGAAGGCCTGGAATTTCAATTACACCAGTCAGTAGAATAATTTTATGATTTTGACTCATAGATGACGTCACGACCTCGGTAAAATGCTTTTTTGAAACAGTGGGTGATATTTCACAGTGACGGACGCGCATTGCGAGGACCCTGGTTCAAACCCCACCGTTTGCGAGACGATCTCCCCGTTAAAAAGTCACGCCACAGAGAGCAGCAGGCCTACAACGGTAAAATCTTCTACCGTTACACTACACTCATGGTTAGAAAAGTTGATGGCAGAACTACGCATAACAAGCATTACACAGAAACGAGCTTTACGTTTGGGTTCACAACGCGGACATTCACATTCCAACATGTACTAATTCGTTAGAAGTTCTGCAGAAGGATATGGACGAGGTGCATGTCTGCTTTAGCAGTAGTGGGTGGTATTCATCTTTGAAAACATCGGTCAGATTAATTGTCAACTAAGCTATGACGTGACAAAATTGACAAAAACGAAGAGTGCAGTTTGGAGCTACTTTTACCGGCAAAGTTTACGCATGCCTAAATAACTGATGCATTCTTCAAAACATCGTTTGAGGACTCTAGCTGTAAACAGTGACCTTCAAACGTCGCCACAGGTAGAAGTCTTGGAAGAAAACGAGTGTGGCGCCAGCTATAGATCAAAATTCAAATTAATTTTACAAACCGATATATTTATAATTTTGTCGCTTTATCTACTTTTTTATCTTTTTACTTATTATGATTTTTATATGCCACTTTTTTTCTATCTTTTAATATTTCATTAAGTTATTTGTTTTTTTATCTATATTAGTTAGAAATATATATGTTGTCTTAATGAATCAAAATAATTCATTACGAGGAAACAGATGTTTTCTAAAAGTTATTTTATAAAATTTGAAAAATTCAACCAGTAAGGTTATGGGTTGCATTTGCTCAAATGTAACCTATGAGCTTTATTGGCTGAATTTCTCAAGTTTTATAAAAGTGATTTTATCAGTTTTTTATAGTGTAATGCCGGCCTTATGCAGATAAGCGGGTGTTATCAACCCTTTAGGCGTTGTTGGCTACTAGGTCATACCGCGGTATTCTTGGTTATTAAACGGGGTTCTTTCTCCAAATCATTATCACTTTTAATATTACTCCGAATTCACTACTTTCATTAAATTTTTATTTTCAAATATAACTGACTTTCATTAATCAAATTTTCATTAATAAAGGATATTATTTCAAAAATTCTTAATTTTTTTATTAATTATTTTACCCGACAATTCTGAAATCACTTCTACCGTTAATTCTAAAATTATCAGTATTTTTTGTAACTATTTTTTCATTAATTATGGATTTTCATGAAAAATAACAGTCAATAATTCTAAAATAATTTCTTTCATTCAGGTATTTTTTCAGCGTTTCTGTAACTAAATATACATTTTGGATGCCGAATTTGGCCTCTCAAAATATGAAATCATAGGCCTCAAAAACTGTTTTTGCTACCGGTCCCTTGAATTCGTTACGAGAAGGCCTAATATATCAAATGAACAGCATTCCTATTTAAATCTGGAAAGTATCTCACAGTTCTATATACAGAAGTACTGGTACCAGTGGCCACAGGATTCTTTAATGAATTTTATTTTTGGAATTTGATCGTTTTTCTTTATGTAAAGTAGATATTACGTAAAAATGGTCGGCGGGCCACAGTAAAAAAAAGCTCGGAGCGCCACGGTTTGAAGACATCTGTATTTGAATACTATTTATTTATTTAATATTTGAAAGTGGTTGTTGAGCCGCACAAAAGCGGATTTATTTTTGCCGAATGTGGAATAAACACATATATTGCCGCCCTTAACCATCACCACCTAGAGATAGAAGGCCTCTGCAGTGCTTGCCATAAACGTCATTCAGACTACCTAGCAAGTTTGCCACATTTTGAAACACAGCATCCTATTTCGTTTATTCTTATTTTGGCGTAGAATCTTCCTGATTGGCTGAAAAATACCGCACAGTGATTGGCTGTGGGGCATAGAAATCGCCAATTCTGAGCCCAATCATTTCTCTTCCTCACGACGATGATACTGGCACGAGCAGGGAATTTTTTTCCCTGAATAATCTGAGGGAAAATGGACTACTTACTTGACGTCACAAGCAGAGTGCGAAGACCTTCTATCTCTAGGTGGTGATGCCTTAACCCATTCTGATCTAATTTTCTTTGTCACTCAATCCTCATATTTGCCTTCCTAGGCTATAGCCAGCTTTGCCCCCCTCCACCTGATCGCTCACAGGCTTCCATACTCTTTAGCTCAATCGCTGATCCAGCGCCCTCTCACTCTCTACGTCACTCTTTCAATCACACACTAACCTGCCGGCTCGCTCTCTTTCAGTCACTCACTGACTGTTGTCCCCGTCTCTCTAGTATCAGTACTACTACTACTTAACCACACATGCACTTCATATTCCTCTGCGGAACTTCTAACGAATTTGTACATGTTGGAATGTGCGTGTACGTGTAGTGAAACCTGACGTGAAGTTTGTTTCTGTGTAATGATTGTTATGTGTGGTGCTGCCATCCACCACATATTTTTCGAGCTATGATTGAAGTATAATGTGCTGAAGATTTTACCATTGTAGGCCTGTTGCTCTCTGTGGCGAAAGTTTTTAACGGCGACATTGGCTTGCATTCGCGCCTTGAAGTTGGGAACCACAGAAAACCAACTTCAGCCGCCTACCACTGCGGCGATGGTTCGAACCCGGGACCTCGCGATGCGAGTCCGTCACTATGACCACTCGACCACCACTGCGGCTCTAGTATCATATTGCTTTGTAGAACGTTTTGAATGAAAACGATTCTATGCTGTTTTATGAAAATCGTCGGCGGGCCACTCCAAAAAGCTCGGAGGGCCACACCTACGCGGGCCATGGGTTGAAAACCCCCTGAGAAAAGGAGCTGTAGTGAATTACCACGTATGTATGTTCTGAGAAACAAATAGTGGCGTGATAGAAAATCGATTTCTTAATCTGTTATCCAAATCTGTAAAAAATTTTATTAAAGAGAAGAAAGCAACCTCTCTTAGGTCTCACACTTTTTAATATAGTGAAAAATTATGCTCTAAGAGAAATAACCATTAAAAATATTATTTAACTATTGATTTATTTCAAATTTTTCGCACGCGTTTTTGATTGTGTGTGCTATCCTGTGCTAGTCAAAAGTTTCACATATCTCAAATACCTGAGTTTTTGTAAATTTTCAAAAAAAACTTCAATAAAAACGGCTTGCCCTTATGATGATATACCATGATATCAGTTCAATTGAATAAAAATATCGATATCAAAATAAATACCGAAATGATTAAATATAAATGTTCATGAAATGAAACAAACGTTTTAATTGCTTTAATTGAAATTTAATTGTCTCAATCTTATTTAAAATTCAATTTTAAAAGATTCAGTCGATGAAATGTCTCAACTTTTTTGCTTTTTTCATGAACGGAACAGTTTCCTTTACATTTTGAATCAATTTTTATTCAACCGCAATTGATGTCATGGTATTATATCATGTACGCAAGCTGTTTTTATTGCATTATTTTAAAAATTTACAAAAAGTTAAGTATCCAATGTCTTATATAGCAAGTCGTTAGATAAAATGACTTTTGCGCCATCTATAAATCCAAATATAAATTCAATATGCAAACCCATATATTTACAATTTTGGGTTTATTTATGAAATTTATTGCATTTTCAACTTTTCTATTAATTATTATGCTTATCAAATAAACACATTTTTTGACTTTTTATTTATCATTAAGTTATTTATTTTTGAATAATATAAGATATATTAAATTATAGTTTCCCAACCTCCCCCTTCCTCAGAATTTTTTTTCTCCCAGCACCCCCCCCCCCCTTCCAACGCAATCTCACCTGTAGAATCCTATGCTATACCCGTAGCTTCTACCACCCCCCTGGAACATTCCATCGCCCCCAGGGGACGTTAACGCCCACGTTGGGAATCACTGTAATATATAGTTACTTCAAATTCTATTAATAAGATTTAGTATCCCCTACCAAACTGAGTGATTGGTATGTTGTAATGGTCTTGTTGACTGTGAAAAGAGCATTCTCCCGGACATTTATGATATATTCTATCTTTTTTCCTCTTTCACACACACTTCTGCCTGATTGAGGTGAACTTCCTTCAGTTTTTAAAATGAAGTTCTAGCTCACATAAAATCAGTTAGTTCAGTTTTCTATATGAAAATTAGGGAACTAATCTATAATTTAGAACGATCAAACTATCCATTCGTGCAAGCATCGTGGGGTAAGTTAATAGTCTTGAAATCTTTCGAACGACGAAGTCAATGGCTTTTTTGAAAAAATACAACATTTTGACAAATGGGAACGGTGAATTGGACAAGGGCAAGATATTTATGCTAAAGACAGAAGCAAATAATTTGACACTGGATGGAGGAAACGATCATGTTTATAGACAGCAACTTCTAGTGGTAAACCAACAGACTTTTGGTTATGGCATGCAGACTTCAAATGCAACCAATATAATCCGAAACATGCTGAACCTCAGTAGTATATATATTTTAGGGCCACGCATATGCACACACCCTGCTCCAATTTGTTATATTCCCCATAGGAATGTTTATACGATTTGCATGTACGGTTGAGTGATATAGTTCTCAAATGTAAACAAAAAAAGATGTTCGTATTGCATTAGAACCTATCGATAACGGGCAGAAATGGGGCAAAAAAAATTGTCCGCTAACGGGGATTATGCGCTAATGGGAAGGTACGATATACGGTGGAACCTCGGTTATAGAACTTTCACAATTACACGACACGTGGCTTCGCTCGCAGTTGGTTCCTATACATTTTAATATTAAAATTGCATATGTTACTGTAGAGAAGTGATACACCGGTGGTTACGCATAATCACCACTCGTCTCGATGTGTGAAGAAAGTTCAATTAAATTTCACTACATTTATCGCTTTTAATGGTGATTATGCGTAATTGGCAAAAATTAAGTTGGGAAAGTCTGATAAATATAAAAAAAATAATTATAACCTTTCTTCCCTTTGTTAAACCAATTAATCATTTTTACCCGTACACGATACTTGCACTACACATATTTTTCAATAAATTATTTTTAGTTATTATAAAAATTAACATTAAAACAACTTTGAAGAAAACAATCACATCATCAGTCTTGTACCTAATGTTGGCTTTCTTTACACGTATCAACAAACGAAACCAACATTGCCATTTGAATTACCATACTTATGTTCAGTAAATTAAGTAATTCATTGGTGATTTATCATATCTAACAATACGAGCTTGGGATTAAACATAATCTTAGCCGAATATGGTAAATTCTCGGTTTATGACCAAAAATTAATAAACCAGAGTTTGGAAGGGAAAAAAAACTAGAGTTTGCCTGATTTTACTGTCCGCTATTGAGAGTTTTCACTAACGGGGTCTGAAATACATTAAAGCCCTATTCCACGGGACCGAGGATCAGAAAATGTTTCTCTAATGGGAGGTGTCCGTTAAGGGAGACTCCGCTGTAATTAAAGTTTTTAGGGGCAGCTATGAATTTAAAGTAAAAACCTATCAGAATAAAAAAAAAGCCGAGCATAATTATGCTTGGGGGAAAAAATGCGTCGTTTTCAGCGAAAAAATTCAAAATTTGCAGTGTTTTTGTGAATGAAATCTGAAAATTTCAATTTCAAAACTTTTTTTTGGCGAAATTTTGATTTTTCAATTGCGAAATTTACGTATCTCTAGACAATGATCGAAAATCCATTTCTTATTCTGATATGCTATCCGTACGAATTTTCTAGATACAAAAAAATAGAATTTGAAACTGCGTCGCCTTCACCACTAACGCTAATGAAAAGGCTCGTTTCTGTGGAAGGTGAAGGCCACGCTAAATGTCACGGCGGTGGCGAGGATACTACTACTGCAGAAAAGCTTCGCTGAACGCTAGCGTAGAATACATATAGAGGAGGAGAGAGAGCACCGCATTTTGCTGTTATTCTAAAAGATCCCGAGTTAATTAAAACTGGACTTTTCACCTACCGGCAAACTTTGCATGATGTTGGGTGCCCCGAGGTATCTTGAAACTTCCGCTCTCCTGGAAACCGTTTAATTTAAAGCCCTCCCCCCCCCCTCCCACCACCACCTTTAAACTCTTGGTGTGTGAAATACCCGGAGCCTTTTCAAACGCCACTCGATTCAAGTTATTTGGAGTTCTAAAAAGCAAAATAAAGTCTCTACTGATACGTTCACGCATGCATGCATGCATGTATGGTATGGGATACGCGTCGGTTTATTATCAGCGTTTTCCACGGTTCTGGCAAAAGGCTAGTTGGTTCTGTTGCTTGCTGCATGAGTAATTGAATGCCTTGAGACGAATGGATGAATGAGACATCTTTTTCGGATGGAAGTAAAGAGCCGGGGCGAGTAAATGGGTAGACACTACGTTCGTCTGTGTGCGCGCGCGTGTAGAGAAAAGCTCTTTACGAGTTTTGTGGCAACAGATGTTTCACAAGTCATTGATACGCGGAATTGCGTTGAGAGGGATAACATGGCAATTTGTATTTTGTGGGGTGGGGGTAACTATTTCGAAATAACGTTCAGGATCCCTTTTAGCTTTTCTCGGGCTGCTGTAATCGAAGTATTTGAGGCGCGAATGGCTTTCTTTATCTTTGAAACTGAGCATAACTCCTGTCTATCGCCAAGGGCAGTTTACTACCGAACAGGGGCGACTCGTAAAGGAGGTGCCAAAATGTGCACCCCACCCCTTGAAAATTTCAAGTCATTGATTTAATTCTTCAAATAAATCTATTTGACGCCAACTTGATTCCAATGAATTTGATAAATTAGAAAATAAATTTATACAGAAATTGCCACGTTTTCAAGACAAATAAAATTTAATTAGTCGAATGGTCGACGCGTTTCGGCTCTTCAATGGAGAGCCGTCATGAGGACCTCGTGATCGGAATTCACACGAATGATTCGTCGAGGGATGATGTTTATGTCTGGCCGTCCGAACAGTTCGCCTTGGTATTTGCTGCGTCCGAGCGGTCTTTGGAGACAGATGGCTCCCCAATTTGCATCCAAAGACCACTCGGACGCAGCAAATACAAAGGCGAACTCTTCGGACGACCAGACGTAAACATCACCCCTCCACGACTCATTCGTGTGAATTCTGACCACGAGGTCCTGATGACGGCTCTCCATTGAAGAGCCGAAACGCGTCGACCATTCGAATTTATTTGTCTTGAAAACGTGGCAATTTTTGTATAAATTAAAACCAGGCAAAGTTTCTCATTTTTGTGATAGAAAATAAATATTTTCGGAAGGCGCTGATTGAAAAAAAAAAGTTTCTCATGAAGTACGGGTCGTATGGTCAATGTTTGGTGGAGCTTTCCATGAAGAGAGCTCTGTATTATTCTTTCCTTTTAGGCACTTTCCGTCCTGCACCGATACGAGGTACCCTTACTAAGAAACACGAATGAAGGGAGAAAGGGGATAGTTAGCGCAGGTTATTACGCTCGTTTTGGCCGCGCTGTGAAAAACGCGCCGCGAATACTGATGCTACCGTGTATTTTCTATCTTTTAAATCTGTTGTGCCTTTTGTATCGTTTAAATTACAATATATATTTGAGTATAAAATATGTACATATATATGCAGTGAAACCTCTCTGTCTCGAAACTAATGGGACGGAAGAAAATTTAGAGACAGAGTTTTCAAGAAATAAAGTTTTTTTTAGTAAGAAGGAAAAAACACGCCCAAAAATGGTGAAAAATTCGATTGATTACAAATAAAAAAATACCGTAGGCCTAACTGTATTTTACTACATACTATTGAAATTGTTGGGTACACAATCAGTGTTCAATTACAGTGTATGCAAATACACTAAAATATGTTCGAATTTTTTTTTTTTTGTTCAACACTTTTCAAAATAATCCATGAGCTTAGATTGATGCATATTTTTTGCACTTTGAGAGCCTCCACAATTTCATCTATACCAGCAAGAGCTGCAAATATTTTGGGCTCAACCCTAGCTTCTGAAGCATTTCGCTCCAGAAAATGGTGCAGCGTTTTTACTTTTCTTTTAATTCCTCTGGCAGGGCCGCCATTTCAACTTTTTCCGGGGGGGGGGGGGCAAAGCACATGTACTCAATGTATGTATATATATATATTTGTATATATATATATACCATTTTTAGTGTATTTTCAAAAGCCAGGGGGAGCGGGGGAGCCGTTGCCCCCCCCCCTAAAAGACGGGCCTGTCCTCTGGAGCATCTTCTGCTGTATTTTTGTCACCTGAGTCAGACATAAATTCAGCAATAATTTCGATATCAGTGCTGCTGAGGGTTTATAGTAGGCTGACCATATTTCCTCGAGAGAAATACGGGACATCGGTATTTCAAATACGGGAAAATACGGGACTTCGCCAATTATCGCCAAAAACGACGCCAAAACCAAACAAAGTTGCCAAATATTGTTGAAATTACGGAAAAATCACAATGGCGGGAAATGATGCATTACTGCAAATTGCCGTGGATTAAAATGTATTCCACGGAAAAAAAACGTTTACCGAGGCAAATGTGGGAGATTAATATCCCATATATAGTTGTAACTATCATAAAATAATTTGAGTTGAAAAATAATTTCAACCTTCGACTTTAATAAAGAATAAAAATTCAAGTAGGCTTCGTGTGAAATACGGGAAAAACCGGGACACTTTTGCCAAAAAGTCGGGACGGCCAAAAAAAGAGAAAATACCGGGACTGTCCCGGGAAATACGGGACGTATGGTCACCCTAGTTTATAGTGAACTGTTCATTTCCGCTAAATCAGAAAATGAAATTTCCAGCCTCCTTTTTTTTAGTAATGCCATTATATTATTCAATTTCATCTTCAGCATTGTTCCGAGAATCATTGAAATTCACGTGAACCACAAGATCCGATCCTTCATCACTGCGATGAGTGATTCCAAAACCGCAGCATTATTGAAGCAGTTTCGAATTGCCTATTTGCTGACTTTTTGTCATGCTGAGAACAAGCCATCCAACCCCCATCCCCGGTGAATCATAGTATCCGCTTATGATTGAAAAGATCGATCAACACAATTGGCTGTAATGGGAATAATCCTTTCTTACAAATTTCTTTCACCTCCGGAGAAGAGTTAAGTTTTCACCAAAGAAAAGAAATTTCGGAAGTGTGTTTGTGGGTCGAACAGTGCTATTGTGTGTGGTACCAGGGCCGGAACTAGAGGCAACTGCCCTAGAGGCAACTGGGGGGGTGGCGGCAAAATTATGTTTGCCCCGGGCGGTAAAAATCCTAGTTACGCCCCTTATGCGTGTATAGCGTGTTACGGATTGACTATCCTCTTTTCACTTTTTTTAACCCTTTCAGAACCGAGCTTCATTTTTCAGAATTTTGAAAATGCTTCATTTTATTTTTCTGATTTTCAAAGCATTAATAACATCAGTCAGCAATTGCCATTTTCCGAATTTCTCAATTTTTTGCTGAGAAATAATTCGTTTGTTTTAAATTTTTTCAGCCAAGATGGTGAAGGGTATACTGATCTTCACGTACAATTTTCTCCAGAATTTTATTGCTAAATTTTATGTAATAATCGCACTTTCCGCTGAAGCTCTTCCTCCTAGAAGCCATCCTAAACCCACCCGCCACCCTCTGAAAGTCCAACGTAAGTGCTGCCCTCTGACGAAAGTCGCCAAAGTTCATTATAACCGTATATCTGAGTCAAAGCTTACGCAATCCTTCAAGTCAGTGCATGAATTCCTAAGGTGTAAAAGAAATTCTACCGTCAGAAAAAGCAACCCACGCACTTGGGCAAATGGGTCTGAAAGGGTTAAACAACATGATTTTTTACAAAACGTGAGGTTTTAATCATAATACGGTGAAAATGAGGAAATACAGAGCAACTTTCTGAAATATATTGATGACTTTTGGAAGTATATATTCTATATTATGTTCTCAAAATTAGCTTATTGTCATTACTTACGCTGTACTGTGTCCTAAAATCTAAGCACATATCCATAGGGTCCAAATAGGTCCGCTATCATATGTTGCTAAGACGGTTGTCGTGAAACGAACTAAATGCTTTAAGGTATACAGTCGAATTAAATCTGTATTGTAGATTTATACTGAACTGACACTTTTGTTACCGTTCTTAAACAGGTATGGCAGTCGCAGTTGACAACACCTTGTACTTTGCGGATGGTGCTAATATTCGTCTGGTTGATAGTCGTGGAGTCATTCACACATTAATCGGTGATCATCATCATAAACGCCAATGGAGGCCCATACCATGTTCTGGTACTCTTAAAGTTGAAGAGGTGAGTTAAACATGAGCATGATTTGTTTTTACGAGGATGACTCTTTGAAAACATTAATGTTGTTCTTCAGTCTTTGTGTGCTTATCAATATTCCAATGTTTCTCCTCTGTTCTCAGGTGAAGCTGAGATGGCCCACGGACATGTCGATCAGCCCTCTAGACAATTCCTTATACTTCATCGATGACCACATGGTCTTGAAATTGACTCACGACAGACGTATCACTGTCGTAGCTGGACATCCAGCCTACTGCCGAGCCCAGTCGACGACGTCCTACCGGAATAGAATCTCCACTGGAAACGTGCTGTGGTCGCTGATAGGCTTTAGTTTCAGCCCGACGGGAACGATGTACCTAGCAGAGGTCGATTCTAAAAATGTACACCGTATCCGGGTCCTGATGCCCGACGGCGATATGCTGCATTTCGCAGGACGAGAGGGTCTTTGCGAATGCGAGTGGATGAACTGCACCTGCAGCGACAGAGACGAGGGACAGCTAGCCGTGGACACGCGTCTGCTATCGATCACGTCACTGACTGTCACCGGTGACGGCGTCGTCCATATAGCAGATCAAGGGAGCCTCAAGATCTTCTCCGCCGTACCTTACCTTCCTCAAGCTGATACCAACCACGAATTCCAAATTGCTTTCCCGGATTACCACGAGCTTTACGTATTCAATAAATACGGACAACACATCACGACGAAGAACGTTTTGACTGGTAGGACAGTGTACACATTCCATTACAACGTCAACACAAGCTTCGGTAAATTGAGTGCCGTGACAGATGCCTCCGGGAACAAGGTGGCTTTCCTCAGAGACCCTGGGAACAGTTTACACACCGTTGAGACTGCCCGTGGACAAAAGTGTAGGATACGTGTCGGCAAGCAGGGATTACTGGAGGTGTTCGTCGATCCAGATAACATGGAGACAGTCTTTGATTACGACAGTAACGGCCTGTTGATCAGTCGATCTGATGCCTCCGGAAAATCATTCTTCTACGTCTATGACTACAACGGCCGTTTGGCTCAAGTCGTCAAGCCGAGTGGACAGGAAACACACTTGACCTTCGACCTCGGTCCTTACGGTGCCTCGGTCGTATCAGCTGATCAGAACCACGGTGAAGAAGCGGTGGTCACTGTCCGGGGAAACACCGTCTTCACGAATCAAGGTAAATAATAATCGCTCTTTCTCGTTCTAAGCATCGATTTTAATATGTCGTCATGTATATCAAGGGGTACACAACTTCCGGCCCGCAAAAGGTGTGTATAGCCTACTGCAGAAAAGTATCAATATGCACAGCACGATAAATGCTTAGGCTGGCCATGCTTCTTTCATAAAAATACGAGAAATCCAGATTTTAGATTTTATACGTGATATTGCCAATTAGCGTGAAAACAATTGTCAAAAATGAGTAAAAATTGTAGCCAAAAAAGTTGTCAAAGGCAAGTAAAGTTGTCCATTTCAGCCAAAAACTTTTCAAAGGAAAATATAGGTGCCAATTTTTCAGTCAAAAAAATTATGAAATACAAGTAAAAATGCTAATTGTGACAAAGCTGCCCAAAACAAATAAGGGAAGTAAGTTATAGGGGAAAAAATTAAGGAAAAAAAATTGTCGAAGGCAATTGAAATTATAAATTGCAGCCGAAAAAAATTATCAAAGGCAAGTGAAAGTAAAAGTGCTAATTACATAATTACAGCCACAAAGTTCACAGGCAAGTTAAATTCCTAATTACAACCAAAATGTTATCCAAAGCAAGTAAAAGTGCTAATTACAGCCAAAAAGTTGTCAAAGGCATGTAAAGTTGCTGAAATTGCTGAAAAAATGTCAACGATGAGGGAAAAAGAGTTGAAAGTCACAATCGTAAAAATTTAACTAAAAAAAATGCACATGTTCCACAAATACGTGAGATCAATAGTTTTATATCACTATAAATCGTTATGATCTAAACGTACAGAGTCTTTATAATCAAAGTTCCTCTTTGAAATTGACATAAAAGGAGAAAAGTACTGGGAAAAATGTTATCAAACTTTGTAATACTTTACAGGAGGTCATGGGATTCAATTTTCCGCAAAAAAAAAAGTTCAAAAACTCATCACAAGCGGTGAATGGCGCTGTATGCAATATTGGTAAACAAAATAAGACACGAAGACATCGGTTTAAAATGTTTTTAATCGTTTCTAAAACGTGTTGCAAAGCATGTTTAATGTGGCGTCCACCATTTTCCGAAAGCAAGTTAAAGCGTTATTATTACTGCGTTCTCAATATTAGCTCTTAGCGTATCAGGAGGCATGTTACGGACATGGTGTGTCACATTTTTCAATTCCACCAAATTGCTTATGTTATTACCATAAACAGTGGCATTGAGGTTAAAAAACATTTTAAACCGATGTC
The DNA here is from genome assembly GCF_987345545.1 of Pholcus phalangioides. Taxonomy (NCBI): domain Eukaryota; kingdom Metazoa; phylum Arthropoda; class Arachnida; order Araneae; family Pholcidae; genus Pholcus; species Pholcus phalangioides. The sequence continues at coordinate 14,182,932 of NW_028301595.1, forward strand.
GTCATGTCTTATTTCGTTTAACAATATTGCATACAGCGTCATTCCCCGCTGGTGGTGAGCCTTTGAACTTTTCTGCGGAAAATAGAATCCCGTGACCTCCTGCAAACTATTACCAAATTTAATAACACTTTGTCCTTTAGTTTTCCTTTCATGGCCATTTCAAAGTGTAACTTTAATTATAAATACACTGTACTTATCAGTTATCATAAAATAATCATGGTCATATATAGTTACACAACATAAATATATATACTCTGACCCGCGAGCGACAAAAATGGCGCCGAAAGAACGGAGACCCGCGGACTGAAAAGGTTGTGCAACCCTTGTTGTAGATAATAGTGAGTCTAGTTGAAATCAAAAACAATGGTTGTTGGTAATTATGAGTAAAACTTACTACTTAAAATAAATTTTCGAGCTAGTTATTGATGATGTTTTGATGTAATCGATAATTATTTCTTCTGATTGTAATTATGGTGATCGATATTATCACGAAGTTCATTTCACTGTAATAATACATTACATAAAGGAAATTATAGCTATTTTTATAATCATGTTTTATATTGTAAGTAAAACATAATCAATAAATGTGGGATGATATTATAGAAATTAAAATAAATTTGAGAACATAACAAAAGACACTCAAGAAATACAGATCATTTATAAAAAAGAACGAAAAATTTACATTATAACAAAAAGATGTACTCAAAATCATTGAAATTTATGCAGAATACTATTCACAATATTCCCAAAAACTAAAAAAAAAAAATGTATACAGTGTCGCACAAAACACATGTTTAATTATGCAAATCATATTTATAAAACGAAAATTTATTCACTAAAATTTCAACAGGAATGTAGAAGATTTAAACAAAGAACTCAAAAATTCGCACAATAACAGAAACATTAGACAATGATAAAAAAATATATATTACGCGAGAGAGAGTATACGATCATCTATATGAAAATACTCAAAAAATATGTACAAAATTACAAAATTATCATATACAAAATTACAAAAAATGTACGTAATTAACTCTAAAACTGTACACAATATAACTCAAAAACTGTACACAATATAACTCAAAAACTGTACACAATATAACTCAAAAACTGTACACAATATAACTCAAAAACTGTACACAATATAACTCAAAAACTGTACACAATATAACTCAAAAACTGTACACAATATAACTCAAAAACTGTACACAATATAACTCAAAAACTGTACACAATATAACTCAAAAACTGTACACAATATAACTCAAAAACTGTACACAATATAACTCAAAAAATAATGAACAATTGGTTTCAAAAATATACAGTCGACTCCGAAAATATACGCAATTAACTCATATAAAATTTACGCAAATATATTTATACAACAAACAAAAAAATATGCATAAAAAATGTGCTCCAGAATCATCACCGCATGAAATACTTTCAAAAATACAAATATTATACAGAAAAACTCCAAAAACGTAGGTCCTACATGAATATCTCCAATTGAATAATTTGGCACAACCAACGCCAAAAACGTACGTAATTAGCCCCAAAACTTTTTACAATCAATATTCAAAAATATGCAAATATTATACCAAGAACTCGAAAAATGTACGAAAGAAAATAAAACATTCATGAAATATTTAAAAAACAACAAATACACTCACGAAAAAACCGTAAAAAACCCTCGCAATACAAAAAAATATGTACTCAAACCCAAAAAAAAGCACCAAAATCGTAAGAAATAAAATTGAAAAAAATACGCTTAAAAAAAATTGATCATGCCACTGCATAATAAAATTTCTTGAATTCTTAATTTCTCAAAATGTATAGCATAAAAATACTCAAAATATCACCCGAAAACACGGGAACCATTCACTTCATATCCAAAATCCTAATAAGAGACAACTGTAAAAATTTCCAAAATTGCAATCCACCAGATGGCGATCAGTCAAATAAAAAAAAAAAAAAGCATAAAATAATTAATTTTAATTCTGATAATACTTCCAGAAGCCACTTCAATCATCCATAGAAATCAAACAATAATAATGGAAATTCAAAAAATTCAAAAAATAGAGATAACACTTCTATCTCCAAACCCCGTTCGCTTCTTAATAACTTCCATCTTCTCACAGTAATTTAAGAGATAATATGTTATGAATCATTCGTTCTTTCCATCCTATTATTAACAATTTCCATTTCACTTCCCGCGGTAATTGCATTTTTCTCTCTTTTTTCCCGTTCATCTTTTGTCTTCTTTGTACCTTTTATTCAAAATTTAACCAATAGATAAAGCGTCGAGTGTTTCAATTGAAAAAAATAATAATAATAGTAATAATACCCGCGACGTGTACGGAAAAACCTTTTCCCATACATTCTCTTTACTATTACAATTATTATCTTCATAAGGAAAGAACGGGTCTATTCAAAACTTATAATAGAAGAGCACTTGTAGGAATTTTAAACTTTTCTCTGTGAATTTTAATTCGTTGCTCTTCAAAATTGAAGTCATTTATGTTCCTACGAGCTTCCATATTGTTCATGAATTGAAATAATCTCCGTTTCGTAAAAAATCCTTTTTTAGTTTTGAATATATGGAAAGGATATTTATATATATATATATATAACCTCTTGAGATAGTATTTATTACTTCTTTTTTAATTATTTTTGGTTATTATTTTCAATATATTTTTTATTTATGAATGGAAGTGTAACTCCATTCAGTTTTTTTTAAACTAAAATGCGCACAGGAATTCAAAAAATTTACAAGCGAAACTCAACAATTCACTCAATAACAAAAAGATTAGACAATGATAAGAAAAACAGTACGTCAGAAAGAGGTAGTATACGATCATTTATATGGAATTATTCAAACAAATTACAATGATTGTTACAGAAACACAAAAAATGCTCATAATTAACTCTAAAAGTACACAATATAACTCAAAAAATATACACAATAAAACAAAAAATATACACAAAAAATAAAACAAAAAATATACACAAAAAATAAAACAAAAAATATACACAAAAAATAAAACAAAAAATATACACAAAAAATAAAGCAAAAAATATACACAAAAAATAAAACAAAAAATATACACAATAAAACAAAATATATGCACAATAAAACTCAAAATACACACAGTCAAATCCAAAGAGATGGAAACAATTAACTCATAAAACTGCAGCAAAAAATGTATACCACAAACATACAGGGTGTCTTGTAAGTGTTAATGGGGTCTTTATCGCATTAACATCGTATAGGTATAGTTTCAATTTTAAAAATGTTCAAAAGTGGTTCAAAAGTTACCCGGAGCCAGTTTTGAGAGTGGAAATATGATGTGTCAAAAAATATAAAATCTAAAGTTTTTTACAGTCCTGCCTGTTTAACTTCCAATTAGAAAGGTGTTGTTCCTCTCTATCTCCTGAGGCCAACAGAAAAAATCCCAAGTTTCTAAGTGCAATATTTACTGTGATATTCTAGTTTAAAATCTGAGAGAAGTTAGAAAAGGACAACATAAAAATAAGTAAAAGGAGCAAGTCCGTTAATTTTGCTGTTCTTTTTGAATTGAAATAACTCAGCGAATATTGACATTACAAACATGGAATTTTTTCTGTTGGACTCTGGAAACACAGGGCAGGAACTTTCTAATAGGAAGTTAATGAGCAGGGGGGGACAGTATGAAATCTTATTTATTTTTTTACACTCTATTATCACTCTCGAAACTGGTACAGTGTAATTTTTAACAGAATTTGAGTATTTTTTAAATTGAAATAATAACTCTACGATGGACGGTTGATGAGATAGCACCATAAAGAAATTTTTCTCAATTCCGCTGCTCTTCAAAATTGAAGTCATTTAAGTTCCTACGAACTTCCAAATTAAATATGAATTAAAATAAACTCCGCTTTTCGTGAAAATTCAGTTTAGTTATGAATATGGGAAGCAAATGTTTATATTATACTAGCTATAATACTCAGTGCTGCCTGAATTTTCTTCAATGAGGCTTTTTTGGATCACGTGATATCTCCCTCTTTCTTTGAGGGACATACAAACCGTGTCCAAGGTAACCAATATGGCGACTTCCTGCGCGACTCATGAAATAAACAAATCTAGATTTAAAGAGAAACGTATAAATGAAAATATTTTTTTTTATTTTTTCAATGGGCGCTTGGTATTTCGATTCCCAACCCCCCTCCCTGGACTTCAAGTTATCCATCTGCCTATTGCAGCTTCCAAAAATGCTTCGTTAAAGCTATGGAATTTCTTAGATGTATTTTATGGACCCGTAATTAATTTTAAAACAACCTAAACTATACGAATTTATGTCGTTGAATATTAAACGACAATACGGAGACATATATTTTTTTCATTCTTCAGAAGTTATAAATAAATGGTTGAAATCAATGTTATTATATGGATATCAAACTCCGGCTAATTTCTTCACATTCAATTTTCTGTGAATTCAAATATCTCTGTGCGAACTCAATATTTAAAAAATCGAGAATTCAATACAATTTTTTTAAATTACTGATGTGACAGAAAACCCCACTAAATTTCCGCATTTCTACAGTAAATTCGGATATTTTAACACTGATTTCTATGGGTATCATCCTTTGCCTGACCCTCAAAGCGATGCTGATGATGATTATGACGTCTATTCAAAAAGCCTCATTTCTGGCAGCATTAAAGAAATGACAAACCATTGTAAAGGCATGAATAGCCATACACGTCTGAAACGTATTAGTAGGGAACTACGGTAACCAAAGTAAACGTTCCGAAAGTGAATGTTGAGGCCCAGAAACCATTGCTGCTCGACAATATATTTGTCCATTTCGGACATTTGCCCTGCTCTGACGAACTTTTAAAGTAGCCCTTCGTTCAAGTCGGGTCCCATTTGGTATATGTGCAAAATTTTTGGTGACGATCGATCTGAAATTGTAGATTTGTATAGAGAACGCACACACACAGAGAAAATCAATTTTATATATATAGATATATAAGCTCTTGAAATATCATTTATTAGTTCTTAAAAGGAGGAAGTGTAGCTCCCTATTATTGGTTTTTGTGTAAGAAAATTTCTATATTACCGAAAAATATTTTTTGGAGGTAATTTTAATGTTATAATAAAAATTTCAATTAAAAAGAAGCTTTTGTAAGGAATTTTGGGATAAATTTTATTTCATAAACACTATTTTGAATTACAAAATTGTATTCATTTTTTAATATTGTAGAATTTTTGATTTCTTTTAAGCATTTTTTTTCTTTTCGAAATAAGAATTATTGTCAATTAATGTAATTGCAATTATTACCTTTATAAGGAAAGAGCGGGTCTAATCAGAAATTATAATAAAAGAGTAATTGTAGGAAATTTTAAATTTTTCTAAACTTTATTTCGTTTTTTTTTGCTCTTCTAAATTGAAGTAATTTATATTCCTACGAACGTCCATCTTATTTATGAATTAAAATTTTCTCCTCTCCGTAAAAAATTCATTATAGATTTCAGTACGGGAAATATATTTATACATTATATGAGCTCTTTTGAATAAATACTTATAATTTATTTTCAATTATTTTCATTTTTATGTTTTTAAATATTTTTTTTATATGAATGGGACTGTAAATATTCATTATATGTTCTTGTGTAAGAAAATTTCATTATCACAAAAAATTATTTTTAAAAATTTTTCCTGTTATAAATTTTTTTAATCAGATAGAGGCTCTCGAAAGAATTCTTTAGATAAATTTAATATTAAAAGATTATTTTTAAATTACCAAATTGTATTTCGTTCGTAATGTTTAGAATTTTTGATGATTGATTGATTTAGTTCTTAATTTCACTGTTGTTTTTTTTAGAGTAAGAATCGATTGTGTGAATTAATGTAATTAAAATTATTAAAAATTTCATAAGGAAAGAACTGGTCTAATCATAAATTATAATAAAAGAGCACTTGTGCAATTTATAAATTTTTCTGGATTTTATTTCGTTGCTCTGCAAAATTGAAGTCATTTACATTTCTACGAACGTTCATCTTATTTAAAAATTTAAATAATCTCCGCTCCGAGGAATTCATTTTAGTTTTGAATGTATATGGATGATTTTATATTTTATGCATACATAAGCTCTTGAAATAATGTTTCTTTTTTTGATCATATTTATTTATAATATTTTAGTAAATTTTTTTTTGAATGCGAATGTGAGTCTTAATTTGTTAAGTGTAAGAAAATTTGTATACTACAAAAATTTATTTTTTAAAGATGTTTTTATGTTGAAAAATTTTTTTATGGGAAAGGGGCTTTTGGAAGAATACTTGAGATAAATTTCATCTTATAAGATTGTGTTGAACTACGAAATTGTTTTTCTCCTCAAATATTGTAAAATTTTTCATTTCTTTGAAGATTTTTTTTTTTGGAATAAGAATCAAGTATCAATTACTGTAATTACTTTGATCTTATGGTATGGCATCACTGAAGATTTTTCACTAAATAGCAATAATCACTTTACATTCGTTCTTTAAGATGTGATCTTGAATTTTTTTAAGACGCTTTCTTGAAATTTCTTTAATTTTTGCAATATTCTTTTACTGATACATTCTCAGTGTTGCCACAACTTAATTATTTTCCAACTAGATCTGGTCTTTTTTCTGCCATTTAGTTGGAAAAATATCCATCTGGTTGTTTTTCTGATCTTTTTCAAAAAATTCCCTGCATACTTAGTAAGTAGTCTATTATTAAACTACGTTAAAATACGGGAATGTCCCAAGAAATACCGGACGTATGGTCATCAAATTAGGGACTGGTTGTTTTAGCCTAAAATTTTCTGGTTGTTTTTAGCCTGGTCTATAGTTTTTTATGATGAAGAATCTGGTTGGAAAAATTTTTGACTGTTGGCAAAACACTGTTCATTCCTATAGAATTTTTTCCATCTCAGATATGTTTGTCATTTCTGTTTTTGTTTAATATAATAATAGTGTCCACGACAGCCGATATTACGAATACTCTACATAGACATAAGTCAGTGGACATTTTGGAGAGAGAAGTTCAAAGACTTTTTTCGCGAATTTCTAGAAAAATACTCGATGAATAATTCTGAAAGTTCAGTCGTGTAAACTCTGTGTTTGTGTTCTCGCAATCTATGAAAAAAAGTGGTCTGCATCATGAAATAAAACTACTGACCGAATTTCATATTTGTAGCTTCAGTGGTTTCGGCTCGGCAATGATGAATCAGTCGGTTAGGACATGTTATTTTCTATGCCATATAAGTATCGTGTTGAGGGTTTGTCTGCTCTGAACTACAACCACTGGTTTCGGGAATGTACCATTAGAACATGTCTTACACTAAAACCATCTACTGCCGACGTACTGTACATAATTTTCTAAGCTATTCTTAGTGGACATTGTTGTATGTTTTCATATATATTTACGGTCTAAAACTATTTATTTATTTTCTCGTCCTTAAAGGTGGCATTCCGATAGAAACCACTATACACCAGAACGGTGTGATCGAGGTCGAAACTCCCTGGCATCAAGGATTCGTATGGGAATCAAGTCCTCACCCTGTGCTTCTAGGATTACTGCCGGTGCAAGCCGGGATGTTTCCTGTTCCTATTAAGTTAGTATCTTTCGCTGGTCAGGAGAAAACATCCACTTACGCGTGGAATTACGAGATAAAGTTCGGGAAACGGGACAAGGAGAAAAGTATATCGGCTGTGGAAAGAGTCCTAACGGTAAGTACGTCAAAATTAATCTCACCTAGACCGACATATTGACAATACTATGCGAATTTTTCAGGACTTCTCCCGCAATGGTGCACATAGATTGGGGGAATGGGTATATCACTGCTATGAGTACATGCAAAGTCGGTGGTATGGTTGTCCTGAACTAGTCTTCACGATAGTACTGGTAGTGCTAAAAAAAATCGTGATTTTTAGATATTTTTAGATAACCCCGCGATCGGGACTTCACAATTTTTGCCTATCAGGTGGGATTCTTCATGAGCTAAAATACACCAAGGTATCATTGCTTAATGCACTCTTTAAAGCTTAACGTCCAGGCTGGGCCAGAGAACGCAGTGAATAGGCCATCGGTGATTAGAAGCAAATAAAGTGAAGTAATGAGTTTCGTTTCTACGGACATACAGGGTATCCTGTAAGTAAAAGCACGATTTATCTCATCAACCGTCTGTCGTAGAGGTATGATTCCAGTTTAAAAAATGCTCAACAGGCGTTCAAAAATTACCCTGTAGTTTTGAGAGTGAAAATACAGTGTGTAACAAAATAAGAAAAATCTAAATTTTCATATGGTCCTACCTGTGCTTCAACTTCTAATAATACAAATACAAATACAATGCCACAACAGGAAAATGCCCAACGAGGTGGCTGATAAAAAGATGCCCATAAAAATATGGATGTCATATATTTCAAAAAAAAAAACAGCAACCCAATTAAAAATGCAATTAACACAAATTATAAACAATATATACACATGATAAAAAAGTCGTTTCCCTGTTTTCCTGATGCCCACATAAAACATTCCATATTTTTAAGTGCAATATTTGCAGAGATAATATTTGAAAAACGGAAGAAACTCGAGAAAGAACTGCGTTAAATGTGGGTAAAACGGTTTTTTCATGCATGTAACGCTGCTCTTTCCGTAATTTCCTCCATTTTTGGAATTTGAATATATCTGTGAATATCGCACATAGAAACGTGAGTTTTTTTTTTCCTTTTTGCTGGCATTGAAATTATATTTGACATGGATATTCTTTTGGGCAATTTGCCTTTTGTGGCATTTGTGATTATACTTGTGTTGTTACCAGTTCGAACGTGCCACTAGTTCCCAACGCCCCGGGAGAGTCGACTCATGATCTCACGTTCTGCCACCGATTGTTGAGTTGGGCAGTCAGAGCTATCTTTCATTGTTTTACGTTTGGGCGCACGAACAACTAAGTCCCTTCAAGCAAGGCTTCACATCCGTGGATAAACGCAAGGACTAGAAGCAAAATATCGCAAATCACAACTTACGTTGGAAGCCTCCGCTTCGGAGTGGGCACTTTAATCAATCAAGCAGAAGCCCCCGCTTACTGGAGCATGCTTGGGGAAGTTAAGAGTGAGCATGACCATGGAGAACGAATGAATGAAAAAAATGTATCCAATCCTCCCGTGGAAGGACAACAATGCGGAAAACTCCCATCACAAACAACAAAGGCGGAATTTCCTATTCGTTCAACAATGAACATGAAAAAGCATGCAATGCATGCTACTGAATGAATGAATGCCAGAACTTTGCCACTGGACTTATCCCGTTGCCGAGATCTCTTCCAGCCCAGCTTCGTGGCAGCGTCTGGAACACTTTAGTTTGTATCGAAAAAGAAAAAAAAAACAGGAGAGACAGGACAACAATTCTGTAATCGGAAGTTAGAACGCACGGGGAACATGTAAAAATTTAGATTTCTTATTTTGTTACACACTGTGTTTCCATTCTCGGGGCTGGTACAGGGTCATTTTCGAACGCTTCTTGAGCATTTCTTAAATTGGAATCATACCTTTACAATGGACTGTTGATGAGATGAAGGCGGCGTGCTAGTACTTACAGGACAACCTATATAAAAAAAAAAGTACAAAAAATATACACTTTGGACTTTTTTAAATTTTTCCATCGACGGTGATGCAATTGTTCTGATATATACATATGGGCCCCTAACTATCATACCATTCACAGAAACTGAATGAAATTTTGGCATAAGGTATTTTGAGGTATGCGCTCAAGAATGATATGGAAAACAACAGTGTTACGCTAACAGTTACGGTTGCAGTGAGAAAATTTCGAAAATATCAAATGGCAACACCAAGTTTTTTGTATTGGAATGCGATCTCCATACTGAAAAACACTAAATAGCGTTGGAATGGCACCTGTAGCACGAAAATCCCCGGAGCTAGGCAAGGAAAAAGGACTTTGCCGTGCACCAGAGCATTAATGTTCGTTTCATTCGTCACACTTCGGCTGAGATCCCAGCCTGATTAGTCCTCCACAAGGTCATGTGGAAAATTTGTGAAACACAATAAAATGCTTTATTTTATGCTGCTTCTCTGTCCTTATTGGTTGTCCTCACTTTTAGCCTATCTACCGCCGGTGATTTTCATGCTACAGTTGCCGTTCGAACGCTATTTAGGGTTTTTCACAATGGAGATCACATTCCAATACAAAAAACTTGGTGTTGCCATTTGATATTTTCTCACTGTAACCGTAACTGTTAGAGTGACACTGTTGTTTTCCATATCATTCTTGAGCGCATACATCAAAATACCTTATGCCAAAATGTCATTCAGTTTCTGTGAATGGTATGATAGTTAGGGGCCCATATGTCGGGATAGTTTTTTTATAACCACCCTGTATATTGGTATTTTCTAAGCAATTTCAGCAACAATTTCTGATTTTGATGACTTATGGCCATGCTTTTTAACAACAACTGCGGTGTCTCGTATCTTGCTTCATTGGAAACACACCCCACCCCTTCCCGATTTCCCGTATTTTTTTTTAATGAAATATTATCACCTATTCATAATGAATGTTTTTCTGTTATTCTGAATTCATTTCCGTTTATTCTGATTTGCTGCAGCCCTTTCCTTGTTCACCCTTCACTATTTTAATGATGAGAATAGCAATTTTTTCGTAAATTGCATTTCCTCGCTACAATGAGCCATATCCCATATACCTGTTAGACCAGAAAAGACTCGGGCTCTGTCCCTTCCGGGATATAAGCCCTTTACCCACGTGGGTTTGGTCATGCAGGGGAAATCTCATATACCTAGGATCTTAACGCATTTTGCGGGATTAGATATGTTCATTCCAAGTATGAAGGTCTAATTTTTATTTGAGACAATAACAAATGTAATAACTACTAAACCACACATGCACCTCGTCCATATTCCTCAGCGGAATAAGAACGTTACCGATATCAATTCCAACAAGTGAATAATTTTTCATTCATTTATAATGAAATCATCATGTCTGCCTGTGCGGACCACCTGTGCTACTATCGTCACGGACCATAGGTAGAGAAACGCTGGTCGATTTAAGGAATACTTAAATTTTTTTCCAATATGTTGTACAAGTTTCTACGCTACTTCTGCACAATCTATCAAGGGAGGAAAAAAGGCTAAAGAGTTTCTAAGGAAACATCGACAAGAGCAGTTTAAACGCCATTTTCTCCCTCCATCTTTTTCTTAAGAAAAACAAGAAAATTCTCCCTCCTTTCAATATTTCGATATTTTTTCTCAGACATGGGTAAAAAAAAATATCGCATACGTACATATCGAAGACGTTTTAGATCGTCCATCGATGATGTGGGAGGGGAAAAAGCAAAAAAAACAACACTAAAGTACGCTACTGGCACATTCTCCAGACGGAAAAATGGGAGCAAAAATTACTGCAGTGTTTTATTTTTTTTTTTGTTTTATTTTTCGATTGTTCCTGTCGGTTTGCTCCAGGATCTCAACCCACCAAACTCAAACTTTTATAGTGTATTTTTCCTGTTTTTTTTTTTTCTTCTTCTCCTGTGCTTTTCGGTGTAGGATAGAAAGAGTCAGCAATGCATGGAAGTATCTAGACGGATGGATCCCAAATCCTCACCTTTCCAGTCCAACGCACAAGAAGACATACCATCCAGTCTCGCTGCTTATTTCACACTCGGTTGCCTTCTTCTTATTTTTTTTCTTACCCAAAAAAGATCTAAGAGAAAAGGGCCCCTGAGGGGGGCGTTGATACCAAAAGGAGAGACGAACAAGAATAAGAAAATGAAAATTCCTCCGGTACTTCTTCTCCTAACGTCTTCCATCTGGAAGTATATCTGGGGATGCTAAAGTTTTTGGAACGGATCTTATCTCGACTTTAACTTACATCCCTCCTTTTTGCCGTCCTTTATGTAGCGATGAATGGGCAATCTTCTTCTTCTAGTCGTCCATTCCATCTTTTGCTCGTTTAAACGCCCTTTTTTATTTTGTTTAGTGTGAAGTAAGAAATGTCCATAAGAAAAGAAACTCTTATTACAGATGTGTAAGTAATCAGAGTTTAAAAATGATGATGAAGGAGACGGGGGTATCAGAAATTTTTCGGGTTCATAATTGCCCTTGCTCGTTTTTCCGAATTTTTTTCTGGAATTATGCAGTGAAACCTCGTTAGAGGGGCACCCGGTAACGTATCACTCCGCTTACAGAGTTAATTTTTTGAAATACCGGTTGCCCTCTATGACGTTTTCATATTATTGAGCTCCTGGTAATACGTCCCCATTTTTCTCTTTAGGGGTGACTTTTGTGAAAGTAAACTTTTGTATAATTTCGTAGAAATCGATAACTCTTCATACAATGTACGCGATAAGCCCAATGTTTAATTATTGGTGGTTTTCCTGCCGTTGTATTGAGTGTGAGGTCCCACGTGAAGAGGCTGATGGGCTCTCATCCCATTCCAGGATATAAACTCAAAACTTTCATAGTTTTTTTTTACTGTGCTGTGGTGTGGGATAGAGTCACAATGCATGGGAGTATCTTGACCTTCTTAACCCTTCAAGCGGCCATGACGAGATATCCCGCCTTCATAAAAGCCACTTTTTTTAGCATTGACAACACCAGATATTTTGTAAAAATTATTTCCCAATCGAAAACTCTTCCTCCATACTGCTTAGTTTGCACTTGCTGAAAATAAACCCTACTTAATTAAAAAAGATATGGCATTTTTTGAAGGGGGAGGGGAGTTTAGTGATTTCTAATTGCAGCTTAAGGGGTTAACGGATGGATCCCCCGAATCCTCACCTTTCCAGTCCAACGCACAAGAAGACATACCATCTAGTCTCGCTGCTTATTTCACACTCGGTTGCCTCCTTCTTACCCAAAAAAGATCTAAGAGGAAAAGGGCCCTGAGGGGGGCGTTGATACCAAAGGAGAAACGAACAAGAATAAGAAAATGAAAATTCCTCCGGTACCTCTTCTCCTAACGTCTTCCATCTGGAAGTATATCTGGGGATGCTAAAGTTTTTGGAACGGATCTTATCTCGACTTTAACTTACATCCCTCCTTTTTGCCGTCCTTTATGTAGCGATGAATGGGCAATCTTCTTCTTCTAGTCGTCCATTCCATCTTTTGCTCGTTTAAACGCCTTTTTTTTCCCCTTTCCTTTCGTGTAAAGTAAGAAATGTCCGAAGAAAAGAAACTGTTATTACAGATGCGTAAGTAATCAGAGTTCAAAATGATCATTGTGATGATGATGATGACGAAGACGGTATTGGAGATTTTTCGGGTTCGTAATTGTGATGGTTCGTGTTTTTTTTGGAATTATATATATTGGAAATTTCTTTTCCGAGAATGGTGTCATTTATTGGGAGTAATTTGCACGCGTTGGTAGTTTATTAGAGATCATTGGGGATCTGAAATTGCTGTCTTGATCAACCGCGTTAGACTATTTCAGAAAAAAAAAGTTAGTATATCTTTTAAACAAGTTTGTAGACAAAAGTAACGTAAGAATACTGCATTTAACAGAAGTGAATGCATTTGTCTACAATCTCATACTCACATAGTGCTAATTTTTAATATCGATTTTACGAGATGTACGCATATTTATCTTGTTATTCATAAATTATTCTCCAAATTCTGGCAGAGAAACTTAAGGAGCAAGCTCATAAATGAAAAAGAATACATAGTAGACAAATTTTTATTACAGGTAATCGTACATATGACTCTATACATTACTTGACGTGATTCGCGAGCCATTCTAGAGAGCAGTGTTCTAGAGAGCAACTTTTTTCTTTCTACTTGCGGACTGGTGGAATCAGGTAGATAATTTCGCGGACCTGCACAAATGGGAGAACTAATTTCCGGACTGACAAAAATATTTTTTTGAAATAGTAATAATGATAATAGAAAGGATAACGATATTAAAAATTTACTATCCTTCTGACATTTTGTTTTTCATATTTATTGCTATTACATGCGAGACACATCATTGTGCTGGAACCCTTACTGCCAGCTACCAAATAAAACGAAACTGTCTGTATGAATCTAATTTGAATCTAATGTATCAAGTAAAATTGATTTATAGCTCTAAATAATACGCGCGGCATTAAAAATGGCCAGTATGTGTGATGTGATACCATATAATTTTCATTTTTATGCCGCATATCGGTGAAAATTATGAGTCATAATACCGTTCACCATTTGTTTTTTTTGTTTTTTTGAGGGGGTTAGTGCTTACGAGAAGTGTTCCTGCTACAAATCATATTAACCGGTTTCAAGCATATAAATATGAAAATATACAATGCCATACCAACTTTTTTTAATTTTTATGTTGCACACCGGTTTGAAAATAAAGATCCCTAACAAATAGTTCGGGTTCCATTTGATAGGTGGCAGCAAAAGTCCTAACACACGCCTCTGGAAGAGTGCTGTAGAGACAGATATGACCCAGGCTCTGTCCCGTGGGGAATATAAGCACATTACCCTGAGGGTTTGGGCCACGCCGGAGATAACTCAGTGCGCCGGGCCAGAAGGCTCTTAAGCCGAAGAACTCTTCTAGCTGGAAGAGTGCTGGGATGCTTTGCAGCTGCTCCCTTGTCACCTTATTTTGAATCCTCTTAAGGGTGGGGGGGGGGGGTCTCCTACCTTTTAGCATGGTAAAAAAACTTTCTGTGATGTAGAAATATTATTAACAATGTTATCTATACATTGATTTATTTCAAATCTTTACCACATATGTTTTGACTGTGTATGCTATCCTATGTCATTACAATATTTTACGTGTCTCTAATACTTGATTACAAATTTTCAAAAAAATGCATTAAAAACAAATTGTGTACATGATAAAATTGCAGGAAATCAATGGAATTGAAAAAAAAAATTAAAAACTGTTCAGTTCACGAAATAGATTGAGACTGATCAACTCAATATTATTTAAAATTTTAAAATTTAAAAATTTGAAAATTTGAAAAATGAAAAAAATTATAAATTAAGTATTTGTAAATGGATCTCAAAACTTTTTCACCATTTTATGAACTGAACGGTTTCCTTTATTTTGAATTAATTTTTATTCAATTTCATTAATGTCATGTTACCTTGCACGCAATATAT
This sequence comes from Pholcus phalangioides, assembly GCF_987345545.1. NCBI lineage: Eukaryota > Metazoa > Arthropoda > Arachnida > Araneae > Pholcidae > Pholcus > Pholcus phalangioides. The sequence continues at coordinate 14,198,052 of NW_028301595.1, forward strand.
GGTTTTTATTAATTGTTTTTTGAAAATTTGTAAAAAATTAAGTATTAGACACATGTAAAACTTTGTACTGGCAAAGGGTATCATAACATGCACAATCAAATATATGTGGTAAAATTTTGAAATAAATCAATGGGTAAATAATATTTTTAATAATGTTTTCACATAAGAAAGTTCTTCGCTATGTTAAAAGGTAAAGACCTCCTTAATATCGTTGAATCGTTTCACGATCAGCTTCAGTATCAGCTTTAGAGACAAAAAATAATCCACTGATGCCATGTCTGGTGGGTGCTATGGGAGTATTGCAGCAAAATTATTATTTTTTTGCCAAAAACTGATGAATAGCAACTACGAATAAAAGGCCAAAACACACTACTCTGACGTGACGTGAAATCACGTTTCTCATTCTACGGAAAGCATAGAGAAATTTTTTAAAACGTTTACAAACGCTTGTATGTAAAGGTTATAAGATGACCAGGCGTCATGTTTTCCCCAGGGCTGTCTCGGTTTTAAGAGAAAAAAATCAAATCTGATTGGGTTGTACTTTTTGGCCAATTCGGTATTTAGTTCCAACCTTGGAATTATCGAAAGGATTCACTTGTTCTTAGTAATTCAGCTAATTGTAATTGGATGCGTGTGATACTGATCGATATTTTCTACCCTCTTTTAGTTGTGAGAACGTGTCCTTTTGCCAATACATACATATTCATCCACCCGACCAATATTTCAATTGCTCCTCGAGGACATAATATCAAGATACAACCCGAAGCCATGGTGACCAGATTTCAAAAGGACAAAACCGGGACATCTACAGAATACAATAAAATCCTTTTTCTATAACAGTCGACCCTGTTTTACTGCCAAATATTTTATTTTACTCTTGTATAATAAAGTATGCATTTCAAACCCCTGATTAACGATCACTCCTTTTTCACGGACGAATTTTTTTTTCACCGCTGGTGTCCGCAAACGAGGGGTTTTACTGTGTAATTGTTTTGGTCACAAATTGATATTTGGTCGTATTAACTTGGATGTGGTTAGTTGGCTTAATCGATGAAAATTGACTTTATATCCCGTTTTTGTCTTTTTGAAATCTGGTCACTTAATCTTTGACGCTAAATTTGTCGTCGTCGTTAGTCTGTCATCAAGACCGCTTTTATTTTTCCCCCTTTTCACAAACTGTAAGTATCTATATTAAATGTTTCATTCCAGGATATTATATTCATTACTGTTGCATTTTCGCAGATCAACTCGTCCCAGCTGATGACTGTCGAGTACGATTGGGTAGCAGGTCGAGAAATCCTTTACAACAGCTCACGTAGGCCGTTCCTCGTCGTTCAGTACGACAGTTTCTCCAGACCAGTGCAATGGTTACCGACTGACACTAGGGTTCCTCTGAATCTGATATATGAAAGACTTGGCCGGCTCTCTGGATGGCAGCAAGGGTCACTATCCGAAACATTCGGCTACGACAGAATGGGCCACCTCACGGAAGTCAAATATCCTGACAATTCAGCGATGAAACTCAGCTATGATGTCAAGACGACGGTGAGTTGTGCCTCATTTATACCTAAATAATTGATAACACAAAATAATGGCAAATATTATATAAATGATATTCACTTTCATGACATACTTTCAAAATTAAACCTTAGAACTCGGAAAATATGCACAACAATCATACTTTTCTCGGAAATGGCAACGCTCTTTAAAAAAAATCAGTCCACTGTAATTGCTAAACCTCTAAATTCAGATTTGTCGTGCTGATGCCTGTGCTCCTACTACGAGCTTATTCATCATGTCTAATATTATTCCAAAACAATGGATTTGCAGGAGATCTATACAAGAAAAAAATCATCAATTAAATATACCTTAAGTGTATGCCAACAAAAAAATAAAATTCTCAAGTTGGCATTTTAAAATTTGCAACAACATAAACATACTCAAAATATCTTCAAAAATACGGAATTATCCCCTTTATATCATAACAAGATACGTGCAAAAAAAAATTTGAATCTTAGTCTACCAGATGGCGTTAAATCAAGTGAAGGGAATATAAAAAGACAATTATAATTCTATATTTTCAGAAGTCACTTCAATCATCCAGCTAATGATGATGCCAAGCAGGGGCTGGGAGAATCTGGAAAAGGCGCCTATCGAGCATGTGATTAAAAATAAATAGATGCTCGATGAATAATTACTGAAAAATATTATTTGAATACTAAAATTAAAGAAATAATTTTTTTTGTGTGTATATATGTAAGAAACCGAGATATTGTGAGAAATACAAAACTTCGAAAGCATGTGGTCATCAGTAAAAAATCGAAAATAAATCGAACCACCCTGTTTCATTTTATTAGATCAATGTAATTAATGACACGAATTCAAATATTATATAAAGCGGGGGGGGGGTTCTCTTGAGCTTTTTCAGAGCCGCGAGCCGAAAATCAGCAACAGGACAGCTGCCATGAGTCAGCTTCGCGACCCATGGGACTGTTTGTTCTTCAAAATTTGTGAAACCAGTGTCGCAATAAGTGCGTTTATAACCGGACTGTAAGTGGATTTGTACGACTCATCTTTTTTTTTTTTTTTTTTTTTTTTTTTTGAACTTTATTTAACACGATGAAATAGCACAAAATAATAAAACAAATTCACCAAGAGATCCCGTGGATCTGTACTGATGAACACGAAGTATCGATGAGTAATTACAATACAATTTCAAGGACAGAACGAACACAAAAAAAAAAAGAGGGGGAGGGAAAAATGTTGATAATTATATCGAAGTAATTCTGCATCTGTGAGCAATTATAGATACAATAGAATACAATTAGATAGTACAATTAGAATACAATACAACATTTCAAATATACAGTATGTTTTCATATACATTATAAATGAAGATTATGGAATGCTAGATTGATGCGAGAATTGTTTTGCGACTTCGACATGTGGAGGCAAACAGCAGGAAGTGTACTTAGACATTTAGAAAATTCGATTTAGCACTGATCGATAGAGCTCTGTTTTTGTTTTTTAAAAATGATCGTTGATGTTAGCTATTGAAAAAAGGTAATTTTTTAAACGTTTTTTCAGTAACGGTATTGAAGGGGGAAAAAGAATATCATGCGGCAGTTTGTTATAAAATTTCGGAATAAGATATGTAAAATGGTTTTTCTTCACTGTTTTATGTATCAAGGGAATATTAAGAATGTTATTGTATCTATTTGATGTCCTTGATAAATTAAGAGGGAGACAAAGTTGTTTTTTATTAAGTAGGAGAATCGATTTATAAAAATATAAATACCGCAAAGGGAGTATGTTAAGTTGCCGGTAGAGATCAAATGACGGAGTTGAGTAATTGCCAGTTAGTGATCGGATTATTTTCTTTTGGGTCTGGATGATGGGTCGCAACGTATTGATGTAGTCACTGCCCCAAACAGATAGTCCATATAATAGATGAGAATGAAAAAGGGAATAATAATATGACAGCAAAAAATGAGTATTTAGATAATGTTTTAGATAATAAAATTTATAAACTATAAAACAAAGTTTTGATTGGATATGTTTTACATGGGACTTCCATTTAAAATTTCGATCTATAACAATACCTAGGTATTTAATGGAGCTTACTTGTTCTAATGGAGTACAGGTACATAAAAGATCAGTAGGGCAGTTTTTATTATGAAAAATGAGGTTACAGTTATCGAAATTAGTGAGGTTTGAGAAACTAATGTATTTTGTTTTTAGAATGTTTATTTCGAGATCATTTGATCGAAACCAATTTCGGACTTTGATTAAATCGTTGTTAATAATATGATCCAATGATTGATGATCATTCTCAGAATAAAGAAGTACAGTGTCATCCGCAAATGTGATTATTTTGGCATTTAGTTCAAGGTTACAGAAATCATTAATATAGATAGTAAAAAGCAACGGTCCCAAAGTAGTTCCTTGTGGAATTCCTCTGTGCATGTTTACTGGACTACTAATATGCTTACCACACTTAACAGATTGAGATCTATTATTAAGATAGGATTCAAATAATTTATAAGCAGTACCTCTAATACCATATGTGTACAATTTAGCAAGCAATATATTGTGATTGATGCTGTCAAAACATTTTCTTATATCAAGAAAAATTGCTATTGTTTGTTTTGAGTTATCTAAGCTATCAACCACAAATTTGCTAAATTCAATTAGTGCAGTTTCAGTGCTTTTGTTTGGCAGGAAACCATGTTGATTTTCTGAGAAAAAATTATTAGCATTTAAAAACGAGTATAATCTACATTTTAAGATAGATTCCAATATTTTGGTTGTCGTACTGAGAACTGAGACTGGTCTATAATTGCTGAGGTCATTCTTGTCACCGGTTTTATAGATAGGGGTAATGATTGCTTTTTTGAGTGATTCTGGGAAAACACCACTTTGAAAACAATTATTAACTAGATCAGAGAATACCTGAATGACGCTGTCAGGAAATCGCTTCCAAACTTTTGAGTTCATTGCATCGATGGAAGATACAGAGTTTTTTAGTTTGTTAATAATTTTCTTTATTTCAAAAATATTAGTTGAAGAAAGAAAAATTGAATTTTGAAAACCACGTACGTAGTTTTTATAGTCATCCATGGAAACTACAGTATTTCTTCCAATACTATTGAAATACAAGTTAAATTGATTGGCAAGAATCAGAGGTTCAACATTTTCTGGAAGTACATTCTCTTTATTCTCAGTGCCTAATATTCTGTTAACAAACTTCCAACGCTCAGTATTGTTACGACATTCCGAGAACTTGAAAGAGTAGTACTGTTTTTTAGATTGCTTTATTTTAGATTTGATTCTTGATTTTATATTTCTATATGCAGTTTCCATAGAGAGGTCATACGGATATTTTCTTGTTTTTATGTAAAGTTGTTGTTTTGTCTTAATCAAATTGCAAATTTCGCCTGTAACCCATGGTTTACCGATCTTCTTCCTTGAAACAATTATTCGGTCACTGGAATGATTTTGGACAATGACATTCATGGTGGATAAAAAATTATCAAAATCTTTTTCGGGATGAGTGTGATCGAATCGAAATTCATAATTTTGGAGAAAATTTGACATATCAGCATACCGAATAATTTTCATTTTCCTATGTATAGTTTGACTTATTTTATCTAATATTGGGGTGGCAAAGTGAAGTTTACAAACGATCGGAAAATGGTCAGTTATGTCTGTGTCAACTATTGATGAATAGTATTTGGTAATATTAGTTGAGTGACGTAGATAAATATGATCAATACAACTATCAGAAAGAGGCCTAGTTTGATCAGTAATTAAGGGGAGGAAACCATGTCCTGACAACATATTCATGTAATCTAGATCGTCATTATTGGGTTTTAATATGTTTATATTGATGTCACCTACCAATAGGACATTTTTGGATTTTGTATTCATTAATATAGAGTCAAGTTCTTCAACAAATTCTGATTTTGAAAATGAGTGTGATCGATATAAACAAAGAATAGTTAATTTGAGTGATGGCTGGTTAATGCCAATCACCTCAGCTGTTTCCATTGCGATTGACGTAATGTTATTATAATTTAAAGATTTATTTGTGTACACCAATATGCCTCCTGAATTATTGTAATTTCTACAGCATGGGAATAAATCAAAACCTGATATTTTATAAAGGTCAGACTCTACATCAAAAATCCACACCTCCGAGAGAATTATAATATCTATATGATCAACACAACTACTTATAAATGACATAAAATGGTCAAAATTGGCCCTAACGCTTCTTATATTCAAGTGAAAAACCTTAAAATTTGCTTTATTACTAATATTGTTACGTTGAATATCGTGAATAACGGAAAGAAACCTTTCTAGATCCTCCAAGGTGCTCATTTTGAGATTTAAATTTTCGTTACTATTAATTGACATGAGATAAGTCATCTACATGACTGATTTTGAACACCCCGGAGTCATCTGTTTTACGCATAAAAACTTTACCGTCACGAATCCAACAATACGCGAAGTTGTGTTGTTGCTTATGTTGTTTAGAATGATAAAACACATTTTTCATGTATGGGCTCAAATGTTCATTAAAATAAACTGGTGTGGGTCGTAGTCTGCTGTCGATCGAAGACGCTTTCAGTTTCTTAGATTTTGCCAACTTGAGAAAATTGTCACGATTAGATTTTTTATCGAACTGAATTATGATCGGCTTTATTTTATCTTTCATCTTCGTAGGCACTCGATGTATAACTGTAATATTGCCCACCAGATCACTTTGCACCTGATCAGCTATTCTTGCCTTCAATTCAATCACATCCTCATTTTCAGTCTCTGGAAGGCCTTGGATCTCAATGTTACAGCGACGGGAATATTGTTGTAGTTCACCAATTTCAATCTGAAGTTTCTTGACTTCAGTTTTTAGCTCAGAATTTTCCGATGACAGTTCTTGTTGCTTTGTTTGTAGCTCAAGTAATTGGGATTGATAGTGCTTGTTTTGGTCACTCAGTTCTTTGAATTGGCAGCACATGTATGATTTCAGTGATTGTATGTTAGCATAGAATGCTTCACTTATTCCGTTCACGATCTCTCTTATATCACTCGGCATTTTTTCAGTATCAAGAGAGAGTAACTGCATATCCATTAATGGTTCGGGATCCGGATCCCTCGTAGAAGTATCCCCTGGATCATCTTGTCTACGTGGATCTTTCTTCGATGACTTGCTTGTTGTTTCTTTACATTTAAAGCATATCCAACTCAGAACCCGATCACGCCTCAGCCTGCGGAATACCAGTTCGCTGAAACCTCCACAACCATAATGGAAGATGTCTTTGCATTTAGTGCAACTAATTGAATCGTCTGGAGTTATGATTGTCTCCACACACCTGGAACACACTTTCTCTGCCATACCGAATAAGATCAGAGCTCTTATTATTTGTATTATATGAATAAAAAAATATTTAACATATAGTACACATCCGTAAAATTATATTTCTATGAGTATATATGAAATGTCTTCATTCAAATTACCGGAGGAAAAAAACGGGACATTTTTATAATTCAGTCGGGACGTGCAAAATCACGTGTAAAATATGGTAAAGTCTTGAGAAGTAACTGGTCATGTATATACGACCATCCTACTTATAACTGCATTTTCTTTCGGTACTATTGAATACCGATTTAGAAGAAAACATAAATTAAGTGACAGGCGATAATGATATACTGCCTCTCGATATAACGATAACCCCCCTCCCTCAACAACGATAACTTTTTCTTGATCCGCAGACTGTCGTTACATCGGGATTTCATATTACTAAATATAAATCCCCATATCAGGTATACAACAAATTGGCACACAAAAACAGCAATATAAAAGTTTGAAGTATGACATCATAGCATGATAATGAGTTACATCTTGACAAACACTCGCGCAAACAAGCATTTACACATTTCGCAATCCATCATTTTCCGAGGCCATTCGTAATCGATTGCAAGGAGACTAATCTTCAGAATACGTAATTTCGAGAGTCCTTCCGACAGGAAAAAAAAAAGGAAATACCCTATCCCAGAATTCAATTGACAACGGAATCCGAGTAATTAGCGAGTACTCAGGTGTTCCGTGTCCTCAGTGGCCTTCACTGCGTTTCGTAGAGCGAATATATATTCCATATATGTTTGATAAATCGGAGGGAACTCGTTGGCCATTAATCAATTCCGTCCTTATTTATGGATTGGGGGAGAGGTATTTGCATGTGGGAGGAGAGGGGGCGAGGGGGCGGGGGGGGGGAAGCCTACTACTACTACTACTACTACCACGGTGGCAATCCATCCATTTAACGCCGTCGATGTGATGCCAAAAGGAGGTTTCCTCCGTCCCTTATATTGGACGCGAGAGAAACGCTATCTATTTATTCACACGTGAACAATCGCTCATATTTGAGTGAGAAGATAGCACAGCTATGCGTAGTTTTGTGACTGTAAAAGCTTGTATAGAGATGATGGGCCCGCGTGAGATAACGCTATGGATAATGAAGAAGGTGTTATTGATGATTTTCCGGCGGATTTCACGCTATGGTGGCAGAGTTACAGCAAAAGCCTTCGTTGATGCACGTCACGTCGTAGTTGACAGCGGCAAGAATTCGCTTTAATTATTCGGGATTACTCGTCCAGTTTACCTAATGAATACTTTTAGTACCTTAAAAAAAAAAAAAAAACCTTATATCTTATGATTAGGGTGAGAAGACGTCCCCCTTGAACAAGAAAAGTCCCGGTCTAAAGGACCTGTCACTGTATATATCCCTGCCCATTTTTTTTCTAATTTTTTACGAAGGCCGTTTTTCAAGATATGCCAAAACTCTGCAGATAAAATGAGAGGGTTGACAGCACACGTGAAGACAAATACAGCCGAATCCCGTTTTAACGTATACCGTTATAGCAAAATCTTGTTTTAACGAACACTTTTCTGATTCCCCCCCCCCCAGATATGTAAAAAAAAATTCAAAAATGTATAAACCTGGAATTCCTTTGTAACGAAATTTCGTTATAAACGAAGTGATTTCTCCGGTCTCTTGGAGTTCGTTATAACGGGATCCAACTGTGTATATTTTTTTCAATGGAACTTCGGGCCACAAAACCCAATTGTTCGAGAGATACACGCAAAACAGCACCTCCTACAGATAGAAGGTCTCTGAAGCCTGCTTGTGCTATCTCTAGGAGGTAATGCGCAAAACCCCATTTGAGAAGCCGCCAAAATAATGCAACCTTGCTCATTATTTGCTTGAAAAATAGCGTCTCCCCTCCTCAAACGCTATAGTGCGCTCACACGCGTGCGTGCGTGTGTGCTGGGGGGAGGGGTTCTTAAATTTAATATTATGGGGTCATTTTCAAGTATGCATCGATGGGGGGGGGGTTTTGCCGATTTGCTGACTTTTGTTGACAGGGGGGAAGGGGGGTTTGGATGATGCTTACGTCATCAACCACCCTTTATGAAGATACAAATATTCTTAATGCCATCTTACTCGGTGCGCCAAAAACGGGAAACGACCGGATACTTTTTTGTATAGGGGGAAGAATATTACCTACAATTCCACAGTACGCAGTACGTGTGTGCGCGAAAGCGATAAATCATCAGCTGAAGCCGGGTTTTCCCAGCAGTAGGTTTCCTGTGCCGCGCGCAACGTGATTTGCCCAGCGCGACACGCCATCCACTCACCAATAAGAAAAGCAGCATGGCTGTTTTCCTACAGAGCGTAATACGCCTCACGACAGCACTTTACGTCGGGCGTGATTGGCCGGCTGCTTCTGGAGCAGCCAAATGCGTCGTGCGCCGCGCATTTTACCGATGTTCTCTTCACTCTTGTAACTTCTTCCCCTTCCCTTCAAACCGGAGCATGCAGACGACAGAGTAGAGCTGATGCTAAGGCCATATACTATAATATAGCCGCCCTGAGCTGATGCGCCACGCTAGGAAAACACAAACGCGTAGCGTAATTACGTAACACGTTTCTGCCGGTGCGAAATGGTCTAATTCGGTTCACGCGGCGCAAAAAAAAAAAACCTATTCCTACGAAAACCCGGCTTTAGTTGTGAAAACGTGACAATAAATAAACAAAGCGTAAAATTTTTGCTCGTAATGCGAATTGCTCGCTAACCGAACCGCTCGTTTACAGAAGTTCCACCGTATTCGTAATAAGTTTTTCAAGTAAAATTAACCGTTGGTATAGTACCAGTGCGCGGTATGGAAAATAATGGGTACAGTTTGTATAATACAGGGTGATCCAAAAGTCACGCACCGTTACGCAGCATGAAAATAAACAATATATGGCATTACACTATGTACTATTTATTTTCCTGCTGCACACTGGTATTAAATCAACGGTTAATTTTACTTGGAGAATTTATAACAAAATAGTCTTGTTCTTATTTGATAGGTGGCAGCAGGAGTTCCAGAGCGAAGTTTTCTTCATGGGAACGGGAAAGTGAATAGAGTTAGAACCCATCCATCAGTGTTATTATCAGGGATTACACCATAAAAGTTGATTCATAAAACTTGAAAAAATGCAACCAATAAGCACATCTGTTGCGTTCAATCAAATGCCACCGATGCTCTTACTGGTTGCATTTTTGAAGTTTTACAAAAGAACTTTTATAGTGTAGCTCCGGCCTTGGGCAGCACAATTTATCACATCCTGACATTACCTTCATTATATTGAATTCATTATATCTTTTTTTTTTGTTCCGTAGCCTTCCAAAGTGGTCCTTCCGAGCGGTAGGAAGTACACCTACCAGTACGATGAGAACGGTGGCTTGAAGCACGTGGTGACACCGAAAGGGACGAGGCACACATTTTCGGCTTATGTGTCCATCGGGTTCTACAAGCTGCAGTACACACCACCAGGGAACGCTGGGTCTTACGTCGTTCACTTCAACGACTACAAGTACCCGGTGCTGAAAACGTTTCCAGGTGATCTGGGACGTGTCCTCTACAAGTACAATCGCCACATGCTGCTGACGTCTATAATTTACGGTGGCGGCCGGATCGACCGCAACTACACCGAAGCCGGATTCATCAGTACGGAGAGTTGGCAGGCAGAAGGGATGACGATATTCTCTAATTATTTCTACACGGGTAAGCAACTATAAAACAAAACTATTTATTTCATCGTCCTCCATCTTTGAACAAAAAAACTGGTTTTTAGCTCCAAGTTTTATCGTTGAAAAAAAATAACAGGATAGGGAACAACGATTGGCTATAGCGATGATACCTTTCCTCAAATATGGCGGAGGAGTCAGCCTGGGGCGTTTCGAGAAGTTCCGCATCGTAAACATACTCAACCCGCAGCCCTCGGGTCAAATGTTGCCATCAGAGTCATTTTAATGTGGTCCGTTACCTAAAACATATTTTTGTGAGAATGAACTTGACGGGACAGTCAACCAGATCACTTTGATGACTCGCGGTGCAGCTCCACATCACTTCAGTGGCCCGTGGTCATACATCAAGGTCCCCTAAGGTGGTCCACGGTGCATTTACATTTCAGTCAAACAGTCCGAAGCACGTTTATTAGTCATTTAAATGACCCGCGCCACAGTAACGGATCACTTAATTGACCCGTAGCATATCTACAGATCATCGTGGCATAGTTCCAGAGATTTAATGTGACTCGCTACACATTTTCAGATCATTTGAACGTCCTACTGCACAATCACTCAAGTGACCCGTGACACAATGCAAGATCGCTCAAGTGATTCATGGCACATTTACAGGCCACTTACGTTCTGTTCCATATCACTTAATTAAGTGGCCCGTGACAAGTTTCCAAATCAGTTAAGTGGCTCCCACTCTACATCCACTTAAATCTCACTAAAATAACAGGGTGACTCCTGCGCCATCTTTGCACATTAGAGGGGCGTATCACCGCTATTGCCAATCGCTGTTCCCTATCCAGGTTTTTATTTTGCAAAGATTTCTGAGGCATTACTTGGAGTGGCTAACACGTTCTTTGCTCAAAGTTGAACGACGAATCCTCGCTCTTTTGCAGACACCTTTCATCCGCACAATGGGTTTCCAAAGCTTTAATACTCTTGTCAAGTATCCGTGGTCTAAAGTCTCATTCTCTGGTTTCTTCGCAGGTTCAGTTCTGAAGAGGAACAAGTTGACCTTCAGCAGTTCGTTTCCTCTATCCAACGCGGTGTTCACCTACACCTACGACGCAATGAATCGCCCACTGGCCATCGCACCACGCATCGGCAGCACGTTGCTTCAACCCCTCGAATACGTGACGAACACCAGCACCGGGAGACGGGAACAGATCGGTCCTTTCCGTTGCTACGAGCGTCACCACAACGAATCCGTGATATCGGACGGTGTCGCCTCGGTGACGAGACAGATGGATTCACTCTACAGGCTGAAGTACCTGTCCATAGTGATAAGCGACAAGGAGGTCTACAGGGTCGACATGAAGTACGACAACCGAAACGCCGTGACGCAGTCAAAAATCTACATGAAGCACCTGGGTATGTCGAAAGTCCGCGTCCAGAACTATTCGTACGACGAAGACGGGCAGCTGGTGGAGATGGTCGGGCGCGACCACTGGAAGTTCCACTACGACCAGAACAGCAACATGGTCACCATGCAGTACATGGGCAACAAGATCGACATCCTCCATGATGTCGGCGACAGAATAGTGAGCTTCGGTGAGACCCCCTACGTCCTCGACGGAAGGGGTTTCGTCACTCAGAGGGGTGAGGAACGCTTCGTGTACAACACGAAATCTCAACTCACGCGTGCCTTCAGGATAGGTAGATACGATATCGACTATTACTACGACGCTAGGGGTAGGTTAATCGTACGTAAGGACAATGTCGGGAACGTCACGCAGTTCTTCTACTCGGATCCGAACCACCCGAAGTCCGTGACCCACATCTACAACAACGCTGATGGCAGGACCATCACGTTACTCTACGACGACCGCAACTTCCCCGTGTTCATCCTACTGAACAAGGAGAGTTTCTACGTCGCCACGGATCACACTGGCAGCCCTCTTCTGGTCTACGACATCTACGGAGACGTCGTCAAAGAAATACACCGCGGACCTTACGGGCACGTCCTCTTCGACTCGAACCCAAACTTCTACTTGCCGGTGGATTTCCAAGGTGGACTGCTGGATCCGATGACCGGACTCATTCATTTCGGCGAGAGGGTCTACGACTCCCTTGTCGGGCAGTGGATGACTCCAGGGTGGGACGGCATCCTCAGGTCGTTGTCTGATCCAAAAAGTCTCCATCTCTACAGGTTCAACCAAAATGATCCAGTCAATACTCATCGGAAACTCAAGAACAGACTGGGTGAGTACAGGAAATGGTTCAGTTGCGGTCTAGATAAAAGAAACAATAGGTTATTCAAGGGGACCCTTTAGACCAGTGAGTCCCAACGTGGGCGTTAACGACCCCTTGGGGGCGATGGAAAGTTCCAGGGGGGCGGTGGAAGCTACGGGTGTAACATAGGATCCTATGGGTTACATTGCGTTGAGGGGTGATGGGAGAAAACATTTCTGAAGAAGGGGGCGATGGGACAAAAAAGGTTGGGAAACTGTGCTTTAGACTGTTGCCGGTCTTTGATCTTTTTTTTTTTCAGGTCACCAATCAAACATTTTTAATGGTCCGTAATTAATTCGTAATGTGAAAGCACATACTAATACGTTCATCCTAAGGCCTTCAAGGTGGGACCCCTGCCAGTCTCTGTGTCTCTGTGGAAGCCTTACCATTTCCATCCATTCACGATATTTCACTGATGTAGCTGCCTCATGTTAGCACGTACGGTTTGCGGGAAAGAAATAAACTCAATTATAGAAAAATGAAGGCTTTTCGATGCGGTGTCTATAGTTAAATGATTCAGAGAGAGAGAGACAACCGAGTTGTCATGATAGACAAACGGACAATTACGGCGATAGTCACTGTGATCAACTAGGGTATTCACATATGATCGTTTTTCTGACATACAAGACGGAAAATTCAGTGGTGACGAGAGTCAATATGTTGTCCTTAGTCGTTCATAGAAGTGACAAACAGGACAGACAATTGAGTTGAGATAATAATCATTGTAATCTTCTTGGCTGTTCAGAATCAAACGAGCTGTCTGGCATAACAAATCAGTTGTGACGAGAGTCACTGTATTCTTCTTAGCTGTTCAGAAACAACAGAGCTAGACAGGCAATTCAGTCATGACGTGGGTCATTGCGATCTGTTTATCTGCTCGCAGACAACCAAATTGTCTGAGACAGAAGACAGACAATTAAATGTTGACGAGAGTCACTTGTCTCTTCTTCTGCTTTGAGCACCAAGCTGTCTGAGAGACCAGACAGACGATTCAGTTATGACGAGGGTCACTGTGATCTCCTTGGTTATTCAGAGGCAACTGGGTTGTTTGTAAGACAGAGAAACATTATTGATCTTTCTGAAAGACCGGAGGGACAATCGAATTGTCTGAAAGGAGAAACGAAAATAATTCATGCGATTATTATTATTAGAATGAGAGTAATTTTTTGAGGTAACGATCAGGGCCGTCTTAAGAGCATCGTGGGCCCTTGGACCAAGTGATTTTTCTGAGGCCCTACCAGGCAAATTCTCGAAAATTTTAACCACATCTCATTTTTGAGGCCCTCCTTTTCTCTTGAGACCCCGGGCCGTGCCCGGGTGGGCCCATGCCTTAAGACGGCACTGGTAGCGATATAGAGAGAGTTAGTATAAATAGACTGAAAAACAGAATAGACAACCGAGTTTCCTCTGAACAACCAAGAAGATCACAGTGACCCTCGTCATAACTGAATCGTCTGTCTTGTCTCTCAGACAGCTTGGTGCTCAAAGCAGAAGAAGAGACAAGTGACTCTCGTCAAAATTTAATTGTCTGTCTTGTCTCTCAGACAATTTGGTTGTCTGCGAACAGATAAACAGATCGCAGTGACCCATGTCACATGACTGAAATCACACATCAATTCCACTCCCGTCATAACTGGATGTTTGTCGCAGATGTTGGATTGAAACTTCTGGAAGCCTTAATTCCACTGCACTAGTGATTCTCAAAGTCTGCGTCACGGCTCCTGGGGGGGAGGGGGCATTGCAAATTATTTCTGGGGCAGCGACATCAAGCAGCTTGCTCACATCGATATCACAAGCTGGTGATATTTATGTGTGTCTGTAGGGTCCTTGAAGCGATTCTTTGTATGACTATTCTGTGGATACATCTTGTCCTAGACAACTCTATGTTGGCTAGGGCAAGGGGACAAAAATGTTTGAGAACCACTACACTACACCATTTCTCCTTAGTCTCCTCTCAGCACGGAACCATGTTCCCAGGGGCGTCGGTGTTATAGACCTGTGGTTGCTCGGCTTCAGCTGGATGTAGTAGAGATTTGGATTTCTAAATCAATTATCAGAGATGCTCGTCGCCATGGTGCACAGTTATTTGGTTCACAATCGAGCACCCACAATTCCTCGCAATGGATATCTTATCTTATATCAACAATTATAACACTCTAATGATTCGTTGTGATATCTTATATGCGTATCTCTATATCATAAAAATTCTGGCATATTTTGTGTGTAAGATATTATGTATGGCATTTCCTCATACTTTTTTATTTTGTGTTCATATCTTAGATCTGAGAGAGTGGATAAAGCATCAGAGTATAAGTCTCAGCG
The DNA here is from genome assembly GCF_987345545.1 of Pholcus phalangioides. Classification (NCBI taxonomy): domain Eukaryota; kingdom Metazoa; phylum Arthropoda; class Arachnida; order Araneae; family Pholcidae; genus Pholcus; species Pholcus phalangioides. Next base: position 14,213,238 of record NW_028301595.1, read on the forward strand.
AAGTGGATCTCTCTGCCGAGTCTCTCTTCTCTAGGATGCAGCACCTACACGACGTCAACCCGGAACCACTCTTCCTCGATATGCCTTCCGTACCGCTCATTTCGGGTCTGTCTTGCGCCGTTCAGCAAAAACTCCGGACGTTCGCCCGTCTATCCAGCGTACACAGATCCAAAGTCAAGAACGAGCAGCTGTTCGACACCCCGCTGCCAAAGATAAGCACCCAGAACCTGCCGTTTGGCAAGGGAATAACGGTGTCCAGCGTCAAGGGGAAAGCCGTCGTCAGGGCCACGGCACGAGCCGAAATAATCCGTAAGGACGTCTTCTCGGCCGTCTTCAACAACTGTCACATCCTCGACCTGCACCTCGTGTCCCACGACCAGGACGTTTTCTACCTGGTCAAAGACAGCACCTGGCGAGTCGGCGACGACCTGAACCAGCTGCAGAGACTCGGTAACGCCGCCATCAACACGACGGTCCACGAGAGCAAAGTCGACGAGGAGCTCGCCGGCACGGGAACGGAGAGCGGATCGACGTCGCCGAACCACCACCAGGTCGACGTCAGGATCCACGCCCACCACGCGATCTTGAACATACGGTACGGGACGTCACCGGATCTCGAAAGGCAACGCCTGCTGAGACACTCGAAGCGCCAGGCCATAACCAGGAGGTGGTCGCAGGAACGAGAGATAATATCGTCTAACCAGCGCGGACCCCTCAGATGGTCCGAACGCGAGAAGGAGCAGATCATCGGCAACGGCCACGCGGCTGGTTACCGCGGGGAGTATTACCACGACGTCAACCTGTACCCGGAACTCGCCGACGACCCATCGAACATAGTATTCCACAAAACAGACCACAGGAAGACCAAGAGGTGATAGATAAGGGTCTAAAAACCCTCTCCCCTCCCCAGGACGTTCCAAATGAAAGAAGTGTTTAGCATCGTCTTATTTAAATGGATCTACCGGATAACTAATATCTCTACCTGTACATAAACGCCAAAAGAAAACATGAACTCCTAATAACTTACTGTGTTGGAAAACAAACAAAAAGGACATTGAGAAAAGAACTTGATTGGTTTTTTTCATTTAATTTCTTGCCAAGGTGCCAAGATTGCGGAGTTTGGTTCTGTTTTGCGACTTCTCCGCTGGTTCGTGTTGCGAATGTGAAAAAAAAAATTATATATATATATATATATATATAATGACTCAGGATAGCCTGGCGTTCAAAGTGCATTTCGGACAGTAACTGCGTGTAACTAATTACTATCATTATTATTCAAATAATTATTAAACAATCATTTTTCCAAATCCCTTTGCGTTTTTATTTGTGTTCTGTCTGTCGTTTTTAGACCCAGGGAAGTCTTCGAAAAGGATATGGATCTTAATTATCCCTCATGCTTGCATGTTGCGGCCCTACTGGTGCATGAGTAAGCTCAGTGCTGCAATTCCGGATCAAAAACCCCGTTTTTCGTTGCTTTCTTCAGCCGTCTAGGGTCACGAAGCGGACGCTTACGCCATTGAACAAACTGCCAGCAGATGCTTAAGCCCACGTCACAATTCTACTAGGAACCTGCTTTCAAAACAAACCTGTGAGAGAGAGAGAGAGGCTTTTTCTACGTCAGAGGTGACTAACTTTTTTCCAAGCCGTAACACAATTAATATTAAGGAAATAGTTATTGTTCTGGATATTCTGCTGAGAGGTGAACTCGGAAAGAAAAGTCATCTTGTCTCCGCCGGGACTCTCTCGAACCCAGGCCCTCTTGCCATTCCCTGAAGTTAAGAGAGGCTGCTAATGCCTCTACTTCAGCACCATACGCCACAGTGCGTGAAATAAGGAAGGTAGGGTCATGTCTCCAGTGGTGTAGATGGTAGCATACTTGCCCGGTATGCAGGAGGGCCTGGGTTCGAGACCCGGCGGAGACAGGATGACTTTCCTTTCTGAGTTCACCTCAGCATAATATCCAGAAAAATAACTGTTTCCGTGATATCTTAGGCTGAGAAAAAAAACACGCCTATCTCTCTCACAATTAAATATCATTATCGATGCCGGTTTTTACAGGACATAAGCTTTTTCCTCTTCCCCCTCCACAAAAATATTGTTCTTCCGTCCTCCTGTTTTCACAATGGTCCTTATCACTCTTTTGACTTGAAACTGTTTTCATTTTTGAGTCGTGAATTCGATTAACTCAAAACAGATTTTTTATGCACTCAAATCGATTGAAAAGTTCGTCTTATCTGCCCCATGTTCAGCATAGGCACTGGCCCCATAGGCGGAGTTAGACTTGGAAGTCTGGGGGGGGGGGCACGGTCATTATTGCTGGGAGGGCAAGATGATGATAATGTCAATTCGTATATACATATATACATTAGATCAGTCAACTCCACCTTTGACGCTGGGGACGGCAATGTCCCCCCACGCCCCCCCCCCGTATCACCGTCCATGACTGGCCCCTGAGGGTTCAGGCTCCTTGGGGGTCCCCTTACTCCTGTAAATTTCTCATGAGTGCTGAGCCCCCAGAAACTCATAGATATAAAAAGCATGCCTCCCATGTGGACGTCTGACACGTACGTATTGGACATCTAGCAACAACTATGGTCCCAAAGACGAAAATAAAAACAGAAACTCATTAAATAGAAATAAATTATTATAATTAATTAGGAATACTTTTACCGGTACTACATATAGGTTTGCGGCAAGCCACGAGATCATTTGTAACCTCCATTCATAAGAAAAAAGATGTTTCCGAATTGGTGGAGAGAATTTGCTATTAAAAAATTAAATAGAATATCTTTAACTAGTTGCAGGAAAGAAAAATCCTTGTTTACTACTCCTGATACCAGGACGTGCCACTTGGGGGGGGGGGGGCACTCGTGCCGCCATTTAGCCACCCTTGTCCTATATAAACATGACCTGCGGTTAAGTATCCATCCATTAAGAATAACCGTAACCTTATACAGGGTGTCCTCCCGTAAGTGCTAGAACGGGCTTTATCTCTTCAACCATCCGTCGTAGAGGTATGATTTCCATTTAAAATATGTCCGGTGGGCGTCAAAAATTACCCTGTACCAGTTCTGAAGGTAAAAACACAGTGTGTAACAAAATGAAAAATCTAAATTTTTATACTGCGCCCCTGTGCTCTAACTTCCAGTTAGACAGTTGTTGCCCTGTCTCTCTTGAGACCAACAGAAAAAATTCTATGTTTATAAGTGCAATATCTCCACAGATATTCGAATTCGAGGAAAGTTAGAAATTTTTGGAAAGAAGAGCGTTACATTCAACGCTGTTCTTTCCCGAATTTCTTCCGTTTTACTGGTACAGGGTAATTTTGGAACGTCTTTTAAGCATTTTTTAAACTGGAATCATACCGCTACGGTGGACGGTTGAGATAAAGACCGTGCTAGTACTTACAGGACACCCTGTATATGAAACGTGCAAGAAGCGTGTGCAAAAAATTCGTCGCTACGCAATTCACCGAAAGGAAAATTCGCTGTCAAACAATTCATCGACAAAGTGGCATAGCGAACGAGTGGACGAACCAGTGAGCAGTGAGTGATTGATCTAGTGTGTCAGGGAGTTAGTGAGTGAGCAGATGAACAAGTGAGTGAGTTCTAGTCACTCCAATTACTCATTCACTTAGTCACTCACTCTGACACTCACTATGTCACTTACTCGGTCCCTTACTATGTAACTCACCCACTTACTTGGTTACCCATATAGTCAATGACTCTCTCAATCTCTCACCTGGTTGCTCATAAAGCCATTCAATCGCTCACTTACTCACTCGTTCACTCGTACGGTCACTGACACGATAGCTCACTTACTCGTTCACTCGTACGGTCACTGACACGATAGCTCACTTACTCGTTCACTCGTACGGTCACTGACACGATCGCTCACTTACTCGTTCACTCGTACGGTCACTGACACTATCACTCACTCACTCGGTCGCTCATATTACTCCATTTTACGTCAGCTAATTCAACAACTCTCGTACGGTCTCACTCGTTTTACATATTCATTCACTCGCTCAATCACTCTGTTACTTGCTCACTGGTGACGAACTGCTCTCCATCGGTGAATTTTTCGTCTGTGAATTTTACTATCCGCAAATTGTGTTGTTGCCGGGGAATTGATCTGTAAATCCGTAAGATGTGGTTCTTACGTCCAAGGAATTGGTATAGGGTTGGCGAAAGCGTATTTACATAATTAACACACGACCTTATTTATATGGGGCATGAAAATTTCGACAGCTGGCCTTGCGGGGAATCGAACCCACGTCCTTTCAATTGCCAGGTGATCGTACTAGACTGCAAATACCTAAGAATCCAATTTCCTTAGAGCTAATGCGCGCTGAATGAAGCCGTGTATGGACAGCCAGGCCTAACTCAGGCCAAAACTCACAATTTCTGACACTGCCACCAGATGGCGACTTAAACGAAGATAGATGATCACTCACGGCTATCATTCCGCAAGGCCAGTTGAATTTTCTTTCCTTGATTCATCTTCGCACGCATCAGCCATCTGTCTAAACCTTACATTCGTAGTGATAGCGGAGAGCGACATCATATCTTCGGATACTAGGGAGGGGGGGTGTATTTAAATAAGCTGTTTCCCAGTACGTTCGAGCATCTATCCCAGAACCATATCGGCCAAAGACGAAACACTCTGCAGTTACCTCATTACATATTCTGGCATAGACCATTCATTTGAAATTCCGTAGAGGAATGTGTACGAGTTGCACATACGGTTGAGCGGTAGTAGTAATATTCACTTCAAGGCCTGGTGAACGTATTTTCTTTCTGACATCTCAAAGCTTGTACGAATTCTTTTTTTTTTTTTTTTCAAACCGAGCACAACTCAGGTCTATTGCCATAGTCAATTTACTGCCTAGTGAGCTGTGCCGGAATTGTGTGTGTACCTAACAGTCTGAGTGTGTATCTAGTGTTGTGTATGATTTTTCAGTGCTGCCATCATCATTTGATCATTTTTCTCGCACCACGGTCATTTTCTGCACACGAGGGCTAATTAGACCGGGACCTACAATTTATCGCCGATTCCGAACGGCAGGCTTGTTTTTTATACTCATCGAGAGGTTGGTGCGCTAACCCCTCGATTGGGGACTCCCTGCGGTAGCAATTTTTTGCTGCGGTCAAATCGCCGTTTTTTGTTGTATCCCTGCGTTTCAGGAAAGTTTTCTGACAACGACGAACCGGGTATCGAACTCGCGACACCTCTAAACATCCCTTGGTACTTTAGGGGAGCATCTTATCGACCGGGCCACCGTGCCCCAGTGCTGCCATCTATATCTCAGAAGTAAAGTGAGTGATGTGTAGTGACTGAATATTTGTACTGTTTGTAGGCCTGTTGCTCTCTGAGGCGAGACTTTTTAACGGGGAGATCGGCTCGCATTTGCGCCTCGAAGTTGGAAACCAGAGAAAACCAACTTCAGCCGACCACCACTGTGGCGACGGTGGGGCTCGAACCCGGGTCCGTCACTATGACCACCACAGCGGTGAATGCCCAGATCGCTACAGAAGAAACAACATCCTCACGGACTGAACGTAGACATTTGGCTCGTGATATCGGATTGCATCAGAAAAGTAACTCACTATACATTCTCCTACATCTTTCGCTAATATAACATATTCAAGTTTATTTCCCTTTTTGCAAAAGTGATTGCTATATTTTAAGAACACTAATATCTTTTGTTTCATATTCATACGTAATTAAAGTTACTTAATACCGGGAATTTTTAAATAAAATGCAATCTTAGTATCAACCTACGTCTTTCGCTAGATGGCGTTACTATACTAAAAAAGAATAATTTTCTTACTAAAATAGAACTGTTATTTCAATTTTGGGCATTTGGCCTATCACAACCTAATCACATTATTGATATATTATGCCTACGAAGGTTTCAACAGCTGACTGATGCGAAGGTAAATCCAGGAAAAAAAACTGCAACTGGCCTTGCGGGGAATCTCGAACCTACGTCCTGTCACTTGCCAGGCGAGTGCCTCATCAACTACTCAACCGTACATGCACCTCGTACACATTCATCTACGGAATTTCGAATGAATTGGTACATGCCGGAACGGGGGGGGTGTGTGTACGTGTCGTGAACATAACGTGAAGTTTGTTTTTGAGTAATGTTTGGTGTGTGTAGTGCCGCCATCTGCCATCAATTTTTGTAACCATGAATGAAGTATAATAATTTAATAATTGTATCGTTGTGGGCCTGTTGCTGGTCAGCGGTGAGACCTTTTAAAGGGGTAATCGGCTCGCATTGGCTCCTCGAAGTTGGGAACCACAGGAAACCGACTTCACACACGCAACCGATCCACACTGTGGAGACGGCGACGTTCGAATCCAGGTTCTCGCAATACGAGTCCGTCACTATGACCTCTTGACTACCACTGCGGCATTCAACTAGACAACAAAGTCAAGGAATCCCCTTTCCTTTGTGCTCGTGTTCGCTGAACGGTTCCGTCTAGCTCAATCCAGACCTAACTCAATAAAATTTACAGTTTCTGCCACCGCCAACAGATTGCTACTTATCTGAAGATGACTTTGATTCCCCCGCCAAGGCCAGTTGAATTTTATTTTCTTGATTTATCTTCGTATCATCCAGCGGTCGAAACCTTCATAGTATGGGGCCGTTCAAGTATAAAGTCAGAAAATTTTAGCCATTTTTGACTCCCCCTTGTCAGCAAAAGTCAGCAAAACTCTGACCCCCCCCTCCCCCCCTATCGATGCCGACGTTATACTTGAATGACCCCTAATAGCGGAGAGCGACATCACATCTTCGGATATACTGTACCTGGTCTTACGCCTGGAATTTACAAATCAATTTTCCACCCAATCAATCTTGTGTTTAACCAAACATCGAGATATTATCAGTCATAAAAGTAACTAATTAATCAATATATTAGTAAATTAATTTATACTTCACCCAAATCCGAAAGTAGTATACTGTGAAGTAAAGAAAACAATGGTATTACTACGGCACACAGTTACTGTGTTTTCTCCCTCCAGAGCTGTACGTGAAGCCTTTTCTAGAATGGCATGGCAACTTGAATATTTTGCATCCGAAATTCACACAAACTTTACCCGTTCTCTGTGACTATCGAAGATGATTGGTCAAAGCGTTTAGGGCAGAAATCATGTAAATACGCACACTGATAAAGAGATATGTTTCGCAGAACAATTCTCCCAGAAAGAAGCAAGGAAAAATGATTCCGGAAACCTGAAAATGAGGACAAAAGAGGAGAAATATTTCAAAAACCTTATGAGGACGCTTAAAATTTACTAAAACAGTGAGAAGTCTGGTAACTCTTCGCAGCCTGATCGTAACTCTTGAAAAACTCTAGTCAACTTATTTGTATCAAACAGAGGAAGTGGTCACAATAGTTTGACTTGACTGTGTATTTTTTTTGAGCAAGCCAATAGTCACCAGTTGCTTCAGCCTCGCATTCCCTTCGCCGGTGCAAAGCGAAATAGAAGTGACCAGACCAGACCAGCATCAGATGTTTCCCCCAATGCCCAGCCCATAGGGCTGATTGCGGAAATAAAAACGGGCCAAGGTAGGTCTATGAAGAAGGTAAAAGTAAAAAAGACTGTGTATTTAATGTGTGTTAGTAAGTGTGTGCGTGTTGTGTAGTGCTTGAGAAAGAACGTGAAATAGAAGTGACCAGACCTGACCAGAATGCAAGTATTTTGCCGGTTCCTGGCTGAACCATCACGCGGCCTTAGAATTGGCCCTATGGACCCTTAGAAAGTCTCGCCAAAAAGAGAAACAGACCTACAAACAGTGCAAATGTAATTCAATAGCAACGCATCACTCACTTCCCTTCTCAAATATAGATGGCAGCACTGAAAAATCGAACACACAACACTACTTACGCACTCAGACTGTGTTAGGTACACACACAGTTACACTTCCGGCACAACTCCCTAGGTAATAAATCGCCCATAGATGGTGGTATGATGGTGGTGTTGAAAGAAAGAAAAGAAAGTAGCCATATGTACAGGGTCTCCTGTAAGTGATAATGTCGGCCATCCGTCGTAGAAGTGTAATTCCAATTTAAAAAATGTTCAAAACACGTTCAAAAATTGCCCTGCACCAGTTTTGAGAGTGGAAGTACAGTATGTAATGAAACAAAAATTTAAATTTTCATACTGCGCCCCTCTTATTTGTATCAAACAGAGGAAGTGGTCACAATAGTTTGACTTGACTGTGCATTTTTTTTTTAGCAAGCCAAAAGTCACCAGTTGCTTCAGCCTCGCAATCCCTTCGTCGGTGCAAAGGGAAATAGAAGTGACCAGATCAGACCAGCATCAGATGTTTCCCCCAATGCCCAGCCCATAGGGCTGATTGCGGAAATAAAAACGGGCCAAGGTAGGCCTATGAAGAGGGTGAAGACGGGGCCAACAGTTGTTGCCCTGTCTCTCGTGACGTTCGGGTCACAAGACACACACGCAGATTTTCTAGCATGGCTCAGGTCTTCTTCGACCACCTCTACTTATATCTCTTCATTGAGACAGAGCGGCTGGCCATGATCTTATTAGGAGGAGTGGTACAAGGTATCAAGTGGTACACGTTCTCCATGCGCCCGAACAGAGCAATATTAAAACGGGCATTAAATTATCAATGAAACAGAAGAGAAAAACGGTATATTCAAACTATTATTGGGTTGTTTGACAACTTAGTCAAGAAAACCAAAGTCTGACTTCTTTTAGAATTTTTCCGAACTGAATTTTCTCATATTGAAAAGAATCCTGATTTTTGTTTCCTCCTACTAGGAATTGACCAAAACAATTCGGGGAAAACAATCTAATTAATACTAGAAAGACGGGAAAAGGGTCTGTGTGACCCCCATTGACTTTTCCTTCAATTTTTGAACATTTTAATAATTTGCGGCATGGTATAATATTTTTATGACAGAATATCACAAATAATTAGTGGTTAAAGCAACCTGTTGATGTATTTTACCGTTATTTAATTTTAAAGGATTATTTTGCGCGCAAACGACGTCTCTTGATGAGCGTCAGTGTGGAGGGAATTCGAAAGTGACTGGGGATCTCAAACTAATTTTGAATTTTTGAAGTGGTTTCCCCCTAACACCATGATGGATGGGTGGGTAAAATGATATGCTGGGGCTCCACCTCCTAATTTGCATACTTTATTCTGAGAATTTCCAATAAAGAACAGCTGTATCAATAACTAGAAAATTCTTTTCTGTGAAAGCTCTCTGCGCACTGGGATTTTTGAAGTTCCGTCAAAAATCAGAATGTAAATCAAACGTGTCACGGATTGATTCCGCAGAGTAAATCCGTGACGTTTGATTCCGCGGTACCCTACAAGAGCTCTCATGGAACCCTTGGGTTCCGCGGAACACCAGTTGGAAATCTATGTCCTATATTCCCGATAGAATTTCAGTGTTACATCGCTTCTAGGTTGTGAACATGATCAACGAATGTGTGTGAGTGTGTGTGTGTGCTATATTTTTTTCGTGGTTTGGAATCACCTGACGATGATCTCTCCGAAAAACCAAGCTTTTTGACTAAGATTTGGAAAAACGTTCACACATTTCCAGCGATGTGGAATCGGTATCTGTGAGAATTGAGTTTCTCGTAAAATATTTTTGAATCCTTTCCGTCCTATTGAAGAGGAAGCCACGATATTTCATACACTTTCATTGATCATTTTTGTCGCACCACGGTCATTTTCTGCACATGAGGGCTAATTAGACCGGGACCTACAATTTATTGCCGATTCTGAACGGCAGGCTTGTTTTTTATACTCATCGAGAGGTTGGTGCGCTAACCCCCTCGATGGGGGACTCGCTGCGGTATCAATTTTCATACACTTTCATCTACAGCAGTTTCTTCGCTACCAGTAAACGGGATGTTATTGAGATCTCTGATATTTATAGAAATGAGTTGACGTTTTTGGATGGTTGTTTCTGCATTCTGTTTTAGCATTTCATATTGCATCAGCTGAGGAATTTTTGGAGGTATAATTTCATTCTGTGATTCGCGCATCCATCATCAATACTGTTGCTTACTTCGCAAAGGTTTTACATCGGGTATGTGGATTTTATTCTCTCTCCCCTTCTAAATTCTCATCGTCAGCGCTACTGCTTTTTCCACGCACAATCTTTGCCAAATTCTGAAAAATTGTATCTTCGGTGAATCTGTGTAACTTTTTTGTCATTTCTACAGCAATCAAGCACGTGGATGTTTCTACTTTGCAGGGCGAACAATTTATTCGTCAATATGACAAAAATAGTTGACAACAAGAGCTGAGACACCTACTGACCGACATCTGCAAATAAGAATGATGGTAAGAAAAAAAAGCTTCAGGGAAATTGGGGATTATATATACCGTATTAGATACACAAACACACTATCAGAAGAATTTTACCTTACAAAATCAATTGTTACAATGATAGTAGCATTATATGGGGAATGTGTTCTAAAATATATGGGAGGGTCGGTGTGACCCCCCTTCGTCTTTCCGTTGTTATCTCCATTGCTTTTTACCAATGTATTATCTTCTTTAAGATATTATTTTCTTTAAGATATTATCTTCTTTAAGATATTATCTTCTTTAAGATAATGAAAAAAGCTTTGGTGTACGCTAAGAGCATGATAACTCACGAAAAGTAGAGAAATTTTAAAGGTTTTGGTTCATTCTTATTTGAGATATGGAATCACAAAGAGCGCGCAGATTCACACTGACCCAGTCCGTCTTTTTGGTGTTAAACAAGAAATTTTAACATTAAATCAGATAGAAAACTCAAGGGGAATTCGTAAAAGTTCGAAATATCTAAAATTTGAATTAACTAAGTTCTACTGTACATTCAAAAAAGAGAAGAGATTCAAGTGCAATGAGAAATATCGCTATAAAACGTACACCTACTAAATTCCCGAGATTCTTACCGTGAAGGGAACGTAGTAAGAATGTAATGTATGGGGAATCCTCTCCCATTCAAGACCCCTGTGTATCGTGTTCAGGTACGGATTTATGGGCCGCACGGGTAGTGGCGCGTTTCTTACACGATATTTGAAATTCAAAGTATTGTTTTTTGCTCTCGTGTATCTTTTCCTCTCCTAGTACAACAATTTTGTCCCGGCACTGAACAACAACAACAAAAAAGTAAAATACAATGAAAACATACAAAAAATACAAAAAAAAGTTGCTATGGTTGTGCTGCTGCTCCATCTGCAATGATGGATGAAGAGACTTTTGCTGGTTCTGGTCCACGCTCTCAGGCAAAAAGCGATGGAAAAAAATAGCAAGAAATTGGGTGGTGTTGTGGCGCTGGAGTAGGTAGGCGTGTGCGATGGCTAAAAACATACGAAAGTTTTTAGTTTGAAAGAGCATTTCCATTTGCTTCACTGATATAGTCTTTTTCATGCATTTATTAATTTTTTTTTCTTCCTTATTTATTCTATTCTATGCATAGTTTTCGCGATGCAAAAAAATAACAAAAATATTATATATCGATATAAAAATTCGTTGCAAAAAAAAAAAATTATTTTATTTTTCGCTTTTGTAGGAAAAATTTGCATTATTTTAACTCTTCCTTCCGAGGGATATTGATTTTTGCTTTCTTAGAGATGATGGTGTTTTTCATTTTCGTATTTTCATTTCTGGACGTTTTATTTGTCTGCGTTTTTTTTTGCTAGAAAGTTTGAATTATTTCTAGAAATTCAGACGCTTTTGATTCTTTTTTGGTCTGTTCTTGGCTTTTGTTTCGTTTCTACTGTGGGTGTTTCGCACCGTTGACATTTTGAGTTTGGCCTCAGCATTTACAGTCGAATAAGATAGCAATTGCATCCCTAGGACGGACTTGTTGCGAATCCAAAGTACAATCTGCCTTCGCTTTAATCAGATAATGGATTAAAATCGTCCGGAACCGAAATTTCTCCCATAGGCCGGGATTACACTATAAACGTTTGATAAAAGTACTTTTATAAAACTTGAAAAAACCGACCGATAAGGTTATTGGTTACATTCTAGAAAATTCGACCGGTGACCTTATTGGTTGCATTTTTCAAGTTTTATAAAAGGACTTTTATAGCATAGTTTCCCAATAATTTTTCTCCCATCGCCCCCCAACGCAATGTAACCCATAGGATTTTATGTTATACCCGTAGCTTCTACCGCCCCCCCCCCCTCTGGAACATTCCATCGCCCACGTTGGGGGAATCACTGTTTTATAGTGTTATCCTGACCTTATTTACATACAATGATAAAAGTTCCCCGCTGAACCTATCATAAATTCAGCAATTTTTCCCCCGCTGAATCGAACGTTATGATTTTCACGACAACTGTTTTAGTACCCATTAACCACTATTTATATAGCATTTTTATTGTATAGAACATTTGAAATTAACAGCATATACAGGGTGCATGCATAGTAAACGGGTGGGGGCATGGCATTTTACTGTCTAACCGTTGATTCTAGAGACATACTTCCAATTAGAAAATGTATCCAAATAACGTTCAGTACTCAGATATGTCATTCATGCTTCAAAGGGTTGCATAGTTATTAAAATAAAAAAATTAACTTTTTATACATTCCCCGCATGCTCTAAAACATAATTGAAAAGTTGTTGCACTGTCTCTCTTGATGCCAGAAAAAATTCCACGTTTCGTAGTGAAATATTCACTGAGATATTTGAGTCCGCAAAAAATTTGAGAAAAAAAAAAACAGCGTTAATTACGGGTAAAGCGGTTTTTCCCCGTATTTTAAAATATTTTTTCTCAACTTTTCACCGGTTTTTTTTAAATTCCAATATATCTATGAATATATATCACCTAGGAACATGGAATTTATTTTTAGTTGACATCAGGAGAGACAGGGCAAAAACTTTCTAATTGGGTTTTTGGGGCACACGAAGACTATATAAAAAAGTAATTTTTTATAATAATAACTATACAACCCCTTGAAGCATGGATGACATATATGAGTACCGTACGTTATTTGAAAACTTTTTTCTAATTGCCAGAGTATATCAATAGGATCACCGGTTCGCCAGTAAAATGTCTCCAACCTATGATAGGTCCAAAAATCAAAACTAAAATATGTTGTGAGAGTGTGCGAATGTTTAGAATGTGTTCAAATTCCGTTGTTGCGTCCCAGCAACTTATGTCCGGTGTAAGCTGAAATGGTGCAGAATTCATAGCGTGTAAAAGGATTTAGAAACATTCATGTCATATTCCCCGATTAAGTGACTATATGTGATCGCCAAGTATTTCATTTTTAATTGACTCGAGTATTGAATATTTTAATGTAGGAATTGCGCTCACGATTTAAATCATCGCTGACCAATTGCGGTCATTATCGCCATCAGTGCTTACGCTTCTGAACACGGGAGAGATTCAACCATCAAAATTCAATTTCTCTCCTCCGAATTTCGTTGAGGAGTGAAAATACTCCTTCACAAATTCGAACTAATTTTTCTAATGCAGTTATTTCTTTGTTTTTCATAAAAAAAGTGCCCCATTGAATTTTGTAGAATGAAATTTATTCTTGCAAATTATTTTTTCGACATTGGCATTATTCCATTTGTATAAAAATGATTTTCCAGCCAATACATAATTGCCAACGCAGCTGTCTACCAAGTCACCATAGTCTATAAATATTGCTTTTAAAAATGTGAAATGGTTTTGAGAATGGATACTGGAAGAGAGAGAGAGAGAGAGATGTTTCTACTAGTGTTATGAAGAAATATAATTTAGAAGAAAATTTTCATTCCTCTCCAAAATTTGGAAAAATTTTTTCATTCTCAAACGAAATTTCACATTTACCATGTTAGTTCAAAAGTTCTGACGATAGAGAACGCTGCACAAAAGCAAATTACTGGAAATACTCAAATCAGAGTATTTACAGTAATTTGTTACTATAATCCTGTTACTGGCACGTACATAAGTTTTTCATTGTGGCGACGCCATGAACCGCTGGCGGTAGTTTTACGACCATAACCGGCACCTCCTAGAGATAGAAAGGCTCCACACGGGTTGTATTTCATCTGTAACGTCATTAAGACTACCTAGAAAGTTTGCCACATTTTGAACCACAGCATCGTTCTTTCTTGTTTTGACGTAGAATCTTCCTGGTTGGCTCACAAATACCGCATGGTGATTGGATGTGGGGCATAGAAATCGCCAATTCTGAGCCCGATCATTTCTTCCCTGCACGATGATACTGATACGTACAGCTGAATTTTTCCCCTGAATATTCTGAGGGAAAATGAACTACTTGCTGACGTCAGAAGCAGCGTGCGAAGGCCTTCAGTCTCTAGGACATAGCAGACAAAGAAGGTATTGAAGAAAGCTTCAGGTCCAATCAGTGTTCACATGTGCAAACTTGTTTCTCTTCTTCACAACGCCTCAGAAAGGCTATTTGTAAGTCGTTAGACAGCCTCATTGGTCTGGGAAACAACGAAATAAATTGAATTCTGTTTGTTCTGTTTCTTCTGAAAAGGATCAAATCGACTTTAGTCGCTTGAAAGTGTTCGAAAAATGACTCAAAAGTCATGAGTATCTTCCGGAATTGAAGAAGATTTGGGAAAATTCAAGCTTCGCCCGTCGTGAGTTATCCTATAAATTCGTAAATAGTTTAAAAACTCATAAAAACTGAACGAAATTTCTAAGCGATTTGCAATAAAGTTAGTCTCAAGGAGGGGAGGGATTTCTTTTTCTTTTTATGTACTGAACGAAAAATTAGTTGAAATTTTTGTTAAAAGAGGGCAAGAATGTCCGGCAGGAGCGATTGGACCTGAACTTTTCTTCAATCTATTCTGCGTCCCAAATATTCGTGACTCAGGTAAAACATCTCCACCAACAGTGCTTTATCCTAATTGTCAAGAACACGATGAAAACATTATACAGGGTGGACAAAAAATCCGTAAAAACTTGAAAAGTTCATGAAAACCGGAAAAATAACCGAAATAAAAAAACGGTCTGAAGGGCTAGCATCGCAAATAACGAACAGAATGCCTCCAACTCGTTTACTACTGCAGTATGTGTTCATGGGCGGAGATACGGGGGGGGGTCGTGCCAAAGCCTCCTAGAAGTACTTTCGTCAGTTGTAGTATCTAGGAGGCTTTGGTCGTGCCCCCCCCCCCCCCGACTGAAAGGTGGAGTCGACTGATCTAATGCATATTCATTCATATATTGCCGTCCCGCGCCCAGAAGCATACAGCGGGTCCTGAAGTTCAGCATTTCAAGATCAACCCCGCTCAGCACAAAAAGTCCAATTTTCCTAAAGTTTAGGTAATTTAAGCTACCCATTCATTCTACCCCTTTCCGTTTACTCTAATATCCAATTTTATGTCCAACTCTGTATCGAAAAACAACAGACAAAAGTAAAATTATATCAAAATCATTCGCACAACAATGAGGAAAATAATTAAATAAATAATAAAGGATGGGGGAACATGGAAATCAGAGTCATCTTCGACAAAATATAGATCTAATGTATGAATTGATATCATCATCATCCTGCCTCCCTCCCAGACTTCGAAGTCTATCTACGCCTATGAGGTATCTGTTAACGGGGAGTGTCCGTTAGGTGAGGTCCCACTGTATATAGACCATGGGGGGGGGAAGAAAGATTCGATTTAAATTAGTTCAATTTTGGTGATAATTTTTCAGGTTAGAAAGTGGCTGTTTCTCTGTCCCCCGTCCAGTGGAATAGGTCTTGAATGTCTTTCACTACCTGTTAGCGGGGACACTCCATAGTGAACAGTAAAACCAGACAAACTCATTTAAATTATAAGTTTTTCAAAATTATAATTTAAATTTAAAATTAATTAAAATTTTAATTTAAATGAATTTGTCTGATTTTAATAAAGTGTAATTTTTCCAAAATTATAATTTATTAATTTTTGGCCATTAATCGATAATTTATCATATTCAACGGTGATTATGTATAATCTCAGTATCTGTCACTTGGACCATGGGAAAATCCAAGTGACGTATATACGAAGTTTCAATGAAGTACCGTCCACCATAACGTGCGCTACATAGATCGGAATAGCGTCAGCATAATTCTGAACTCAGATGGCAAAATGTTATGCATAAATTACTTTTCCCAAGAAATTGAGTCGTTCGCATTCCGGAGCCCCGTTCGTTAACACTTTTAAAGGTAAGGTGGAAAAATTTCGTCTTTCAGTTCATGAGGAAGCAACGGAGGGAAATTGCCATAAGTCAAAAAGCCGCAGCATTGCAATGTTGGCAAAATATTATTTACAAATTCACCATCGTCAAATTTTCAGAAAGTGACGTAACATTTTGCCACGAGAGCACAGAATTAAACTGCGTATTTCTCAGCTTAATTATACTACATACCAAACACTAACTCTAGCCATATCGCTATTGCAATTTACTGCCATTAATGAGATGGGTTGGAAAATGAAGGCGCTATCTATCGGTGATCGCTTCAAGCTCGTTAGGGGAAAATATCGTATCTGTATATTCCCCCGGGTTAGAAAAACTGCAACTGTGACAGAAACCTTCACGGCGGTAGATGAGGATCTCACTACCACGTGACCCTACTCGGGCATAGTTTAATTATACTTACACTGCTCCAGTCTATGTAGCAAGGACGTAGCCGAGGGGAAGGACTTGATGGTCTGTCCTAGTCTGTTCTCCCCCCCCCCCGAAATATGAGAAAATGACCGGGCGAAAAGGGGAAAAACATGGCCACATTTATTGTTGTATCACTTTGCCCCTCTTCCAGAACGAAATTTCTGGCTACTCCCCTGCTATGTAGTGCCCGTTGCGGTGGACGTATTTCATTGCAACTTCGTAACATGTACGTTATGGAAAAGAGCATAAGAAAAAATATAACTGCGATAAAGAAGCGCCACTGTTTCACCTGGGGGTTGAAAATCAAACTATTTTTATCGGATCTTTCCCCCCTCCCCCAGCTGCCACCCAACTGGTGGCAGATGGCAGCACTACACATAACAAGCATTACAGAGAGCTACAAAAAAACTTCACGTCAGGTTTCACTACACGTACACCACGCACATTCCCGCATGTACCGATTCGTTGGGGGTTCCGCGGGGGGGGGGGGGTGTGAGGGCAGGGTGCGTGTGTGGTGTAGCAGTAGTAGATATGGCCTCCAAAAAATGTCTCGGGGATCCATGATGTTCTTAAGTCAGCCACTTCGTTGGGCAATTTGCCTGTTGTGGCGTTGTATTTGTATAGTCCATATATCCTATATAACAAGTCGCATCAGAATGGACGCAACATACATCTGATTATCGTCCGTTTCTTTATAACCACCCTGTATATTCACTTATTAAAAAAACGAGAAGAAACACTAACCTATTGAATTCAATAAACTGTAACGTATTAAGCCTAAAAAAAAACCACTGAAAACAAACTTTCTCTTATCTCCTTTCTTTTCTCTATAATATGTATAAAAATTCTATCTCCTCCGTTTTCTTGCTGTTTTTTTTCTTCACTATTTCAACTAACGGTAGAACACACAAAAAACTCATTTCACCGTAAACGCATCGCAGTGTATAATTTTGTAGCCTCCAATGTTTCATCGATAGAAGAAGTAACTAAAAAAAAAAACTATCTATATATATATATATTTTTCCACCCTCCTGCAAAAAAGTAAGTGCAGAGCATTCAGCCATAATGCAGAGTTTTTTAAAGACAGTTTTTTTTTGTACCCCCCTCTACACCAAACTTTACAAGGGTAAAAATAAGGAGGAAAAAACGGGGTACGAAAACAAAAAAAAAGGAAAAAATACCCGGAACAAGAAATGGAAGTTACACATAATTCGTAGTTCTTATCTTCTTCTTTTTTTTTTGCTTCATTCTTTCCTGTTTTCATCTCCCATTTTTCTTCCCGGGGACGACGCCGCCCGCCCCCCCCCCAAGAAAAAAACCTGGAAGAAGTAGCCGGAAGTCCTGGTGTTAAGCCACGCGGTCAATACGCCGAGTTCGTCTGTCCGTGAAATAGCTACTTCTATTTTCTCTCTCTTTTCCTCTATTTATATATATATATATATATATATATATATATTTTCCTCTCTTCGGCCATTTCCAGTTTCTACCCCCTTCCTATTTTTTGTCCCGGATGTGTATATATGAGCGAGAGATAGAGGGAGGGGACGGTCCCAAACAAGAAAAAAACTTTCCAGGCTCGGGAAAAAAAGGATCAGGTCATTTCTCCGCCGTGGGACAGATAGCAAATTTCACGGCGTCCTGCGTCCGGGACCGAAGAAAAGTCCCACAGTGAGGAAGACGACTTATCGGGCCTGGAGAAAGAAGAAGGTGGGGTCTACTATACTCTTCGCAATACAAAAGAATGGGTCTCTTTGTGGCATTAGTCCTTTGAAGAGAAAAAAGTAGTGTCCTTACCACTAAAAAAGCAGCGGAACTGGTGAAGAAGACCCACTCTCCTCCCATTTCGCTTTGTCTTCTCTCTCTCTCTCTCCTCCATCTGTTTTTTTTTTTTCACTTTTTACCGGTTTTATTTTTTACTTTTTACCTCTTCTTTTAACATTGGAGTTTGGAAATAAACGCGAGTTTTGGAAACAAAGGAATTGTCATCGATGGCAATAACGGTGAAGTGAGTTGAACACTTGAAATGGATTCACGATATCTACGAAATTGAGGGCTCTCTCTCTCTCTCTCCGCTCCTTCACTATAACGGGATTTCGGCTAAAAATTTACAATGTGGTAGCCATCGCTTATAAGAATCGGATCGCCAGAAATTTTAACCCATACGTTATCATAAGGTAGGAAAATCATCGGTTGTAAGAATCAGATTTCTGCTTATAAGAATCTTTTTTTTTTTTTTTTATTCCAGTTTTTCCAGTCGTGGGAATACGTGAGAAATGTTTTATTCACGAGATTGAGTAAGTTTTACACAAGTGAGTGCCTGTTCTGATGACGGAGTGAGTGACCTGGTTGGTGAGTGATCGATCGGCCCATTAGCTCACTTACTCACCCATTTGCTTATTCGTTCACTCACTGGCTCATTGGCTCACTCACTGACTCATTTTGTTCCCGCTCAATGACTCACTTGCTCACAGTAACATCCCCCTATTGATAAGTGCCCTACAGAGCCACTTTAGTGACCTGAATGTGTCGCGGATCCAAGTGCTCTGGAAATGTGTTCGGGCCACTTAAGTGCTCTGGAACTGCACCCCGCATCACTTAAATAATCTGAGAATGTGCCGCGGGTAATTTGAGTGATGTAGAACAGCACTGGGGGGCCAGTTAAGTGCTCTAAAACTACGTCACATTTCACTCAAGAGATCTCTAAATGTGTCACGGATCGCTTAAATGTTATGGAACTGCGTCTCGGGTAATTTAAGTGATCTGAAAATATGCCACGGGTCACTTAAATGTTCTGGAATTGTACCACGGGACACTTAAGCGATCTGTAAATGTGCCGCTTAGTTCATTTTTACGAAATTAGGTTTGAAGAGGGCAGGCCGCATCAAATAACTCCCAGGGCCATATTTGGTCCGCGGGCCAAGGAACTTTATGTGATTTATCATTATATGGCTAAGAGAGTGGGTCGCAATGAATTTGTTAAAGATAAATTTTGAGTTCATAGCCTTCAAATATCATTGAAATTAACAGAAATTGATTATAACAACATATAAAGGAATTTTCGTGTACCAACCTTTTTAAGACAGAACACACATGCCCGCTAAACGTTGAGCCACATGGGCATATTCTTTAGTGGTCCAACACTAAGCAAATTACTGATCAAAATGGAGAAATTCGGGCTTGTTTTATCATCGTAACTAATAGAGAAACAGTTTTCCTTTTCGTACTCCCGCGTTCAGAAAATTCTTGGATTATTGTTGAAACAATAATCATCAAACTTAGACCACTATGTAAAAGTTTTTAGATATTATAATACATTTGTTACAGTTACAGAGGACTGAAACATTTTACTTCAAGTATAAGCATACACTGGCATAAATAACACTTAAAACTAGTGGCTACGCATATGTGGAGGTACTTGGTGAAAGAGAGGGAATTATTTTTAGAAAGTTATTTCAATTATAACCGTTTCCCCTCTCCTTCATCAAATTAACATTCAGAAAAATTTGCGATTCATTTAGTTCCTTACGGTATTTTAATAGAAAATCATCACATTCATTGTATGTATATCGGAAGAACGAAAAAAATTAATGTCACCAATAACAAAGTTAAATCTGTCAGTTCCAGGAAACAGAAGGAGTGAGGGCCGTATTAGCGAGAGATAATTGCAACGCGAGGATCCAGTCTCTCGACTAATTGAATCATTTCAATAGTTTTCCTTGTTTAGGATATTTTTAGAAATTTCTACATTAGATACCTGAAGAGGCGTCACCATCATAAGAATGAATCGTCATAAGTGGAGAAAATTTCCCGGGAGGGAATCGCATTTTATTTTAATCATGGAATTTCACATGTCATACTCGTATACGCAGGGCCCATGTGTCGAGAGGATTGGCCTACGTATACGTAGGTTTGTTGGATCGTCCCATATTTTACGAGACAGATGCGCTATTACCACATGGCAACTAAGGTTATATCGCCGAACAGCAATTTGCTACCAATAGACTTGAGTCGGAAATGAAGGCGCCATCTATCGAGAATCATCTCAGGTTCCACAGGAAAAAAAACTTGTCATCTATGTTCTTTTCCTGGATCAAACCTGTGGATCAGACTGCAAACTTTATGGTGATAGACGAACATCTTAGCACACGGCGACACTCGGGTACCTACGCGACAGTTCAACTTTTTTTCCACCATATTACTTAGCTCTCGGGAAATGAGATCGCACCACTTGGCAAATCCGCACCTGCCAGTGCAACGAATTAAAGGTAGATGGAACACTCCCAGGTGTCATTTTGATGGCACTATCATCAGGGATTTTAATTGGCGTGTTAGAGACAATGCGTTTGAAATGACTCAGCAAAAAAGCATTTTCGAAATCCTTTTTTTAGCGAGAAATATATAAACAAACTCAATCTCAGGTGTTTCCATCCCCATCCTGATTAGGGTGACCATATTTCGTGGAGAAAATACGCGGAAACTGAAATGAATAATACCGTCAAATGAGGTGACTTTGCCAAGTTTAAAATTTGAAATTAAAAACGTTCATTCAACCCGTTGGTTAAAAATCAAAAATTTATGTTTGGTTCATGGTTTGTAAATATGATTTATCTAGTTTTCATTTTAATGGGTCAACCCCCTTCTTTTTTTTATGGACAACTAAATACGGGTAGGGCAAAGTCACCCCATTCTGCAATGGGTGACATCGCCCACCACCTAATTTGGGTACGAAACAAGGATGTGAGTCGATCTAGGGCAAACACGGGGTGTCGCAAGAACCGCAATGACAACAAAAATAACGCAAGACATTGCAATGATGTTTTATTTTCAAAACATGTGACTTAATTATGACGTTTTCTTAAAGCGGGTCCACGAAACATTGCGATAAATTATAAAAGTGCGGATTAAATTTGAAATTAGGTAAATTATATGCATTAAAAATTCATTCGTTCTTATAAGAGAGGAAAATCGCTGAAGAAAAGGAATTTCAAATTTCGAACAGAACAAAATAAAAAATAACAGAAAAATCTACCGATCCGATCGTTTCACTGCAATGTCCATTAACATACACAGAAAACAACATAGTTGAAAGCTCTCATATGTCGTGTTATCTTTAGAAAATACCTAAATCCAATATTGAAAGTGTTGGGGGAAAACAATCCGGAATCAAAAAGAAAACGTACGGAATACGCAGTAAAAGTTACAGGTTGAATGTGGTCCCCCACAAAAATTTCAATGAAATCAAGCTATTTTCTGTGTACATTGGTTCTTTATGAGAGTGAATCTCGTGTTTAAAATAAACTTGTTTTTATTTTTTCCCAAGCTGTTGAATAGCCTCAAATCATATTTACGTTTCTCAAGATTTTTATCCATTTACACATTTCAAGTTGGTGCTCTGAGGCAAAATGGCAATTATAGGAAGTGGACAATGTCATCCTATATCTCTTATGGAACCTGGGGGTGACATATAGTGCCTACTAAAATAAAAATCTTCCGATAAGGTGCGAAACCAAAACTGTCCAATTGCTTTACAATCTTCGTTACATCTACTACCAATAATAATGACTGATGGAACTCACCTGGATATCAAAAAGGCTGCACAAATGAAAGTTTGAGACCTTCACAATTTTGTTGTTATTGAATCTCGTGGGAAAACCTTCTAATTGACGATATCCCTTGTCAGAAAACGCCCCCAAACCTAAGGTCGTCTCATCTTCATATAAAATGAATCCCTTGACGACTGCAGTGCCACAATCGGTCAACTAAATAAGTCTTACATCACCGAAATTGGTTTTTTTTTTCTTTTTCAAAACTCGGCAAAGACTCCAGTTGACGGTATTGCACATCAACGATTCTCACCAAACATGATACCCCCCCCCCTTCCTCCATTGTCAGTGAAATTGCCACAAACATTGCTTATAAATAGTCCTTGATGAAAAATACAGAGTTATAGCAAGTCTGCAAAAATATATTTCACGGGAAAAAATTAACAGGGCATATAATATACGGGATGAATGTTTATATTGATATTCATGAAAAGGCATTCCTTAAATTTCGTAAATTACCTTCATCTCCGATTCTGGTAAACACCAGGAATTAATGTGAGCTTCATCGAAAAAACGGAATGTTTCTGTAAGAAAAGTTCAAGGCGAAAATACGGGAATGTTTCCTTTACTGGTCATGTGGCATGGTGGTAGTGGTAATATGCGCTCTTACAGGTTCGACCCGGAGGAAGAACATAGGAAAAAAGTTCTTTATTTTCTTTACCTACCGAGCCTGGGGCAACCACCGACAGATGGCGCCTTCGATTCCCACCAAACTCTACCGGTTTTAAATTACCATATGACGATATGATCGGAATAGGTGTGCGGAAAGAAGGGCAAGTCGAAGCGTCAAACGCGTAATAAAACTTTTTCTTTTCATCGCTACGTAAAAATAGAACAAACACACGAAAACATTACCTTAATGAAATGAACTAGGAAATGAGTTCTGGGAATTTTTCCGAAAAACATCATAAAAACGAAAACAAAAGCGACAAAAAAAATTTGTCTTTATATTATTCTCTACGGCGATCAGCCCGGAACTACCAATTATCGAAGTTATAGCCGAGACGTCGTTCGTTACAACCGAGGTCGTTATAACCGAATTTGATTGTAAACATCCAAAAAAATCCCAGTCTTTTCAAAGGCAAGAAAAACACTACCACGACGTCGGAGCCAAACATAAAACAGCAAGAAAAAGATGAAAATGGAATTCGATTCAACGCATTTCTCTTCCAATCAGTTACCGGCCGTACCTTTCCGTATATATCTATCCACTTTCTCCCAAAAAAAAAAACAACAAAAGAATGTTGAAGACAAATTTAGCAGGCGAAATAAAAGAATTCTTGCCCTTCTTAATTCAATCAAGGCCGATAACTTCGTCGAGAAACAGTTCCAAGGAGAGGCAGGTTTTCCTTTCCCCCAAAAGATTTTTTCGAAAAAAAGTATGTTATAGGAAGATATTATATTATCAATCCAGTACCTACAACAGCTGTGATGCCAGTCTTTGGAACACGCAGAAAGTTTGGGCAGGGAGATAAAATCAACAGTGTTGCGAAGGAAAAAGGCGACAAATGAAATTACTGTCTTAAAGGTTTGTTCATTCACTTCACAAAGCAATGAAGGACAAGGAAAAAATGTTCAAGAAACTGCTAGAAAAAAATTTTGCTCGAGACATATTTGAGCTTTGATCTCGTCACTTCTCCGATATAAGAAAGTAATTATCAATACTGTAATAATACATTTTTTTCCCCGTTTGAGTTTCCGTCATAAAATGATAACAGCAGTTCTCATGTGGAGGAAATATTACAGTATATATGTTACGGTGAATGTGATAAATCGGCTATTATGCTTAATAACCAGTTATTACACATACTTAGAAATCGTCTTGATGAGTTTCATAAATTTATAACTTTTACTGGAGATCATGCATAATACTCAAGCGTCGTTGGTGAATTTAATAAATACTGAACACATTATCACTTTTTATTGGTGATTACACATTATAGCCCATGTTCCGTTGCTAAATTTAATGAATACTGAAATTTATCGTCTTTTACTGTAATTATACATAATACCCTGATGTAATTGATGAACTTCATAAATACGAAAAAAAATTCCAAATGCGTCTAGTATGTGTGATGAATACAGTCAGACCCCCGATATAATTATAGCAAATTTTACGATCGTAGTCCGATAATCAGTAATAAAATACGCGTGCAATTTATCATGTATGGTATCATTACCATACAGTACGATTTATCATGTTCACCAAAGACGGCACGATAAGATATTATCAAGTGATTTATTTAGGGAAATTTATCACACTTACCAAAATGCTCGGCGATTATGCATCATAACCGGAGTTTTTCACATTTACCGCAACATATGATGAGTGTAAGAAAAATTATCATGAAACTGCAAAAAAAAAAGTGCTCAAGACATATTTGGGCTTTGATCTCGTCACTTCTCCGATATAAGAAAGTAATTATCAATACTGTAATAATACATTTTTTTCCCCGTTTGAGTTTCCGTCATAAAATGATAACAGCAGTGGAGGAAATATTACAGTATATGTTCACGGATAATGTGATAAATCGGTTATTATGCGTACTTGGAAATCGTCTTGATGAGTTTGATAAATTTGGACTTTTAGGAGTTTATGCATATTACCCAAGCTTCGTTGGTGAATTTAATAAATACTGAAAACATTATCACTTTTTACTGGTAATTACGCATTATAACCCATGTTTCATTGCTAAATTTGATAAATACTTGAAATTTATCGTCTTCAACTGTAATTATACATATTACCCTGGTGTAATTGATGAACTTCATAAATACGAAAAAAATTCCCAAATGATGTGTGATACAGTCAGACCCCGATATAATTATAACAAATTTTACGATCGCAGTCCAATAATAAAGTCGTCATAAAATGATAACAGCAGTGGAGGAAATATTACAGTATATATGTTACGGTGAATGTGATGAATCGATTATTATGTTTAATAACCAGTTATTATGCATACTTAGAAATCATCTTGATGAGCGATAAATTTATCACCTTTACTGGACGTCGCTGGTGAAGTTATCAAATACTGAACACATTATTACATTTTATTGGTGATTACTCATTATAAACTATGTTTCGTTGCTAAATTTGATGAATACTTGAATTTATCGTCGTTGACTGTAATTATGCATAATACGCTGATGTAATTGATGACCTTCATAAATAAAAAAAAAATTCCAAATGCGTCTAGTATGTGTGATAAATACAGTCAGACCCCCGATATAATTATAGCAAATTTTACGATCGTAGTCCGATAATCAGTAATAAAATACGCGTACGATTTATCATGTTCACCAAAGACGGCACGATAAGATATCATCAAGTGATTAATTTAGGGAAATTTATCACACTTACCAAAATGCTCGGCGATTATGCATCATAACCGGATTTTTTCACATTTACCGCAACATATGATGAGTGTAAGAAAAATTATCCAGAAACTGCAAAAAAATTGCTCAAGACATATTTGGGCTTTGAACTCGTCACTTCTCCGATAAGAAAGTAATTATCAATACTGTAATAATACATTTTTTCCCCCGTTTAAGTTTCCGTCATAAAATGATGTCAGCGGTTCTCATGTGAAGAAATATTACAGTACTATATATATATAAATACTTAGATGTATTCCGAAATATACGGTGGTGGTTGGTATGTATAAAGACTCCTATGGAAAAAAAATAAATACTATGCCTTATTGATGGCATACGCCGACCTGTTTTGACAGAATCGTATTTTCAGACAGATGTTTCAGTCGTCGTTCGAATGAATCGATTTATCGAAACAGGGTGGAGGAATCTCTCTCTGATATTTATTTCATTTTTTTGTATTTATATTTTTTCCGTGTGGTCTATGTTTTTGTTTCTTGGGTTAGTCGCTTTATTCAACCGCTCGTATTCGTGCTCTAATTTTCTATGTCGATACACACAGAGAATGCATGAGAATGGGCGACGTGTTTATCTAACTCTATATCAATGAATTTTAACTACTGTATATTCAAGATAGATTGTGGTATAAATTTCGCATGATGTTGGACAAACATGAAACCAAAGTAAAATTTTGTGATTTTTCAATTTTAACTGACTACGTTCGGAGCAGTACAAAAAAATACTGTGATTTTCATAAAACAAGTGGGGTTTGAATCAAAATGCTGTATGAAATAAGGAATTCCAGTGAAATGTCTGAAATATCTCTGAAACTTTTCGAGATATTTTAAATTATGTCCTCAAAATTGGCTCATTTTCAGTACTTACGAATGGCATTATCGATTGAAAGCCAAAAAATTTATTTAAATAGTTTTGATGCTATATATTTCAATGACTGTTATGTGTGCAATGATCCAAAATTTTTAAGATACATAAAATAGTCTCTGAAATATGGCAGTTTTTGTGAAACAATACGTGGATTTTCACAAAAAGAAGTTTATTTATTTTTTCATTAAAACAGCTGTAAAATATCAAATTCCAAATAGTTTAATAGCCAAGATCCTAATTCATTGTTCGTTATCTGGAACACTGTTGAATAATTTCATGAGAATATCTTTCATAGTTTTTGAGAAATTTGGTTTCGCGTGGAATAAAGTAACGAAAAAATGAATCTTCAAAAAAAACGCGTGTGAAAATTGAACGGCTTTTATATAAAAGGAACCAAGCGCCATTTTTAACGTTTTTGAGACATGCCTACATCTGATACCTATAATAGAAATAATTTGAAGAGAGTAAAAAAAAGAAATAAATAGGATAAGTAATTTGCAGACCAGCAAAACCTAAATAAGTGGGCCAAAAAACAAATATCAGAAATAATTTGTTGATCGGCAAAAAAAATTAATAAATAGGAGAAATAGTTTGTAGACCGGCAAAACATGACCTAAGTAGGCAAAAGAAATAATAGAAATAATTTTTAGAGCGGCAAAAAGTTAAATAAGTAGGGCAAATAATTTATACAAATACAACGCCACAACATGCAAATTGCCCAACGAGGTGGCTGACTTAAGAACATCATGGGTCCCCGAGCTATTTTTTGGAGGCCCTACCTACTACTACTACACTACACATGCACCCCGCCCCGCGGAACCCCCCAACGAATCGGTACATGCGGGAATGTGCGTGTACGTGTAGTGAAACCTGACGTGAAGTTTTTGTTGTTTCTCTGTAATGCTTGTTATGTGTAGTGCTGCCATCTGCCACTAGTTTTCTAACTATGAGTGAAGTGTTATGATTGAATGATTTATCGTTGTAGGACTGTTGCTCTCTGTGGCGAGACTTATTAACGGGGAGATCGGCTCGCATTTGCGCCTTGAAGTTGGGAACCACAGAAAACCAACTTCAGCCGACCACCACTGTGGGGTTCGAACCCGGATCCTCGCATCGCGAGTCCGTCACTATAACCACTCGACCACCACAGCGGCTAGGCTTATGGACCGGCAAAACATAAACGAGCAGGGGGAAAAATAGATATCAGAAATAATTTGCAGACCGGCAAAGCCTAAATAAGCAAGCAAAAAAATAAATATCAGAAAAAATTTATGAACGGCCAAAAAATAAATAGGTGGGAAAAATAATTTGTAGACCGGTAAAACATGGCCAAGTAGACAAAAAAATAAATGTATAGTAAAAATAATTTGAACAGAGGGAAAAAAATAAATAAGTAGGATAAATAATCAGCAAAACCTAAATAAGTGGGCGAAAAAACAAATATCAGAAATAATTTGTTGAGTGTCAAACAAAAATTAATAAATAGGAGAAAAAATAAATGAAACTGAAAACTGAAACTTTATTGATTTGCACATTGGGATTATAAAGTAATAAATAAAACAGGAAAAAAATAAATAGAGAAATACAGATGCGGACGGAGCAAAAAATTAAATAAGTTAGTAGAAACATGTTGCGGACCGGTAGCAAATAATAAATAATAATGCTGACGGCCAAGATGGAAATAAAAACCAATAGAGATACGATAAAATATTTAAAGTTAAATACATAATTATGTGACTATCGAGTCCAAATTATTCCCACGCACCCGAACTAAGGGTTGAAGCACGTATTTCCGCATTGTTGTATCTTATGGCATATCTGTATACAGAGTGTCCTATAAGTGCTAATGCGGACTTTATCTTGTCAAGTATTCGTCGTGGAGGAGTAGTTCCAATTTAAAAAATGTTCAAAATGTGTTCAAAAATCACCCCCCATACCAGTTTTGAGAGTAAAAATACAGTATGTCACAAAATTAAAAGAAAAATTAATTTTTGTTTCTGCTATCCTATCCTAAAAATTGCTGGCCTGTCTTTCCTGAGGCCAACAAAGAGATCACTTTCTAGATGCAATATTCGCTGTGATATTTGAATTCAAAAAATTGGTTAAAAAATGTGAAAGAACATTACATATCATATCCGTCAGTGTTTATGTTTTTCGTTCCTAACGTTCCCTCCAATTTTTCAATTCAAATAGCTCAGCGAATACTCAACTTGTAAAAGTGAATTGTTTTTATTTGCCTCAGAACCGACAGGGAAACAACTTTCTAATTGGGTTTTTCAAAACACGGTGAACAAATAAAAATTTAGCTTTCTTTTTTAATTCTGTGACACACCCTATGTTTTCACTCTTGAAACTAGTACATGGTGATTTCTAAACACATTTCGAGCTTTTCTTTTGCATTAGATCCATACCTCTACGATGAACGGTTGATGAGATGAAGATCGCATCAGGATTTACAGGACACCCTGTATAGTAAATGTGTGCTCCAAATATCGATGATGGGAGTAGCGGACTAACGGTATGTAACTCGAAACAAACAAAGATGAAGAGGAAAAAGGAGGGGAAAAATGCCATACGAAGCAGTTTCCTCACAAGTCTTCCGACTTCCTTCCAGAATATGTTGTTGTATGCTCGGTATGCTGTGTGTGTATATGTTGGTTCTCCATCTCTCTCGCCCTCTCCTCGGAATGGACATTTGATGAGGGTCATTTCGTGCCCGGAACGCAGTTAGGGCTGGCAAAGCATCGACAATCAATGCCAAACAACTCCCGGGTGCTATCTGCTACCGATGCTTTGGAGTAAGATGACTAGTTGCGAGGAAAATAACTGACGGACGTCCAGCGAGAAGCCTGTCTATGCCTTCCGGGCTATGTCAGATTTATACTCGGGGGAAAAAAGGGTCAAAGAGCTGTAAGAAATGTATAAAAACAAAATTTCCCATGAAAGATATGCTATATTCATGTCTTATCGAAATGTATAAATTGGAAACAATTTCTCTCTTTTTTTCGGATGAAAACGCAATCTTTGGTACCGGAGAGAAGAAAAATTGTGGAGTTTCAAATGTTTTCGTCTCATTTCACTCATAAATCTTCTTTTTTCACTCACTATACATTCGTATAGCAATAGAAATTGTTCGGTCTTTTCCTTTCCATGCGTATGTGGTCATACCCGGTGTAACGAAATCAAACATTCCACGGAACTTTGTCGTTATAACCGATGTGTGGGTAAACATTTTTTGAAGATATTTTTTATAAGCATTTAAAATATAATCAGATACTAAATCGAATTTTTCGCATCGAATTGTTATTCGTAATGAGTTATATAATTCAGTAGGGAATTCCTCAGTAAGGAATTTGCAGTGCTACTTATATGTAAAAGACAGAGAACTGAAAATGACGGTACGTGTCGCTAGGGAAACTCCTTAGCAAAGGGTGCAATGGGAGGGGGGGGGGGCTGGTGACGGGCATGCGTGGTTCAGAAACATGGTGCAAAGCGTTTTCAGTGCTACATATGTAGAATACAAGTATGTTGACCATACGTTCCGTATTTCGCAGGACAGTCCCGATATTTTTTGTTTGCCTGGCCGTCACGACTTTTTGGAAAAGTGTCCCGGTTTTTCCCGTTTTTTTACACGAAGCCTATTTGAATTTTTATTCTGTATTGAAGTCAAAGATTGAAATTACTTTTCAACTCATAAATTATAATATGATAATTACAACTATAAATAAGAATATTAATCTCCCACATTTGTTTTGGTGAACTTTTCGTGGAATCCATTTTAATCCACTGCAATTTGCAGTAATGCTTTCCGCCATTTAGATTTTTCCGGAATTTCAGCAATATTTGGCAACTTCTTTTAGTTTTGGCACCATTTTTTGAGAAAAATTGGCGATGTCCCGTATTTTCTCGTATTTGGAATCTCAATTTCCCGTATTTCCCTCGTGAAAATATGGCCTAAATATAAGGAAATGAAAATAACTGTACATGTCACGGGGCAAGGGGTACAATGGGTGGCCTAGTGATGAGCATGTGTGGTTCAAAAACATGTGTAATACATTTGAAGTGCTTACATATGTAGAAGACAAAGAAATAAAAATAAATTTTTTTTCTTCATTCAAACCGAGCGCAACTCCGCTCTATCCCCATGGGCAATCTAAATAAATATAACTTCATAAGGTCGTGCTCATAGTGAGGCAAACAAGAGATACGGCAGTGCATAATAGAGACTAGCGTCGAAGACAGTTGTTTTGTTTTGTTTTGTTCTACACCGCACATACTCGAGAAGCGAGGCGAAAAATAAAGAAAGAGGCCACTCAGCGAAGTGAGCGACTTGAACAATCCTGTTTGTTTTCTCCTCGATCTGCTGATTATATAGTCTGTTTTCCATTTTTTTCCTCCTCTTCTGCGGAGGGATCATCATCTCCACACCCCTTACATTTCAGAACCTATCCGATCATTTTCTCTCTATCCTCCTCCTCTTTTACTATGCGCGGACATCTCTTCCTCCACACCCATGCATTTTTTTTCCTTCCTAGTCGCAATTCTTGTAACTCGCACCTCTTCGCTCCCCTATGAGCGCAGCCTAAGACATGGTGATCCATAAGCGACGGGTACACGTGGGTGGCTAGTAACGAATATGTGCTGTTCAAATGGTGCAGGACATTTTCTATAGCACATATGTAGAAGACAATGAAATAAAAATAACTGTACGTGTAATGGTGTGGGGAGGGGGGTCTAACAAAGGGGGCCTAGTGACCAGCATATGCATTTAAAAAAAAACACGATGCAGAAGAAAGGGAACTAAAATCAACTGTACTCACAAAACCACAGTACACTCCTCCAAAAGTACCAATATCAATCATAATTTAAGAAAATAATAATAACAGTAATCCGAAAAATTCCAAGAACTTTCGAAGACGTTTTATTCTTTAACAACAACAATATTATTATTAACTTTTTAAAGACTAAAAAAAAGAACTATTCAATGAACATTATTTTTCCTTGTTCAAATTTTTCAAGGGAAGGATTTCGAATCTCTCAAAATCATTAATGAAACGTCAACATGAATCTCTTTCTTTTCTCTCTCTCTCTCTCTCTCTCCATCATCATCTTCTCTAGTTTCGATTTCAATAATAAGGAAAAAAAAACGTTTTTCATTATTATTTTTTATATATATTTCATGGTTGAACCTCCATAAAGCACAAGATGAGAATTTAATTTTAGGTATTGGTTGAGTAAATATTTGCTTTGAATATTACTTCTTATAACTTCCTTTTCGTATATCCTCTTCTTTTCCCAATTCTTCATCTTTCATATTGGAAAGCAGTACATCGTATTATAATGCATGAGTGCAAAGAAGAGAGACAATTCACTTATTAAAACTAATTTTCATCGCGTAATTCATTAAATGTTCGAATTTTTTTTTTTCATTATTAGAAAAACAATAGTTTTCCTTAAAAAATATTTCAATAGTGTAAAATGTCTCCGAGATATTAGAATGGGAAATTATTATTTTAATTTCGTATAAGATATTAGAAAGAAAATATATAATATCATCCTTTCTTTTTGATGATTAAATATTAGTTGATGCTAAGATAATTCATTTTTCCGATTACTTTACTCGGAATATTCACATTAAATAGGTATGTATTGGAATATTTCGAACAGGGCGTGTTTGTCTTTGCAAGGAAAATTTGCATATTTCTAGCCCCTCTTGTATGAGTTATTTTTTTGTTGGTAATGTTAATTCTTATTTCTCAATAATAAAAGGATTTCTCTTTTGAAAGAAATTTAAAAATATGTTGATTTAAATTTACTTATCGTGAATGATAATTAAAATTTAATGAATAATACCGAAAGTTTTGTGTTTTTAGGTTTCTGATGAGAATAAAGGTCGTTATTGGAATTTGTTTGAGATAAATAATGAAAAAGTACAGTATAATGTCTTATACTTGAAAATGATTCTTAACCACTTCATGTACTGGGTTTTTTGGCGACAAATTTGAATTATCTCGGATGAACTGGCGAGAAATCTGGTAATCTTGTCCTAACCTAACAGCACGGTAGAAAAAGGAATATGGGGAAAGAAAAAATATATGTGAAAAAGGAAAAAGTATAATAGATAAGGCAGATAAGATAGTAGTTTTTTACCCTCACCCTTCATGTTCTCTTTAGCTCTTGCATGTATATAGTAGAAAGATGCATTATCTGTGTGGAAAAAACAATCATCAACAGGAGTATACAAAGAGATGGCAAGAAAGCGCCACTTCGGTTGATAGGGTTACTATAAAGGAATCGCGATGGTAAAAATAGAGGAAAGAAAACACAGAGAACTTGTTTGGATTTATTCTTCTGGCGTTTTGACGTAATATTACGTCCGTGATCTTAAAGAGGTTGAAGCAACGTTTCAAGGTGAATATTCATAGCTTAGCCGCATGCATTTAGGCCCTCCTCGTTGCCGTTATCATAAGTTGAAAATAAAAATGCGTATATGTAAATCTGGGAACGCTAAAAGAAGGGTTTTTTTTCAAAGATGGAGGACAATGAGTCCTCCCTCCTTTATAAATGCCATAGCCGCAGTCATAAAATATGCCATGGAAGTAGGCCGTATTTCTTCGAGAGAAATACGGGAAATTGGGATTTGAAGTACGGGAAAATACGCCAATTATCTCCAAAAATGATGCAAAAGTGAGCAAAGTTGCTACATACTGTTAAAACAACGGAAAGGTCACCAACGGCGGGAAATGAAGCACAACTGCAAATTACAGTGGATTGAAATGAATTTCATGAAATAAAACGTTCACCATGATAACTATGTGAGATTAATATTCTTATTTATATTTCAAATAACTTTATGAGCTGAAAAATATATTTCAATCTCTGATTTTAATAAAGAATAAAAATTCACAAGTAGGCTTTGCTTAAAAAAAAATCTGCAAAAAACGGGACTGTCCCGGGAAATACGGGACCTGTGGTCACCCTACACGAAAGCAATTAGTAATGAAAAACGTGCATTTCTAAATATGTATGTGAAACCACAGCGGCCTGGTAGGTAGTAAAATCTACCTTTCTTTTAAGAGCTGGAAATGGACTAATATGCTTTAAAGTATTCGAAATTCAGTTCAATCAAGAATATGCAGCCAAAACGTGCAATACGTTCGGACATAAATATGCCAACACTTCTTGAGCCTTCTTCCCTTCCCCCCCCCCGTCCTTCTATGCGACTTAAGGCCGAAACACTACACTGACGTGACGTGATTATCACATCACGTCATAGACTTTGCGAATTCTGATTCGTGGAAATTCTGTGACGGTTAATAAAATAAAAGACTGTTAATAAATTATATGACGTGAAATTCCCGCGTCACAGAATTTCCACGAATGGGAATTCACGACGTCTCTGACCTGACGTGAAATCACGTCACGTCACGTCAGTGCAGTAGGTTTCAGCCTTTAGACTTGTTTTTCAGGTCCCGCCTCTGACGAGATTGTTCACAAATCCAAAACCTACCCATACTCCTTATCTGGGCCGTCTACCGTCGTCTTGGACCTGAAACATGCGCAGTAGCGTGACTATTTAATTTGATGCATCTGGACCAAGGAAAAAAAAACATCCATCTCTAATGCTGCCACCTGGAGGCCAGTCGTTGAAGTTTGTGTGTGCGTGCTTAAAGGGATGATTAAGCCCTGTCTCTATAGTATGATTATCAGTGCACTTGCCCCTTTAGCAAGAAGTCCTCAGTGGAGATAACAAATGTTTCTTTCCCAAGTTCACCTCGACATAATACAGTCAGGACCACACTCTCGTCAAGGCTGGTCCAATACGTTCCAATGCTGGTCGTGGGCAAGTAGTGTGGCACCTCCGCCGTTAGCAATGGATGTCAAATGTTGGAGGCTGGAGGATATTGGAAAGATAATCGAGTACCTTCCAGCTTCCAACCCAATTCAAAGGAGCCGCCTTCCTTTCCGATCTTCCAATCAGTCTGGCCGCACTTTGGTCGAAGAACACCATTAGTCACAACAAGCGTTGACGTATTAAATTGATCTGGAAGCAAATATTCGCCAAGGTGACGTTGGGCCAGGCTGAACCAGGGTGTAGACAGCCTATGCCGCTTCTGCTTCTTCACATCAAGGGAAGGCAAATATTTGCGAATCAGTATTGGGCCATTCTTGACACGAGTGTGACCGTTTCTCATCCCGAACGTCTCATGATTTGATGTATCTGAGTTAGAATCAAAGCCAGAAATCAAGTCAATATCAATCTTACATTGCGAATCATCGGTCGAGTCTAAACCACAACATCACATCTTTATAAGATTTCCTGTCGATTCACCGCTAAATTGCCAAAACCTTCAATTCACCGATTAACATTTGCGGAAAATATCTCAAGACGCATTTTTATCTACATCTACAGCCGACGAACAGAACAGATCGCGCCGATAAGTTGCATTCCAAGTACAATAGAAAGCACAAATGCATAAAAATAAATCTCGCCATTCTAAACCACACGTAAAATTCCACAAGATAATTTCAATATTCTGAGAGAAGAAAACCTATTGTGCAGAAATATATGGAATACTTCACCTTAGAAACGAGATATCACTACATAGAGAGAGAATTGATTAAAATCATAATATAAAACTTGATTCCCTATCACAGATAAACGTGTTTCTATCCGGGATTCATACTCACGAACTCTTCCGATATAAACGAGGAAAAAAAATTGTAAAAAATACAAACAACGCCATAAAAAACAGGAAAAAACATACCTGTTCAGTATTTCCCAAAGGGTGTTCCAGGAAAAAAAATTATCTATAAGGAAAACATTTCTCCTTCACTTCGATGTGAATAAGAGAGAAAATACTTTGTAGTAGATGGAAAGGAGTGAGAAAAATTGTGCATCTCTCTCAAAATGTATATATACGAGTATATGTACGTACATGAATGTGTATGTATATAAAATTCCACCGAGATGAACTGAATGGATTGAAAGCTTTCCCGGAAAACACATTTCCCGGCTTTTCATTGTCCGTATGAGCAGTATCGTCGGTATTCCGCTTGCATGTTATAGCCATTGCCATAAATAAAATATAGAACGAAAATAAAAACAAAAATTTGGAGGACACAACAAAAAGGGGGAAATTCAGGAAAAACACATTTTCTAAAATCTCTGTGACACAACCCTCTCTCTCTCTCTCGCTACTCTTCAAAATCCTAAAAATCGCTTTGATTTTAGTTTGTTTTTTGGTTTTGTTTGGAAAGATTGGATAACTTATATAGCTGTTTTTTACAGTTACGTGTAAAAGCTATGTGTGTACATAGAAACTAATTTATAAAAGTTTGTAACAGAATTTTCGATTTGTAATTTACGTGCTGATAAATAGAATTTTTTCAAGCAAATGACGATGCATGCTTTCTTTATCTGGCACTACACTCCATTCATACATTAAAAAATTGATGGCAGTACTATAACAAGTCATTAGACAGAAAAGCTTCACAACACGTACACGAACATTCCCCAGCATGGCCCAGGTCTTCGATTTCCGACACAACTCACTTGGTAGTAAATTTCCCCATGGTGATGCAGTCGGATGATATATGCAGTCGAAAATATTGCATTTTTAATTGGGTTGCTGTATTTTTGAAATATATCACATCCATACTTGTTATGGGCATCGTTTTCTCAGCTACCTCGTTGGGCATTTTGCCTGTTGTGGCGTTGTATTTGTATTTGTATAAACCCGATATAACGAATTTCTCGACTCAGCGAATTTTTTTAGAGGTTTCTGTACTTGTGTTTGCGTGAATCTCATCGAAAATACGATTTATCCCGATTTGATGAACGGAATTTAATCTTTATTCAATCTTTTCTGTGTCTGAAAAATTAGTACATCTTCAGCAGCGATTCGTAGCTTTATCCCCACCGGTGTCAAAATCATACTGAAAACTTCATGTGTAAGCGACGTTACAGGAAAATTCAGAAATCAGCCCCTAATCGTACATCCTGCATTCTTTAGGACTCTAATTTGCATATTTCCAGTTATTTGTCTTCGTGCACCGCTCTCTGTCGTCAATAACTTGAACTAAAATGTTTATGCAATATTAAAAAAGCTATCGTGAGAACTTTTCACAATGCACCGATTCTTTAATTTTTATGAATTTTTCACCTATTTAGGAATTTATGAGGCATTCTGTTTATTCATACGCCATCTGCACGTTATTTTAAGAATTCCCTCTCTATAAACCGATTCTAATCATCATGGATTATTGAACAGCTAAAGACATCTTCTATAAAAGTAACGGGAGAAGTTTAAGTTAGTCAAGTTGTTCATTTAGATACAGAGGGGGGCAAAAAATCCGTTGAAACTTTAAAAATTAATAAAAACCGGATTACGGGGATTTTTTTAAGTCAGCAAAAAAAATAACTCAAAAACAGCCGATAGGTGGCGCTGGTACGAGCGACTTCGGTGGAAATATGCAAATGAGACGGTTATAAGAACTTGCGCTCCTAATCCACTAGCAGTTCACCGTTGTAAACTGTGTTTGTAAACCAGCTGCACTCTACCATTGCTGCGACTCGCTTGCAATGTGTTTTACCCCGTGGTGGTGGTGGTGGTCATGTGGAACCCATACTGCTGTGATAAACGATTTGGAGGCATTCTGTTCGTTATTTGCGTATCTCTTCTTT
Organism: Pholcus phalangioides; assembly: GCF_987345545.1. Lineage (NCBI taxonomy): Eukaryota > Metazoa > Arthropoda > Arachnida > Araneae > Pholcidae > Pholcus > Pholcus phalangioides. Next base: position 14,250,394 of record NW_028301595.1, read on the forward strand.
GACTTGTGTACGTCAGCACCACCTATCGGCTCTTTTTTGAGTTATTTTTTTCCTGTTTAAAAAAAAATCCCGTGACCTAGCGGTGCTAACCTTGCAAACCGATTCATATTTCAGTTATTTTTCCGGTTTTTATGAATTATCAAAGTTTCTACTGACTTTTTGCCTACCCTGTATAATTCGAGATTTGAAGAGTGTGTGTGTGTGTGAATATAATTTTAGTCTGTTCTGTATCTGCCAATCATAGTATAGTGGTGATAATTTGATAATCTCCTCTATCAGCAGAAACAAATTCTTCTCTCAAACATGAAAACTCCACAATTAATCAAATACACGGAATTGATTAATGGAAATTTTTCAACTTTACGGAAAACATTAATTTTTTTTTCCACATATTTTACTCTGAGGCACGTCAAATAAAATGATCTATTTGATTTTAATCCCTGAATAATGAAATACTAACCCTAATCAACTAACAATAGACGTTTTTCCGATTCCAACAGCATTCAGGTATAATTTAGCCATTAAAGGCAATACTCAATTTCCACGGTTCTCACTAAACAATTAAAGCAATCAAAAAAAAAAATTCTTTAATTACCTTTTCTAAACGCCAGTGGGCGTTTGTTTTGTTTTTTTCTTCTTCTCGAAAACTATTTAAATTGTAATTATGGTTAGTGAAATTTTTATATTGATAGTCATTAAGGTTGGTCAATAATTAGCGTTAACGTAAAACTGATCAGTGCTCGGGTGATCTTTTATTGACAGTCATTAATCAAATTTAATTATTTATTTATTTATTTTTAAATAGGAAATTCTTTCAATACTTTCACCAGACGGCAGGCCGTTCCAGCTGCGTAATAGTCAAATTCAGTGGCGCACAACTTTTTCCGTAACATTTGAATACTTCCCGTTACTTGTGAGGACCCGCTTTGTTTTAATTTCTATTCTTTACTAAAATTGAGGATGAAAATTATTTTCATGACTTATAAATTATATTGTGATAATTATGACTTCATCATAATTACTATACACACGTATAAATTTATAGATGCCGCATATTTGTCGCCCTTTTTTTTTTGGTGAATGGCATTTCAATTTATTGTGACTAGTACATCAGCCCTCTATTTTTAGTCAGTGGAAAAATAGAGATTTTTCTGCGATATTAGTGATGGTTGACAACTTGACAAACGTTTGGCAATTAGTTTGGCTTTAATTGGTAACTTTACTCGAATTTGACAAAGTTTACAGTCAAATTGGCTACTTTACTTGCCTTTGACAATTTTACTTGCATTTCACAGGTTCTATGGCGGTAATTCGAGGTTTTACTTACATATGACTGAATTTTTTGGCTAGAATCGGCACACTTTACTTGCCTTTAACATTTTTTTGTTTGGCTATAATTGGAAACTTCACTCGTGTTTGACAACGTTTTTGGGAGATCTCTTATGGATACAAATTCCCGCATCGTTAAACGATAGGGTTTAAGATCCGTGTGTACACGAACCCTTGATATCAACAAAGACTATTGAAAAACAATGTCTCAAGCAACAACTTCTTTCAAAAAAGGCAATTATGTTTGCGACGACAACTTTCGAACAATCTAGATTTCAGAATAGGTTTTTCGGTCAATGGTCTGGAAATTCACAAGAATACCGTGAGACCAAAGGACGTCTCAAGCTTACCTGCCGCTCGGGTACAAAGCCTCGTGTACTGCCCTTAATATCTAAGTAACAATAGCTTCTTCATTTTTACTATCATGAATAGCGTATTTCCCGGAAAACGTGTCTATTTTGTGTATGGTGGAATTCGCAATTTTTTATCTACTAGTATTATAATTATTAGTCCATGGAGGTCTGAGATTGCAAGGATATTTTCGATGATTTGGGGCAATAAAGGATTTTTGAAAATAATTTAAACTCTAGGATAAATCTTTTTCTTTACAAGACACGCAAATGCTATCTTAAATTATAACTAAAAACTGAAAATGTAAGTTATTTTCAAAAGAAACTCCAAACTTTCTCAGCATCAGTAGCTTTCATCCATCAATCCTTAAAAAAAATAATTAACAAGAGAATTTTCGAACAATCCTTTTCCAACAGAAACTCTTACCAAACTTTTATATTCAACAGTAAACAACCTAATAAAATTCTGTATAAAGCTATATCCATTTAAACACAGTACATGCATAAATATTCGCATACAGTCTCTAGGGGAGTAGGGTTAAACAAGAACTCTGGTAATTCGTCTTATGAACACTATAGTCGCATTTTCCTCGGATAAAACAGTATGTAACACATCAAAATGACAACTACAATTTATTTCACGTAATTCGTAACAATATTGATGTGCATGAGGTAAAAAACTTTTTACCGTAACAGTTTTTGCAGCCCCCAATGCCATTATAAACAGGGCGTTAATGATTAAAAGCTCCTATCTCTCCCATAATGAAATGATGCATTATAATCCCCGGGAAGAACGCTCTTTTTCTATCCTCTATTCCCCCGTTCATTCGGAGGAAAACCAGGATCGCAAACTAAATGCATGATGTGACAACATCAATCATGCTTCTAAAGGACTCGTGTGATTGAACGGTAGCAATATTGCAATTTATAACATCGTTCTATTATACGCTCTTCCTACCCGTTCCCTCAAAAAAAAAAAACGTATTGTTCCTACAGCATTCCTATGTACAGCTCGGGATGATTTGTGCTGTACCGGGGGATGAGAAAGAGAGAACGAGGCAAGGGTATTTCTTATGGTACTCCCCCTCGTCGCAATTCCAGTCCTCTGCGTCCTCGATTTCCGTAACTTGTATTCTCTGCACTAAACGCTTTTGTATAGTCAGTCGAATGAAAAGTACAGGAGGGAGTATAGACAGTAATATGTATGTATTGAAAAAAAAAAAAAAAACCTCCGCTTCCATAGGAGCAAAAGAAAATGTCTTGTGGGGTAGGAAAAACTTAAGAAATTGCCTGTCAGGATGAAAAAAATATTACCGACCAGGAAAAATATCTAGTTCCATCCCCTTTTTGCCATTTTTTTCCACCAGATTATTAAAGGTAAAATATGATTTACGAGCATAAAATGAAACATGAACGTGCCTTCGACATGTTCTCCTTAAAAAGGCTGCTGCTGCTTTGCTCCAAATAAATTGACCTGATATATTTTTAGTGATCTGTGCTGAAGAAATGCCCCCCCCCCCCTTCCCTATTTTTTTTTTTTTTCACGTCCTTTTGGGATCACCAGATCACGTTCACTAACGGATAGATATTTTCTAAAGATTGGAAAGGCTTCTCTAGTAGAAGAAAAAAATCGGATATATATATTTGATAAAGATGTCAACGGCGCAAGTAATGTCTAGTTAATAAACCTAATTTTTATGGATTTTATATTGATTTTGTTTGACTTGAACATTGATTCGTTTTTTGAGTTTTGCGAATTGTTTACTTCTTCGTTGCTGTGTTGCGAGTATGTTTGAAAATGCTCTTATGTTTTAATAAGAATGAACCCTTTTTTTAGAAAGAATAAACTTGTGTCTGCATTTTTTTGAAACATTAGTAACCATATGATGGTTGAAAATGTGTTTGCAAAACATTGCAATAGTATAAAAATAAATGGTGAATCCAAAAGGTTTATTGTGAAAGAGATAAACGTGATTGCTTACAAATTTAAGTTGCATTCAAGAGGGTAACTTCTTGAGTGTATTTGAAAGTTATCGATGTTGAATATGAGCACATTTATTAGGCCCGCATCAAATTATAAGTGTTCCAAGTGGCAATTATTTTTCACCAGTATTTCAGTTTAAGGTTTTCCAAACAATACATCAAATGATGAGGATTCTTCAGCATTGCTTCAGTTATAAGAATGTTTAAACAATGCTTCAAGTAGCAAGGGATTTTAAACAATACTGTATGCTGCAAAGATTTCTAAACTCTTCAGGAGATAAGAAAGTTTTCTTCAGCAAGCGTTCCAAATAACAAAACTTCACTCTACAAAGATCCTTCAGTAAGACTTCGTGGAACAAAGATTTTTCATCAATATTTCACGCAATAATATTTCACAATTTTTTTTTTCAAAAATTCTTGTTATAACCCTTTTTAAAAAATACATTAAATTATGTGTAAGAATTCTTCAGCATTGCTTAAGGTAAAAAGGATTTCTAAACATCAGGTGACATGAATTTCTAAACAATGCATCAAATGATAAGTAATTTTCATCATTGCTTCAAATAACAAAACTTCCCATGACAAGGGTTCATCAATCATTAATGCTTCATGCAACAAGGATTTTTCAATCATATTTAACGTGCAACAATTTTTTTCCACCAACAATTCAGTAATAAGGATTTCTAAGCAAAGCACTAAATTATAAGGATTCTTCAACGTTGCTTCAGGTAACAAGAATTTTCAAACAATACTACGAAGTAAATATTTCTAAACAGTTTCGCAAGCAGCAAGGATTTCTAAACAACACTTCAGGTCACAATAATTTCTAAACAGCACATCAAATGATAAGTGCTTCATCTAACAATTTTTCGACAATACTTCATGCAACAATTTTTTTCAACAATACTTCATGCAACAATTTTTTTCAACAATACTTCATGCAACAATTTTTTTCAACAATACTTCATGCAACAATTTTTTTCAACAATACTTCATGCAACAATTTTTTTCAACAATACTTCGGTGATAAGGATTTTGAAAGATTACATTAAATTATAAGGATTTTCAAGCAATGCTTCAGTAAAAAATATTTTCAATGATGTTTCAGACGACAAGAATTTCTAACCAATTATTACATTAAATATATTTTCAGCAGTGATTCAAATAGCAAAAATTGACAAGGATTCCTTTTCAGTGCATTATACAGTATAACAAAGATTTTTCTACAACACTGCACACGCAACTATTTCTTTTTTTTTTCTACAATACTTTAACAGACTAGAAATTCTAAACAATACATCAAATGATAAGTATTGTTCAGCTGCTTCAAATAGCAAAACTTGACATTACAAGGATTCTTCAGCATTCTTTCAGCAGTGCTTCACGTAAAAAGACTTTCCGACAATACTGCAGGCAAGAGGGATTTATAAAGAAAATATATCAGGTCAATAACAATCCTTCAAGAATTTTTAAACTTTATATCAAATGATAAGGATTTTTTAACAACAATTTTTTTTTATCATTACTTCAGTTAAAAGGATTTTTCAACAATTCTAAAGATAACAAGGGTTTTTTTTTTTTTCAACCGAACTTCGATTAAAATGAACTTTTTCAACAATACTTCAACTAAAAAGGAATTTTCGACAGTTATTCCGGTAAAAGAAACAAAATTTCAACAGGGTTTCGAAGAAGCAAAAATTTTCATTAATCTTTCAAGTGTGAAAAATAATTATAAAAGAAATGAAAAGTGTCAAATTTTAACAAAAAAAACTTTTAGCAACGTCCGCCTTTTTCATGGCTTCAAGAAGTTAATCTTTAAATGCGTAGCTTTGGATATGTAGTAAGCATTTTTTAAACTCGCAATGTATTTGGGCGCATAAATTTTTAATTTCCCGCATATTTTTTGAACAAAATAGGAAAAAGAAATATTTTAGAACACACATATTTGTGGATTTTAACTATTTACTAGCCATTACGGCAGTACACGGATATACAAGCAAACGTCCAAAACGGCCGGAATTTAGAGGGTATGAGTACATAAGAGATTATTGTCAAAGGACAAGTGAGGGATGTTTGACAACTCTTGTCGGGGGCGGGAACGGGAAAGACAAGCGTAGATGCCCCATCAATTTAATTTTAAAACCTCCTCTCAAGCTTCACGATAAAGCTCACTGCTGTTTGTAACAATACAATATACGAACTGAATGGTAAGAAAGGATGGAGGTTGAGTGAGCAGTAAAAGCTTGAACGAGTTCATTTTAGGAAGCAAAAAAGGTTGTTCTCATGTACCTTCCAGTATACTTCAAGAATCGGTAAATGGTTAATATAACAAAAGAAATTGATGATAAAGATTTCTTGCTGATGTTAGATGGCGATGAAATCATGAAATTTCACTGAAACCATGAAGGCAATTCATGTCTTAAATTAATATATTTCTTATGTACCAATTTAGATTTTTGCAATATCAGTTCAAACTATACAGGGTATAACTAAAATAATGATCAGAACTGTAAGGGGTGATAGAACTCGCCTGAACAAACAACTTCCATCATACAATGTGTGGTCAGAAAGCAAGCGGCTAGACTCAAGAGGGCACCTGACGAATGGAAATGGAAAACACAGTAAAGACGAATAATAAAGGACAAATAATCTCAATTGTCAAAAATTTTCCAACAAATGCTCAAATGAGCGACCACCATAAACAATACAGTCGTCACTTCGGTGACGGATTGCAGCTGAGTGACAGGTTCTGCCAAAAGCGGCATTTCATCAGAGAATGCGCCCTCTCGCGGCTCACCGCTTGCTTTCGATCCTACACTGTATGGAGAATGTTTGTTTTGAGGAGTTTTACCACCCTTAGAGTTCTGACCATCAGTTTAGTTATATCCTGTATACCTAAAGTTATAAATAATGTTTCCTTTTAACCCTTAAATTGAAAGAATAATCAAAGTAAAATGAAAACTCGAGAATTTAAATTTGAAAATTTTGTCGCATAATAAGATATATTCTAGGAGTCATTTATTTATTTATTTAGACAAAAACATGCAAGACAGAAAGACGAAAAGAAAAATAAAACTTCAAAACAAACACAGTTTGACCCAAAGGGATATAATCCTTCCATGGGTCATAAGCAGCAAGACAAATGCCACAATTTTCTCGTCAACCTTCAAAGTGTACAAAAACAATAATGCTCGATAGTAAATACGCAATAAACAATAATATTCAATATCCAAATTAACTGTTTTTGAATAATATTACTTAAATGTTTAAATATTACCCCCCTCTCTCTCAAATTACAGCGATTAGTTAATTATCAAATAAAATGAACCGTTCGATATCCGTTATTTCAAATATAAAATTTATTATATATTTTTTGTACATATTAAGTGAAAGCTGTTTTATATTAATACCATTAAACTCATTGCATAACCTTGGAGCAAGAAAGCATAAAGATTTTTCATAAATTGTTTTTCTTGGCAATAGTGTATGATATAGATTCTCTGTTCGTATAGTACTTCTTTGTGTAATTGCTCTGTTGGAATACCAGTCAGGATTTTTTACACATAAACAGCAGGAGTTTGTATAAATAAAGTTGACGTACATTAAAATGAATTAGCGATACATTGCCTTGCGAGAAAATATTGTTAATGTGCAGAATATCTCTCCGAAAAAATCATATAAACGATTTATGGATAGAATAGAGTTTGTGTATGTTCCTTCCCAGACAGTTAATCCGTATAATATATGTGGAAACACTCATGCATAGAACACTTCTCTCAAACTGTTGTACGAAATAATAGGTTTTAGTTTAAATATCAAACTCATAATTGCTCTAAGTGTATTGACAATTAAAGTAACGTGATCTTTCCATTTCAAGTTAGACGCGATAACCAATCCAAGAAGATATTTATAGTTCATTACTCCTTCTGTATAAGCGTAATAACAAATAGTATTAGGATGAAAATCATCATATTCATGAAATGTATTAAATTAAGATGCATCCATTTGGTTTTACTTGCGTTAAGCTTTAGTCGAAGGCTATTAATTATTTTGTTTTATGTCTTTTTCTAAATTTTTAATGAAATCTTCAGTTGTGTCAGCAGTACAAATTAATACAGTATCATCTGCGATTGACACCAACTGACCAAAAATATTAACATTAAGTATTTCATTTGTATAAATGAAGAAAAGAATTGGTCCCAAAACCGATCCCTGAGGTACACCTGAAAAGTAGTGAAATGTGTGCCTATTTTTATTACTTTAAAATCAGCTACACTGTTATTAATCCTTACCGACTGTTTCCTCTCTGTAATAAAAGATCTAAACCAGTCAAGGGGATGGCCTCTTATTCCAATATTTCTTAGTTTTTCTAATAAAATATCCCAATTGACCTTATCAAATGCTTTGCTAATACCAATAAACACAGCTGCTACCTTTTTACGTTTATTTATATGATTTCATATGTAATCCACAAATTTATTCGTAGTCATTTCAGCGTTCATTTTGTGTCTAAAACTAAATTGGCAATGCCAGTAATAATTAATAGCAATTAAATAAGAATTTTAAACTGCTGTTTAATCCATTTATCTATTAATTTCGACAAAACTGATAATATTGGGATAGGTCTGTAATTGTTCATATCCTCTTTGTTACCGTTTTTCTATATGGGAGTGACAATAGATTTTTTCAGTTGAGGGAAAAAAGTTCCGATACTTAGGGTTTTGTTAATCAGATGAATTATAACCGATTATTACAAAAGTATTAATAAAACTAAATGCAATTCAGAATTGATTCAGCACTTTTTCCTCAATTTTATTGAATAATTTTCCCATATATATTATTCAACATTTTATTCCCTCCATGTCAAACAAATTGTTAAAAAAATTCAATAAATATAAGGCACTTTAGGAACTAAAATGAAACATAAATGGATAGAAATAATAGTTATATGAGTGAGTTAAATCTCTTTTTTTTTCATTTGTGGTGAACTTTTTCAATTTCATTCGAATGTCAGTCTTATGACAACTTCGTTTCTCTGTAGAAAATAAATTTTTTTTCTGCCTCCGGGATTCCCATGAGGTTCTTTTTGCAATTTCATGCTCTGGGGAGTTACATTGTGATGAGAGTTAAGAGCTCAAAACCACTGACGTTCGGTTTCTTTCATTTTCTTATTTCTTTCAGTCTTGATATGTCTATGGGTTGATGCAGGTCAGTTTTTCTTTTTCCTTGTGATTGATTCTTTGATGGTCGAATCACGTTTTAACTGTGACATATTCTCTTGATCTTAGAAGGAAAATGTTTTTGTGGGTTTTTTTTTTAAAATTTTAATGCCGTTTTTATTACTTAAAAATAAAAATTTGCTTGAGGAAATCAAATGAAAATTGTTAGTATGTAGGCTTTGGTACATAACTTTCAGTCCAAACTGTTCGCTGTTTCTCTGAATGCAATTTGAACCTATTGAAATGCAGTTCACGCCGCTTAATGCGGTCACGCCGGAGATCAGAGTTTTTGAAAACAATAACCGATTGATAAATATATCCGAAAACCTAGGTTGTAAGTAATATGACTGTATGTCCCAATGGTTTGAACGGGACGTATGGAAACGAACCAGCTCCGTTTTTGTTCTCCGGATAACATGTTTCAAATATTAAATTAGGTATATATCAGATATCAAATCATTTTTTTTAAATTATTCTAAAAAATTATTTCCCCATCCCCCTGAAGCTTATTTTTTTATTCAGAAATCGTGAGGATTTTTGGAATGAAACAGTCTAATATTACCTAAGTTGTGTATGCAAAATGAAGTCCTGATAACTATCAACGAATTGTTTTTCAATGCTATGATATTGGTTTCGCACTTTGCAAAAGCAACAAAAATATCCGAATGATAAGATTATCTGTGATTCTAATAAGCGACGTCGACACAATACGCGAAGAACACCTTCAAAATATTGCAGAAATTTTGAGAGTGCTCCGGAACTTTCCTAAAATTATTTATTATATCTTGTATTTATTGGAGATCGGAAATTTCCAACATTATTCATAACCTTTTTAGTATTACGTAGGGAACCCCCTCGACAACGAATAATCCCTCGCTATTGGAGCATCTATCGTTAACGGACAATTTTGGAGCCCAAAAAAATGGCTTCAATGTTCAGTTTTCTCGGGTGTCGACAAGACCTACAAGAACCTTGCGGTGTATCTTCATCACCTCACCGAGCAGTACCAAGGTGGGTAAGACAACCAAAGCTGAAACGCCAATTGACTAACCAGGCGTCATTACGGTCATCGCAACAGTATCAACAACATCAGTTCGCAGTTCGGCAGACCACCACCAATATGAAAAAGCTATGATTTCCATCTTTCCTACGATTGGGATGGTGTTATCGTAGAGCAGGGGTTCTCCTATGGGTCGCCGTGGCTTCCGAGATGGGTCGCTCATCTCCACTTACAGCCAGGGATTCTAGAGCTAAGGGTGACGACCCGAACTTGATTGGCAGGAGCTTCCGAGATGTGTAGAACAAATCCATTTACAGCGAGAGATTCGAGAGCCATGGGCCATGACCCAAACTTGATTTTCATAGGTTTTAGAAATGGGTCGTACAAAACCGACTACTGCAGCGATTCTTGAACTATGGGTCACTACTCGAACTTGATTGACAGGGACTTCTGAGATGGGTCGTATAATTTACAGCGAGGTATTCTTGAGCTATGGGTCGCGACCTAAACTTAATTCACATAGGTTATACAAATGGGTCGCACAAATACACTTACTACAGGGATTCTTGAGCTATGGGTGACAACCCGAACTTATTTGTGAGGGAACTTTCGAGATGAGCCCTCCAAATCCCTTTACAGCCAGAGATTCTTTAGCTGTGGGTCACGGCACAAACTTGATTCACATAGGTTTTAGAAATGAGTCGTACAAACCCACATACAGCTAGGAATTCTTGAGCTATGGAGTCACGACACAAACTTGATTCGCAGCGTCTTCCTAGATGAGTCGTAAAAATCCATATACAAGTGATATTATAGAAATGAACTTATGGACTTATTGCATAACTGGTTTCGCCAATTTTAAAAACATACAGTCCCATGGGTCGCGAAGCTGGTAGCTCTCAGAAGAAAACGACGGCACTTTATACATGCCCCCACTCATCATTCCGTACCACAATGCAAGGGCGCATGCAACAGGAGCTGTGTCTGATTTGTGCAATCGCTGGTGTAAGGAAGTGTTCTACCAAACCCCTATACTCTCTGGATTTAGGTCCCTGAGACTTTGACCTAACCTCTAGAATGGAGGAACCTTCTCGTGAGGGTTCGTTTCCGAACAGTCAGACATTAGATCGCTCTCTTTGCACCATCCAGAGATAATGCAGTGCCAACGTTATCCAAAGGCCGCATCGCTATAAACACGTTGTACGTAATGCTGGTGGCTTCATGGTAGTGTGCTGCGGGTTATCACGTGGTGATCTTTAATTATGTCTCGAGTTCAATAAAGGGGTCTGTAAATATTAAGCGGGTCACTCGAGGGATTTGGGAATGTTCCGCGGGCCATTGAAGTCACCTGAAAGTACGCCGTGGGCAGAGGTGATCTTCAACTGTACCTCGGTTAGCTTAGTTTAACTTACGGATTTCCGTGAGCTTTAGAACTGTAGAACCAGACATGACCCAGGCTCTGTCTTATGACGGGTTTCCAACTGGTGTTTCGCTGAACTCTGGGGTTCCGTGACAGCTTCATTTTTGGAATACGGCATGGTCAAACGCCGCGAAACCATTAAAAATCCCAGAACTCGGAGAGCTTTCAAAGAAGAAAACGTTCTTGTTACTCATACTCGCAAAACTGTTTTTTGTTTTGAAGTTTATCGCGATAGTATCGTACAAAAAAAAAAGAAATTCAGACCACTAGAATTATTAACCTAATTAGTGTGCAAGCATGTGACTGACCAAAACAACGAGCAAGTATGTGAATGATCAAAAGAATTACACTTGGTGAGCGAGGGGATGAAAAGTGACCCAGAGGGTGTGAAATCGTGTTAACGGCTGAAAGAACGATTGGAACCATCACCTTCTAAAGCAGAACCAGCACCTTCTAGCTAAAGATGGCGCTGCTGGATCACAGAGGCATATTTACGGTGTGGGACGGCGGGGACCAAGCGGGACATGATCCAGGGCGGCTAATTTGAAAGAATAAGTAAGCAAGACTAGAATGGGTGAAGGGGGAGGGATTTGTGTGTAGTCCACAAGTAATAAAACTATGAATCCGATTCTGGAGGGGGCGCGGGGAAAAAGCCCTCATCGGAGGTCCCTAAAATTATGTGCCCCTTTGTCAACTGCTCGAATATCCATTTGGAAAAATGAGGCATTTGCCCAAGCGGCACCAGCTTTTTAGCTTTTTCCTCATAACACCTGGCCCCATTATCATGGGTTGCCGCTATGCACCCGAGCAGATCTTTCGTGCCGTGCTTAGCATGTCCCTGCGTTTAGACCTGGGTGGGGGAAGAGGGGGGTAGTATATTGAAGAGTCGGGAAAAATATCTTCCTCCAACAATTGAGAAAGAAACAAAATGGGCGAAGCAACGCTGAATGAATGAAGAAAAATAAGCACCTCACGCGCATGCCTGTTTAAAAGCACCATCATAAAAATGTATGCATATTAAAAGCGGTTCTGTCTGCTGGAAAAGCAGTTGTCCTTCATTGTTGGTTGGTGTAGTGGTGCCATCTGTTGAGTACATAAGCAAGGGACATAGCCAAAGATGCATGCCCATGCTGCCTCATGTCCAAGTTTAAGAATACCTGGAAGGACTAGGATTACGCTATAAAAGTTTTACAAAAGTCCTTTTATAAAACTTGAAAAATGCAACCAATAAACACATCGGTTACGTTCGAGTGAATCGAATCAATAGGTTTATTGGTCTTTTTTTTTAAGTTTTATAAAATATCTTTTATCAAAATTTTGTAATGTAATGCAGGCCTAATTCAATGGTTTTAATGACATCTTTACTACGTAAATAATAAATAATATTGTTACGTTGTCATCTATGAAACACAAAAACATTCTTAACATTAGCATGCTTAAAACATCCCCCCGAGCTGAATGAAAAATTTTATTTCGGTGGACCAAAGATCCTCACCTGCACAGAACTGTTTCTCTGCCCCAAAGAATTTCGATATCTGTGCGGAATTACAAAATAGCATGCTCATACGATTTGGGGGAATTTTTTTTTCTTCGTTAACAAAAAGCTATCGTTTATTCCTCCTGGATATATTTACAGGAAGCTAAGACCGGTTATTAACGGGATTATTTTCTCAGGGCGTACCGTAATTTACGTACCAAAGTTCATTGATGCGTGTTTCTCACATGTAATATAATATTGTACCGTATGATTGTTTTCAATGTTTTAGAAATCACATATTTTTGCTGATGAAATTTTATTTTCACGTTTTATTGGTTATGGACAAAAGAGAAAGGTAGTTTTCTCATGGTGAAAAAGTTAAAAAAAATATGGACGTTTGTAGTCTCTGAGAATGCTGCCGTGTGTACACGAAGTTTTCTTCTTCGAACATTGAAATTGATTTCTAACACATTGAAAACAATCATACAGTACAATGATATATATCATGTGAGAAACACGCATCAATGAACTTTGGCACGTAAATCACGTTAATGACCGGTCTTAGCTTCCTGAAAATGTATCCAGGAGGAATAAGAGATTGCTATTAGTTTACCGACGAATACGATCATTACACAGACAGAATTTAATTTTTCTCGTCGCTGCCCAGCCCAAAGGGGCTGCCTGGCGACTTACAGACTGCTCTTGCTAGCTATGAAGAGGGTTATAGACAAGTTTGTGCGTGTTTGTGTAGATGTGAAGTGCTTGTAAGTTAATAGAGAGAGAAAAAAAAAAAAAAACACATACAGTCCGATAAATGCTACCATCAGAATAGTAAAATACACAAAGATCAGCCAAACTTCACCAAAATGCCACTCTATGCAATAGAGCAGATGATCAGTAAAATCAATAGTAGTAAAAAAAAAAAAAAAAAAAAAAAAATATATATATATATATATACATATACACACATATATATACACATAAATATTATGCGATAAATGTATATTATAATGGACACAAAAATGAAATTACTTATGTACAATTCACCAAAACGCTACATGATGCACTAATGAGAAAATAATAATAAAAAATAAATCTAACATACAAAAGAAGTCATAGAAAAACAAGTGTGTTAGCCGAAATTATACAAATTGATGCAGTGCAAGATCAGTCATGTGCATCAAACCACAATGCCACTCTATGCAATACAGTTGATCGATTATTTCGATAGTAAATTAAAAGTACAAAAATATTATGATAGATCGACAATGATTATACAGCTCAGTAGTTCAGACCCTAGCGCACCGACCATGGCACGTGCAGCACGTTTTGAGGTCTAAGAAATTTTAGTCTTTGACGTGGGTTGTAATCGACCAGCTCTCTCAGATGCTCGTATTCTGAGTTCCTCATCCTTTCAAAGTGATCCTCTGAGATTTGTTGGATGTAGCTGAGGATGGTTGGAATCTTCAGGTCTTTTCTAATGTCAGCCCCTCTGATGTACTTTGGTGCACGCACAAGAGTTCGCAGTATTTTATTCTGTTGACTTTGCAGACGCTGCATGTTGGTTTTTGAAACATGAGCCCATACTGGGGCGGCGTAGGTCATGATAGGTCTAATGATTGATTTAAACAATATGACTTTGTTTTTAAGAGTTAGTCTTGCACTTGGAAATGTAATGCGTGACATCATTCCCATGGTTTGGGTAGCCTTAGTTCTTACGTAATTTATTTGCGGAACGAAGGATAATGATTGGTTTAGAATACATCCCAAATATTTCACTTCCTTCACAGGTCTTATGGCTTCTCTGCCCAGGTAGATTGGTGCTCTAGTGAATTTGGTTCTTCTTGTTAACCAGATGAACTGACACTTGGCATGATTAAGCTCGACAGCATTATCCTCACACCAGTCTTCAACCTCCTCTAGAGTCTCCTGAAGATTTTCTCTGCATTTATCAGATTTTCTGTTGTTGGTGATAATAATTGCATCATCCGCAAAGAGACCCAGTATGCCCACTTGGGGGGCAGGGAAGTCATTGATGTAGATGGAGAAGAGCTGAGGTCCAAGAACTGATCCTTGGGGAACCGAGCCTCTTATTGGACGAACAGAAGAACAAGCATTTCCATTTTTTACCAGAAAATGTCTGTCTTTAAGATAGCTGTTGAAGAACAACACGTAGTGGTCAGGAAAACCGTATTCAACAAGCTTGGCCAACAGAGTTACGTGATTCGTTTTGTCAAACGCCTTGCTAATGTCCAAGCACATTGCGCAGGTGAAATCCTTGTGGTTGAAGGCTTGTATTGCGAATTCTACGACTCGATGCAGCTGTGTGACACAGGAATGGTTTCTTCTGAATCCATGCTGCTCAGGACGAAGAAAATTAGAAGATTCGAGATAGTTATTGAATCGTATAAGAAGAATACGTTCAAACAGCTTAGATATATTGCTCAGAAGGCTGATCGGTCGGAAATTTTTCGCTATGAGAGGGTTAGAGCCAGATTTGTGGATAGGTTTGATTACTGAAAGCGTCCATACCTTCGGGAAGTGACAAGTTTTTAACAAGCTATTAAAAATATTGGTGAGAGTCATTAGGGCAGATAGGGGCAGATTTTTGAGAGCGAGATTGGAGATTTCATCCAGTCCAGAGGCTTTCTTGATCGAGAGCTTGTTAATAAGTTCTCTAACCTCCTCCATAGTTGTTAGCTCTGAATCTTGAAACCCACTAAGACTCTGATGACGTGGTCTGTTGAGAAATTCCTCAATTTTATGCAAGTGTTCCCGCTGAGTGCCAATCGGTTGATTCGTGTTAGATTTGAATTGACCCTCATAAGTTTCGGCAAGCACTTCCGCTATCTCAGCATCAGTGAAAACCAGTTCACCTCGTTCGTTTTGAATTTTGGTAATTTTCTTGGTTTTCTTTTTACAGATCTTCCAAACTTTCCAAAGGGAACCTTCACTCGCAGTGGCCTCTTCAACGAAGTTCGAAAAGCGCTCGTTGACGAATCCTTTGATTTCTTTCCTGATTTCCTTTTCCAGTCGATTGAGTGCAACTTTATCCAAAGGGCGACGAAATCTTTGCCAGGATTTTCTTATTTTATTTTTGAGTCTAATTTTTTCCTTTAGCTCAAGAGAGATTCCAAATTTGTTTCCCGGATATTTGATTTTTCTAGTTGAATTGTGTAATGCGGCTTTAATACTGTCCGAAAAGATGACCGTTGCTGCATCAACTTCCTCCTTGTTTGCATGCCGAAGCTCGAGAACTTCGTCAACATCTAGCAGATCCCTGAATTTATTCCAGTCAGTGGCAAGGCAGAAAGGAACATCTTGAGGTCTTGTTAGATCAATCGTGAATATGATTGGATTATGTGTTGAGTTGAGGCCAGTGAACGATTCTAAGTCAACATTATTCCGAAAGTTTTTAGAAAGACCATAGTCAAGTACATCCGGTGAACCCCGCCCTCCAGGGTGATGGGTTGGTGTGGAACTGGAGTGTATTTGTAGGCATTTGTTTCTACACCATCTTTCCAGAATTCTACCACAGGAATTTGATCTGTTACTGCAGAAGGCAGGACTTTTGCAATTCCAGTCCCCATGACGCTTACGTGATCACCCACCCTTTATGAAATACAGCGGAACTTCGGTTAACGAGCAGTTTGGTTAACGAGCAATTCGCATAACGAGTAAAAATTTGAAAAAAAAAAAAAATTGACTTGGTTAACGAGCGATGATCCACATCACGAGCAAAAATTTTGCGCTTTGTTTATTTATTTTCACATTATCACAACTGAGCTGATGGTTTGGCCCACACACTTGTTATGTAATTGCGGGTAATGTTCTCCCCTACAGTCTCGGTTAAGTGTGCCTCACTCGGAAAATTAACACCCATTGCGAGTGTGAATATTTACGATTCGAAACTAGATGTAGTATTATTGCAGCTCTGCGTATGTGCGCTTAAAGTTGTTGTTTTTTTTTAATTCTGCTTCGAGAAAACTCTGCGCCGATTGCATTATTGAATGTAACTTTGAGGGACTAGCTCATGAACAGGAGCCACTACTTGTCGAAGAGATTGTGTGCTTGGGGAAAACCATGGACTGGAATTATACACGAGGATGATATTCAAGAGCTAGTGGGGAAAATGTGGTCTAGAAGTTGACGGTAGATGAAGGGATGGATCTCTTTTGCACGCACCAGCAAACGTTTATGGAGGTATCTCATCAGAGGAAAAGAGAAGTAAGTAAAAGTCCCTCACACATGAAATTATATTAGAGAGATGTGTGAAATGTGCTCAAAAAAACTCCGTAGAAAAGAACCTCCCAAATAAAGCTGCAGCAATGAATCTGTCCAATAAACACCGCAATTTCCTATTTCCCAGGAATCCTAAAAAGGAGACAAAAGCAAGTGTCAATGGATAAGGTTCTTTTTCAAAGTCACAGAAAAAGAATGAGCTTGCAAACAACATAGTCCTATACGAGAGTCCTTCCCTCTCTCGTCGTTTAGAGTAAGTTAACTTGTAAACATTATGGTGTTGTATGTTAATTTATGGCGTTATTTGTATTATGGTTATTATATTCTATTACGTATTATTATTGTGTTTAATTGGTAAACACGGTTTTTGTTTCTTTGACGCTGAGTACTGTTTCTTACGTATTTTTCGATGCTGATTCTGAATCCGTCGTCAGAAATCGTCCATCAGGCACCAGTTTTCCGCAATTGCATTTTCCATTGTTGCGGATTAGCCTAACCAGCCTTAATATTCTATACTTAGAAGATCAACATTTTTAGCCTAATAATGGGTATTATGGATATTAAAACTTGCCTTATCTCTGACTAAATATTATGGAATAGTACGTCAAGATTCTTTTGAGATACCTCTGATCATGTGCTAGCCATGGGGACAAGGGAATTACGAGTCCCTTTCACCCTTTCTAGGGAATTCCTGACCAAACTGTCCAAGCTTTGCTCGTCGACAAAAGCAATTTGAGCACCCTTTTTCGAAGGAAGACGACTCAGTCTATTGCAATGATGTCAATGCTCTGTACGTTGCATTGGGGCATCAGTATAACCCCCTTACAGTGGAGGTTATTCATAGATTCCTCTAAAACCAGCTTGAAAGCAGTACTTTTGCCCAATGGTTACAAAAACCCCTCCATTCGCATTGCTTACGGGGCCCACATGAAGGAGACATGAAAACATGAAAGTTTTATTACGGATGGTTCAGTATGAAAGACATGCCTGGCACTTTTGTGGAGATTTGAAAGTCATTGCCCTTGTACTCGGTCTTCAACTGGGATATACCAAATTTTGCGGTTTCTTGTGCTTGTGGGACAGCAGAGATAGACAAAACCATTACGTAAAAAAACAATGGCCACCAAGAAGACAGCTCGTTCCGGGAACCAAAATGTCGTCAGTCAGCCCCTGGTGGATCCTCAGAAAGTCTACCTGCACATTAAACTGGGATTGATGAAAAAGTTTGTTAAAGGAATGAATTGAAACGGCTACGGTTTTAGCTTTTAGCTTTCTAAAGAACAAATTTCCACGGGTCAGTGGCGCTAAAATCAAGAAAGGCGTAATCGTTGGCCCTCAAATTCGAGAATTAATGAACGATGCTAAGTTCGATGCTACTCTAAATGAGCAAGAAACACCAGCATGGGAGTCATTCAAGAAAGTAGTCCAGAACTTTCTTGGCAAATAACAGACTGACAAATATAAGGACAAATATAATATCTTGCGGAGGAATTACTTCAGAACTATAAAGCTCTAGGTTGCAATATGTCACTGAAGATACATTTTCTTTATTCACATTTGGATTTTTTCCCAGAAAGCCTAGGTGATGTCAGCGACGAGCACGGTAAGCGATTCCACCAGGACATATCCATCATGTAATCGCATAATCAAGTCAAGTGGAGCCCAACGATTACTGTTGGACATTAAAAAGAAATATTCCTGCTGCAAAATACAGAAGAAAATCATGTAAAAATACCTTTTGAACTGCCATTAATATTAGAATTTAAGCTATTTTAAGTCGTAAGCAAATGCGAAAAATAAACATTTTTCAAAATTTTAAACGCATGTTGCTCAAAAACTATGCCTGACATACACATTCTGAAAGCAGATTCGGAATCAGTGGGGAAAATACTATAAGAATGACCCTATTTGATCAAAGAAACACGAAAAATGTGAAATTTCGTTTACCAGTGCTATTGATTGAATGCCGTTTTTACTAGTCATTTTTATGTGAACGAATTATCCTAGTTTCTATTATTTCCTATGGGGAAGTTTGATTCGAATAACGAGCTCTTCGGATAACGATCACGCTTTCGGAACGAATTAAGCTCGTGTGTTAACCGAAGTTCCACTGTATTTCCTTTAAAAACATGAAATATCCTTAATGTCATCTTACTCGCTGAGGCAAACACAAGTAAAACCTTCCGCTAGTTTGTGGGGACCTGAACTGGCATTCTCCCCTACTGATAACTCCCCTACAGAGCCACTTCAGTGATCTCTAAATGTTTCGTGGATCCAAGTGATCTGGAAATGTATCGCAAGCCCCTTAAGAGTGCTTTGCACCTGTGCCGAGCATCATACAAGTGATTCGTGATAATGTCGTGGATCACTTAATCAGTCTGGGATTGTGCCGCGAGGTAACTTCAGTGATGTATAACTGCACTCGGGGTCATACCAGTGCTCTAAAACTATTCCACATTTCACTCAAGGGATCTCTAAATGTGCCACAAATCACGTATGTGTTATGGAACTGTATCGCGGGTCATTTAAGCGATCTACTTGAGTGATCTGAAATGCCACGGGCCGCTTTAATGGTCTAGAATTTTGCCACGGGTGACTTAAGCGATCTGCAAATGTGCCGCTTAATTCATTTTTAAACAACCCATACAACCCATACTCAATACAACCCATAGGATCCTATGCTATACCCGTAGCTTCTACCCCCCCCCCCTGGAACATTCCATCGCCCTCCCAGGGGGACGTTAACACCCACGTTGGGAATCATTGGCTTAGAGGGTGCGTCGCAATAATTTCTTGAAAAAACAAAAATTTCAAATCTTAGCCTTCAAATAGCATTGAAATTAATAGAATCTATTAATAGATTCTATTAATTTCAATTAATGGGGCAGAGCGCTCTGGCGAAATTTTGCTGACGAGGGGGAGGAGTTTTGCTGACGGGGAGGGGTCGAAAATGGCTGACGTAAAATGCTTGAGCGGCCCCTAATACAGCATGTTATCTTACCGACGTCATTCCGCACAGATATCGAAATTCTGTGAGCAGAGAAACAGGTCTGTGCAGGTGAAATAAAAGGCAATGCGCCCCCCCTATCTGGAGAGAAAAGAATTAAAGGTCACATTTCATGTATAAGAATAAAATTTTTCCTTTCCCCAAGAGCATCTCGGTGCTCAGGATATACTCCCCCCCCCCAAGGCCGATATCTTTGTTGGGGTCTCCTCTATAGTGAATTTATAGAGTAAAAAAATAAGATTTGTCCCGGGCCCAAATGCCTTACCCTTGTGGGGGTCATGGTACGTGGTGGTGGGAGGGCGGAGGCTTGATTTCGTACTCGAGAGATATTCACCGACAATCAGAGTTCACGCACTACTACTAAACCAGACATGCACTTCGTCCATATTCCTCTGCGGAATTTCTAACGAATTTGTACATGTTGGAAATTGCGTGTCTGTGTTATGAACCTTCCGTGAAGTTTGTTTCTGTGTAATGCTTTTTATGTGCTGCTATCTGCAATCAGTTTTGTAAACTTGGTTTTAAACTCGTCCTGGCACTTTTCTTCTGGTGATGGTTTATAATGAAAGCTCTCTCGATTCGCGAATATGCCTCCGATCAAGCTGACAGAGATCCAATTTCACCAGTCCCAACCGTGAGTTCAACCAGGCCCGGTACGGAGACCCATGGCCCCACAACCCACAGTAAGGACCCCTACCCGCTGTGGTGGTCGAGTGGTCATAGTCACGGACTCGCGTCTCGAGGTCCCGAGGCGCGAATGTGAGCCGACCACCTAGTCTCGCCACAGAGAGCAACAGAGCTACAAGCAGTACAAATGTAATTCAATCATAACACATCATTCACTTCTGAAATATAGATGGCAGCACTGAAAAATCAAACACAACACTACATACGCACGCACACTCAGACTGTCAGGTACAATTACACAACTCACTAGGTAGTAAATCACCCATAGAGCTGATGTTGTGCTTGGTTTGAAAGAAAGTAAGGTCCCCTAGGGTGAGATCTTTTAGTGGGCCCAGGTCAGCCTGTTCACGGGAACTCTCTATAACAAATTTTTACGAATTTGTATAGTAAAAACAAAAAAGGGAATCACCTGAGTCATCTCGGGCCCCCGGGCAGGAGTCCTGCCGAACCCCTTCCCTTGAGGTGGCCAAACAGGGACCTCAGTTGAATAGAAGCTTCCGCGATAAGATCTGGCACAATGATTTATGACAATAAAATATTTAAATTGAGAGGTGGTGCTTAAGCCCTCTTCCATTTTTCCCTGGTGGGTGGGAGGGGCTATGATGCAGAGACGGCAAAAGGAACACACACCTTTTTGTATAAATGTCCAAAAATTTGTTCTGCAAAACAGCCTCATCGTCATCAAGGGTTCCTCGGAACAGCCGTACAACTATCAAGCATTCCGCGAGAAAATTTACGTTCGAAACCTCTGGCTTAGGTGATGTCGAACTACACCACGGGCCGATTAAGTGCTGTGTAACTGCGTCGCGGGTCACCCAAGAGGCCTGGAAATGTGCCGTTTAGTTCACGATGCCTCCGAGGGCCACATTTGGCCCGCGGACCATGGGTTGAGCACGTATGGTGTAAAGAGCCTACTAAGGCATGATAGTATTCCGGGGGTTAGGTATGGTAATAACCTAGGATATTCCGCGAAAAAAAAAGAATAACACGCGGATCAATGAAAATGTTAAATAAATACCAACTATGTGTGTAAAATCAAATTAACGGAAGCTTAGCCAAGGAGAAACGGGCTTCGGGAGGAATTAGGAGACATTCCCAGGGCAAAAAAAAAAAAGGGAGAGTTCTTTTTCGTGGACGAGAAGAGACTAGACGTGGTTTACCGGGACATTTCCTCTCCTGCACCCATAATTGATTCCTTCGGGGAGTGATGTGAAGATTGATAATTTGTTTGTCCAGAAAAACCCCGAGACTCAGCCTTCTTTTTTATTATTATTATTCTCTGCCACCGTACAGTACTTACTCCCTAGTTATCTTCCCGTGGGCTTTTCACGGCTTATTGATGTTGACGGTCACGTCGGACTTCGAGGACAGTGGCCCACTACAGAGGGATCAGGATGCCATGAGAAGCTAATGCCATAGGTAACAGGAAAAGCTAAACCAACCTGAAGAGAGAAAAAAAAAAGAAGAGAAAGAAACGTAGTTAGATGTAGCTAAGGAGTGTGGAGCAACCAACTTTCCCGTTCATATTTTATTGCCTTACGTTACGTTGATTTTTCTGTACTATGGACCGATTTTTTTTTTCCATGGCTATCAAATTGATATTATTCTTCAGCTGATCTCGTTTCGAAACATTTCAGAGCTTCAGCTTAACTCTAAAGAATTCGTTTTAGTTACGAAATAAAATCATCTCAAGAAATGCATCAGATATAATTCTCTTTTAATATTTAATAAATTTCCAATAATGTTATTTCACGATCATTTGATTATTTGTTTTTCGTACCATGGTCATTTTCTGCATACGCGGGCTGATTAGACCGGAACCTAAAATTTATTGCCGATTCCGAACAGCACGTCTTAGAGTTTGAAGGCCTCTCTCTACAGGTAGTCCATTTTCCCTCAGAATATTCTGGGGGGAAAATTCCCTGCTCGTGCCAGTATCATCGTTGTGAAGAGAAGAAATTATCGGGCTCAGAATTGGCGATTTCTATGCCCTACATACAATCACCATGCGGTATTTGTGAGCCAATCAGGAAGATTCTACGCCAAAATAAGAAGAAACGAAATAGGATGCTGTGTTTTTCAAAATGTGGCAAACTTGCAAGGTAGTCAGTGACGTTTATGGCAAAGAGTGCAGAGGCCTTCTATCTCTAGGAGGTGCAGTTCTGAACGATAGCCTTTTTCTGAAATGAAACTTCTTTAGGGAGGGTGCGAATTTTCAAATACACGTCACAAAAAAGTGAAACGAAAATGACTTAAAATTTCCTTTCCCTCAGTGACAAAAGGTGAAACGGAAGTAACGTATAAGCGCTTTCCTTTCTCTAGTTCCGTACAAGGAATTACGTTGGGTTGGTAATTGAAGGCGGCATGGGATGTATATGGAAATCTTTGGTCAATGTGTGTGTGTGAAGAAAAACAGATTTTGATTGGTGTGAAGGTTCTATCAATCGTCGCGATCACGATCGAGAAAACACTGTGGCCACAAAAAATATTAACGAACGAAAAAACAAAAATTCACGAAAATTTGAAATTAACTTAATAACTGATGAACATTTCGACTAGTTGAATGACTAGTTTTTTGACAAAATTTCTAAAATTAACTTTTCAAAACCACGTTACATCGAAATCGCCTAAAGCGAAACCGCGTAAAACGAGGGATAGGCTTAACCTGTATCGTCCAAGTTCCAGAAACCAGTACATATCACGAAATACGATATGACTCAAAACAATTTCCCCGCACAGCATTAATAATTCAAGATAGAAATCCCGACACAAGAAAGTAGAAAACGTAATATATATAATATAACCAAACCGTGAATTTTTCGACGACAGGTTATTGACAGAAACTGACTTTTATTAGAGATGAAGTAAAGCGAAGGTAACAGGAGAAAAAAATAGGAACGTGTTTATCTTGAACAAAGTCAAATAATTTTTCCTTTTTTTTTTCCTAATCTTTCTCGACCACTCTAATGCAAACTCGAAAAAAAACTAATAATAAACTAAAATCTGTCTCGAGTTTTACGTGAATTTGGCACAAAAAAGAAGCGGTAGCAATTGAATTTCTCTGTGATTTCATTGAAAGCAAATACAGAAGAAGATGAGAACAAACCGGAAGAATTAATAAGGTGTTCTTTGTTGCTGAAGGCCAACATTTTTTTAGTTTTCAAATTTTCTTATAAAAGAGAAAAAAGACAAAAAAAATGGGAGATAGAAAAAAAATAATTAATAATAAGAAAAAAGGAACGGAATCTTTAGGATATAATTAGGAGAGAGTTTATAAATGAGAAAAATGGTGGAATAACTGCTATTTTTTCCACTTTTTTGTTAAAGAAAGTCGCAAATTACGCTATTTTTCCTTCTCTCTCTCTCTCTCTCTCATACTAATCAAATGAAACATTCATTTTCCTCTCTTTCTTTACTTTCTTCATTTTAGAGTTGATTTAGCTGTTCAAAATGAGCGATGGTCAGCCATTTATAAAACAAATAGCTTTGTTCTATTTTTCTTATGCCTTTTACAGCACGAAGTTCCAATTTATTAATCTCGAGAAGAAAGAATTTTCGGGTTCTCCGTGTTTTTTAGGTTTAAGGCACGATAAGTAAACACGTAATGTCTGTAAATTATTTTTAACTATCACATATAGATTTCTTAAACATGGATCAGATACGCATTTCATATCGAAAAAGAAAATTCACATATAAACATTAAAATTCATCATTCTTCATTACCAATTTATCTTGAGAATAATGAAGAATTTCTAGATCCATGCTTTTAGATTTGAAGAATTTCTAGATCCATGCTTTTAGATTTGAAGAATTTCTAGATCCATACTTTTAGATTTGAGACACGATTAGTGAACTGTGCAAACTGTTTTTAACTATCATATTGATCTCTTTAACACCGATTGAAAATACGCATCCTACATCCGAAAAGAAACTGTAATTGAATTGCAAATTAACATTAAAATTTATGATTATCCAGAAAAAGAATAAAATTTTGGTTTCTGTGTAATACTTGTTATGTGTAGTGTGCTGCCATCTACCACCAGCTTTTTCTAACTATGAGTGAAGTGTAATTATTGAATAATTGTGTCGCTTTTTTGTAGGCCTGTTGTTCTCTGTGGCGAGACTTTTCAATCGGGAGATCGGCTCGCATTTGCACCTCGAAGTTGGGAACTACAGGAAACCAACTTCAGCCGACCACCACTGCGGCGACGGTGGGGTTCGAACCCGGATCCTCACGATGCGTCCATCACTATGTGTAAGGGACTGAGAGGGATAAAACAAAATACTATGGTGTCAGATCGAAAGATCTGGGTGGCCATACATAAGGAAAGGATCGACTGAGGACACGATGTTCCCCAGATGTTCAGCGCAGTAATCGTTTCACAGACGTAGCAATATGCAGTGGTGCTCCATATGCGAGCCGATCTCCCCGTTAAAAAGTCTCGCCACAGAGAGCAACAGTCCTACAAACAGTACAAATATTCAGTCATTACACTTCACTTCTGAGATATAGATGGCAGCACTAAAAATCATACACAACACTAGATACGCACTCAGACTGTTAGGTACACATACTTACACGTCCGGCACAACTCACTAGGTAGTAAATTGCCCATGGCGATAGACCAGAGTTGTGCTCGGCTAGAAAAAAACAAAGTGGTGCTCCATCTCGCATAAAGGTGACTGTATGCACAGCGCTTGTGGCACTTGCAAATCTCAAATAATATTCTTTTGTAACGTTGCTTCACATCGCCCAGCATTTGACGGAAACTGTTTTTACAACACAGTCCCGTTGACTTCATTTTTTAAACCGTCCCTAATTTCCATAATCTGATATTCCTCAATCTTAAGCGCCATCTGTTAGTCGGAAAACGCACAAAACCCGCATTATTATTATTTGAACATAAATCCGGCGTCATGGCCAACTATTCCGCCCAAAGAGAATCTTTTTTTTTCCCTAGCTTCGTTGGTCAGCGAATTATCGAATTTCAAAGTTTCATCCTTACTTTTAGATCACCCGGTACATAATGTTTTTTAAAGCTTCTCACAGAATAATATGCATCTTGGTTTTTCCTGGTGACGCCTGGGAGATATTTCCATCTTATAATATTGGACAGGGGGGAAAAGACCGTTGAAAATGGATATTGACCCAACACGTGAGACATGATCGGATATTAAATAAAAGACTTTTTCAAGAGCTGGACGTTTAAGAAAACTGTCAAGAATATTGATATTGAACGGAATAGTGATAGGTAACGTGAAACGTAAACCACACGACACATATGGTATTTTTTCTCACGTTTCTAACAATAGGTTTTCCGCTCTTACAAACGAAAATATCGACAGCTTCGCCATGAAAAACAGAAAAAATACATCGATATGAAGTAAAAAAAACGATCTTAATGATGAATAAACTGAATATTATCTTCCCTCTTTTCTTCCTATATTCGCGGAAAAGGTGGATAATAATAATTATTTTTAACAATGTCTATATTTCGTCCATCCTTGGATATACAGGGTAATTATAATTAATGTTCCTGTTTCCTCGCAAAAAAAATCTACTCATCAGAACTCAGCCAAATTTTCAGGATATCTTAATGGGGACATGGGAAGAAGGATTTATGCAATGGAAAATAGTTAAATTTTTGGCCGCCAGGTGAAGGAGTGGCGCTTTTTATTGCATGCTTTTTTCCGGGGGTCCATAAAAAGCGTATATACCAATTTTCAATGCGCGATATATTCTAGAAACCTTGGGAATGCGTCCACCAGAATGGACGCAACAGAGGTCTGAGTAGTTGCATTATACTGAGACACTGCTCAAACCAGCGTAGCGCCCATCGGTATATTGACTCTACTCCGACCTGTATAGCGCCCGTTCTGGTGTATGTGTTCCATTGAAACTTGGTATATACGCTATATGGACCATGGAGATAAAGAAAATGCAATATAAAGCTCCACTTTTTCACCTTGTTGGGGGGCCGTTCAAGTATTACGTCATCATCGATGGAGGGGAGGGGGGTTTGGATAATGCTTACGTCATCAACAACCCTTTAATAAAATATGAGTTAGGATTCAGAGGGGCAGAGCTGATGACGAAATTTTGCTGACAAGGGGGGGGGGGGGGGGGGGTCAGCGTTTTGCTGACTTTTGCTGACAGGGAGGGGGGTAAAAATGGCTAAAAATTTGCTTACGTAATACTCGAACGGCCCCTGGTTGAAAATCCGAAAAAAAATTTCATAAATGTCTCTCTCGTGATCTCATTAAGATATCCTGAAAATTAGGCTGTGTTCAGACGAGTAGTTTTTGAGAAAAACTTAAACCGGTAATTCACCGGTTCACTCATACGATCACTCACTCGCTTGGTAATGCACCGGTTCACTCATACGATCACTCACTCACTTGGTAATTCACCCACCCACTCGATCGCTCATGCAGCTACTCACTTACTCGTTCACTCACTCGGGTATTCATACGTTACTCACACTGTCATTAACACGGTTACTGACACTGTCATTAATACGGTTACTCACTCACTCAGTTACTAATGTGGTCACTCATACGGTTACTCACTCACTCAGTTACTAATGTGGTCACTCATACGGTTACTCACTCACTCAGTTACTAATGTGGTCACTCATACGGTTACTCACTCGGTTATTCATGCAGTCACGGTTATTCTCTTGCTAATTCATACGGTCACTCATCCACTCACTCGATCACTCATGAGGTTAGACACTCATAAAGTTACTCACTGTCAGGCAGTTTCGGTAACTCATTCGCTAACAAATTCACTCACTTGCTCAATCACTCGGTTACTCACTCACTGGTGACGAAGTGTCGGTGGATTTTCCCAGTGATGGAATTTTCCTACCAGTGATGGAATTTTCCTACCAGTGAATTTTCTCGCGGTGTGTTGTTTGTCAGTGAATTTCCCTATCGTTGGTGTTCTCTTGTCTCTAAATTTTCCTGTCGATGAATTTTCCGGCGGTAACCGGAAATTTAGTTTGTCAGTGAATAAATTTTGCTACGCTGGTGAAAATTTTCCATAAATCCCCAAAAACTTCAAGTTTAACAGTAAATATATATTGCTACTTTTATCCCGTTTTCAAAATTATTTCTTATCCTCTCGATATTCGAACTCCAAAATACATTTCTTCTCATGAAAATACGTGTTTTACTCATTGATTTATTTCTTTATTTTCAAATCCTTCACTATAATATCATACGAAGGATTATTGTGTGATTCTTTTTACAACAGCAAATAAGATAATCCAATGGATTAAAATCAACAACAAAGGAAAGTTCTCGGTCCTGGAGAAACAGTTCCTGGAGGATTAATAAAAGGGGAAAAAGTTCTCTCTTTTTTTCCGGCATTATTATTTCATCGAACTCCTACAAAAACATCCGTCAAAGGAAATTCCATTGAGAATGAGCGTCTAATCTTCAATTAAGCTGCTTACGACCCCCAAAGAAAAACACGCACCAGTCGAATAAATGTCACTGAAACTGTTTTCTTTCCCAGTTAATCCATGTTTTGTTGTTGTTAGACTGCTTTTATGTGCACACCTTTTTATTATTAATAATAATAATATTATTATTATCATGGTGCTTGTTGCGTCGATCAGTTCTTGTAGGAGTAATGTGATAACATAGCAAAAATACCGACAGTTTTTAACATCAGTCTGTGTAAAATTGTTCAGTTTTTTCTTACTTATGTAGATAACGTATCACATTACGTCGTAAAAGCTGAAGTTTTATCAATGCCCGCGTCATTTATTCATTCGTTAGTGTAATCAACAACGACAGTTTCATGGGTTTTCCGTTTATTGTGTTTTATAATTAATTATTTCTACTCGTTCTATCTCAGTGGTATCTAAACGGAGGTGAAGGAGAACACTTTTAGGGGGTGCGACATGGAAAAAAAATTACATGTTGACTTATTCATGGATGTTCCAGACTCGAAGCTGGGTTGGAAGAGATCTCGGCAACGGGGTAAGTTCAGTGGCAAAGTTCTGGCGTTCGTTCATTATTCATTTGAAATTTGAAATTATTAACAAAAATTTAATTTTTCAATTCCTAAGAAAATGTGAATTATACCAATATTTTGATGCCTCATCTTCTGGTTTCTGGTAGAAATATGTCACGAATTTTGCGTTGCAAACATTTCTCCGATCGTACTTGTTCGGTTGAGAACAAATATATCATCATTTACCTAAACTATTTCGTGGTTTGTCCACATTGATACCTCGTGTTACTAACATGTTGTGCTTAGATTTGATACTGTCGTAAACACGCATGGCTCAGTAAAAACGTCGAAAAAATTCAGTCAAGTGTGAAAGAAACATTAATTTATAGTTGTTGAGTAGAGCATCGATTATCCGTAAGGTGACCATACGTCCCGTATTTCCCGGGACAGTCGCGGTATTTTCTGTTTTTTTGGCCGTCCTGACTTTTTGGCGAAAGTGTCCCGGTTTTTCCCGTATTTTAAACGAAGTCTACTTGAATTTTTATTCTTTATTGAAGTCAAAGATTGAAATTATTTTTCAACTCATAAATTATATTGTGATAATTACAACTATAAATGAGAATATTAATCTCCCACATTTGTCTTGGAGAACGTTTCGTTTTTTCGTGGAATTCATTTTAATCCACTGCAATTTGCCGTAGTGCTTCATTTCCCGCCATTGTGATTTTTCCGTAATTTCAACAATATTTGGCAATTTTGTTCGGATTTGGAGTCATTTTTGGCAATAATTGGCGATGTCCCGTATTTTCCCGTATTTGGAATCCCGATTTCCCGTATTTCTCTCGAGGAAATATAGTCACTCTAATTATCCGAAACAATTCGAGACTAGGAGTGTTCGGATAACTGATTTTTTTCGGATAACCCATCATTCACGGGGGAAAAAAAATTGCACCATTGTCGTAGGAGTAATATGAAATAAAGAAACAGTGATATTAAACCCAAAACTGTATATAACTTGTATCACATGTCTTACAAATAACACAGAGAACTGACTAGTCTAGTTTGACAAGTTCAAAATGGTCATTAAAGTAGGCCAGTGTACAGTTTAGGAAAAAGAAGTCCAAAATTTCCTTTCGCTGCACTAAAAGAACTATCGGCCACTACCGGCCGCTAGCGGAACGTCTACATGGCACGCAAATTCGAATTTGCCGACTGGAGCGCTTTCGGTTAACCGATGTTTCGGTTGAACGACATTCGGATAATTCATGCTCTTTACTGTATTCAACGAATCTTTTTTTTTTCCAAATCTCAAATAATGTTAATATGTAATGCAATAATAAATAATAATGTCTGACCTATTAATTTATTTCATAGGTGAGACAACGCTCGTCCACGTCGGACTCACCTGGTCAACGATTATCTGCAAAGTGAGGATATTCGGCGTATGGATTGGCCAGCGAGATTTCCTAACCTAAACCCTATAGAACATATTTGGAATGCTCTTGGCAGAGCAATTGCATCTCGCCATCCCCCTCCGAGAACCATCCCGGAACTGAAAACTGCGTTGCTGCGGGAGTAAGGCCGATTGCCTCAGGGACTCCTCAACTGCCACGTGTCCGTCTATAGTATGCCGTCGCGCTGTGCGACGTGTCTGATTGTGAGAGGAGGACCGTACTCCCCCCCCCCCCACCCCTAGACTAATTTCCAGTTCGATCTCGCAACGTGGATTTTGGGCATTCCGGCAATGATGAGCTTTAATGACAATCATGCGTGGTTACTATGGCCTTTTTATGGTACATCTCTTTTCCTGTTATATATATAACTGTGTATTCGTACCAAATTTCATTGAAATCTGTCCACTAGTTTTTTCGAAATTCCACATAATGCGCTAATTCTCTTAATTTTGCACACCAGTGTATATTCAGCGAGAGGTTGGTTGGTGCGCTAACCTTTCGATGGGGGACTCCCTGCGGTAGCAATTTTTTCTGTGGTCATGTCGCCGTTGTACCCCTGTGTCAGTAAAGTTTTCTGACAAGGAATGAACCGGGTATCGAACCCGAGACACCTCCAAACATCCTTTGGTACTCTAGGCGATTATCTTATCGACCTGGGCTACCGCGCCCATAAATCATAGTATTTGTTGTGTTGATCACTTCTCGTAGCAGCAATGGGATAACGGCAAATATGTGACAGTTTTTAACATCAGTCTGTGTGTTGTGTGCGTGTAAAATTGTTCTTTTTTTTTTTTCTTTACTTATATAGATATACTATATTATGTCGTAAAAGCTGAAGTTTATCATTTACTGCTTCATTCATTCATTAGTGTAAGTAACAACGACAGTATGATAGGTTTTTCGTATATTGAGTGTTATAATTAACTATTTCTACGCATTGTTCTATATTAATCAATTTTTTAGTCAAAAAATTTTTTTGTCTCCTTTGGAAGTACATTTCCTCTACATCTTCCTTGTAGTATATAATTTCGAATTATCTGAGCATAAAAAGTTACGAATTTGAAAAACTGTTAAATTTAATTACCTGTATGGCAAAAAGCAAAAATATGAAAAGTAATAAAAGTATATTGTATACGGTGTTTTATATTTTTAATTGTCGTTACTGTAGAAAAGTATTCAAGTTGAACATTATGAGGATTTTAATTTTTGGTTTTCGGCTGAAATATCCCTTTATAAACAATTTATTTTCCCATTTTTACAGTTTTCCGAGCTGCTGTGACTAATGACATAGGAAAAGATATAAATAACATTCTGAGAAGCAGCCGGAACGAAACCATTGTTTGATGATCATGTTAGTATAGCATAGACTAATATATTCACATATAAATATTTATATGTGAATATATTAGTCATAAAATATTTTTTGTTACGGTCATTGCTGCAAATTTCTTTTTTTTTTCCACTGTTAGCATTATTAAGAACTTCTTGTCATGAGCATTGTTCAAAATCAATTGTTGAAATATCAGCCTTGCTCGAAAACTACTGTTTTTAATGGGTATTTTGGCGGAACCAGCAAAAATTCCTGGCCACCATGAGCGTTCTTGCAAAATCATTATTTTCATAAAAATCGGTATTATATGAAATTTTTACAGCAAGCATTGGCGTTATTAACGAATAAATGTCACTGAAATCGTTTTCTTTTTCAGTTATTCCTTGTTTTGTTGTTGTTGGATAATATTATCATGGTGCTTGTTATGCTGGATCGATTCTCGTAGAGGCAATGTGATAACATAGCAAATACCAACAGTTTATAACATCAATTCGATGTAAAATTGTTTCTTTTGCTGTTAATTACATAGATAACATATCGTATTGTGCTAAAAAATCGTAAAAGCTGAAGTTTATCAGTGTCTGCTTCATTTATTAGTGTAATTAACAACGATAGCTTGATAGGTTTTTCGTTTATTGGTGTAATTAATTAATTCCTAAGCATTGTCTCGACTAAATCAATTTTTTTTCGACGTTATATTAAAATTATTTACTTTCTGTAGAAGCCTTTTGCATGCAGAATATAAGTTCGAATGATCTGAGCATCAAGTTACGAAATGAAAAAAAAAGCTAGTTTTAGGTTTAGTAACGTTAATTAACTGTATTGCTTAACAAATAATGTTAACTAGCTCTGTATTACAGAAAAAAAGTAATAAAAGTATATTATGTACTGTGTAAAATTATATTTTCATTATATATATACATATTTATTTATATAATTAAATCACGAAAGACAACTCATGTTGTACTCACAACGTGACACAGATATTACTACAGATTGGATATTATTGTCGATGCATTGGAAAAGTATTCAAGTTGAGCTCTATGAGAATTTGAATGTTTGGTTTAGCTGAAATGTTTCTGAATCATCACTTTGTAAGCAATTTATTTTTGCATTGTTGTTGTTTCCGTTACTGTTTTTCGAGCAGCATAGATCATATGGGTAAAAAACATAAAGAGCATAATGAAGCAGCCGAAACAAAGGTTAATCTAATTAAACCAGTTAAACTATTGTTTAAAGATTATGTTAGCGTATTATCGACTATATCAGTGATTCCCAGCGTGGGCGTTAAAGCCCTCTGGGGGGGGGGCGATGGAACGTTCCAGGCGGGCGGTAGAAGTTACGGGTATCACATAGGATCCTATGAACTGGATTGCGTTGGGAGAAAAAATTTCTGAAGAAGGGGGCGATGGGACAATAAAGGTTGGGAAACTATGGACTATATAGTCGAAAATATTTTTTTACGGAAATATAGTGCAATTTTATTTTTCAACTATGGGTATTCCTAAGAATTTACTGTTGTCATGAGCATTTTTTAAAAACAATGTTTAAGTGATCATTGTTCAAAATCAATTTTCGAAACATCAGCATTGCTCGAAAACTACTGTTTTTATGGGTATTCTGGAAAACCCATTAACATTGTAAAACTTGCAAACATTTTGGCCACCATGAGCATTCTTGCAAAATCATTATTTTAATAAGAATCTCTCGGTATTGTTTAAAATATTTCTACAACAAGCATTGACGTTATTAATGAATAAATGTCACTGAAATTGTTTTCTTTTTCAGTTAATCCATGTTTTGTTGTTGTTAGACTCCTCTATGTGCACACACGTTTTTTATTTAATATTATTATTTTTGTTATCATGATGCTTGTTGCGTTGATCGGTTCTCGTAGAAGCAATGTGATAACATAGCAAATACCGGTAGTTTATAACATCAGTCGGTGTAAAACTTTCTTGTGTTGTTAATTATACTGACAGCATATCGTATGGTGTCGTAAAAGCTGGAGTTTATCAGTGGCTGCTTCATTCATTAGTGAAATTAACAACTATAGTTTGATAGGTTTTTTTTTCGCGATATTGCTGTAATTAATTGTTTTTACGCGTTTTTTGATCTAAATCTTTTTTCTCTTTCTTTGGATATTTTACTGAAATTGTTTATATTCTGTAGAAACCTTATTCAATTGCATGTGGGGGATATGTAATGCTGAATTACTGAATTATCTGCGCACAAAGTTGCGAATTTGAAAAAAAAAATTCAATTTAATTAGATGTATTACAGAAAACAGGAATGCGAAAATGTCTTAAGACTATATTTTATATGGTGCAAGATTTATATTTTTATTGAGTGTTTTGGAAAACGTACTCAAATTGACTTCTTTGAGGATATGAAATTTAGCTGAAATTTGCAATATTGGGTTTAGCTGAAATGTTTCTGAAATAACGTATATATATGTCATTTTATAAACAATTTATTTTCCCATAGTTACTGTTTTCCGAGGATCAGCTGAGACTGATGACATGAGGAAAGACTTGAAGAACATGCTGAAAAGTAACCGGAACAAAACCATTGTTTGAATGTCATGTTAGTGTAGTATAGACCAGTGTTTCCCAAAGTGGGCAATATCGCCCCCTGGTGGGCGATGGAATGGTCCAAGGTGGCGATAGAACCCACTGATTTAACATAGGATCCTATGGGTTTACGTGAGTTGGGT
This sequence comes from Pholcus phalangioides, assembly GCF_987345545.1. NCBI lineage: Eukaryota > Metazoa > Arthropoda > Arachnida > Araneae > Pholcidae > Pholcus > Pholcus phalangioides. The sequence goes on from NW_028301595.1 coordinate 14,284,574, forward strand.
GGCGATGAGAGGAAGAAATTTCTGATGAAGGGGGCGGTGGAACAAAAAGTTTGGGAGACTACGGTATAGACTAATACTATTCGAAAATATTTTTGTTATGGGCATTGCTGCAACACTATTCTATTTTGTATTGTGAGCATCATTAAGAACTTGTTGCTTTCAAGAGCATTGTTTAAAATTACGTGTTATAACAATCATTTCTGAAAAACTATTTTAAATGAGTAATTTGGCCAAGTGATTGTTATTGTAAAACTTGTAAAGTTTCCTTTGTACTATGAGTCTCCTTTCAAAATTATTGTTGATAAAAGAATATATATATATATATATATATATATACACCGTATATACTCGTGTATAAGCTGAACCCCCCCCCCCCTCCTCCACTTCAGGACCACCAAAACCGCAATAAGTTGAAAACCCGTGTATAAGCCGACCCCAAAAAACCGTGCAGTTCAGAGAAAAACAATTCTTATATTTTCATGCAAAATGAATAGCTTGCGAAAATTTACAATAGAAAATGATTCAAACTTTTTAATCCGTTTCTTCTTAGTCTCCAACTGATCGTAATCCATCAGATCATCATGGGGGTGCGACGTCTTCGTTTTTATCCTCATCTGGGTTGTCATCGCCATTGTCACTTCCAAACTGAAGATGTCATCTTCAGTTCCGTGCATCGCATTGCCGATTCAACACTTTTTGAAGGATCGGATGTTAATTTTGGTGGAAACAGAATTGCACGCCTCATGTACCCATTGGCACACTAGGCCAATGTCAGGTTTCTTCAAGTCACCACTTTTTGTAGCTTCTTTATCATCGGAACTCATCCATTCGCTCCACAAATTCCTCAGTCTTTGAGAGGCTTGTTGATGATCACATCTAAAGGCTGTATAATCGACGTTAGCCCACCTGGTATCAAAGCCAATGATGTTTTCGATTTCTTTGCCTTGGTTTTGACTTTATCGGTTCTGTGGGGTTTGAACATATCCCATACCAATAATGCGGGGGTCGATATTTTCTCATCAAAAACTGACCCGAGTAAAAGCCGACCCCCCCCTTCCCCCCCCCCCACTTGAGGAACGAATTTTTCCACAAAAAAACTCGGCTTATACACGAGTATATATATATACGGTATATATAGTTACTATTTAAAATTTTTACGGCAAAAAAAGCATTGATGTTTTGTTCGTAAAAAGCGCGTTTGTTTGTCACTCCCCCTCTGCTCCAGACCAACCAAAACCTGATTGCAGCGTGGGCAAATGAATGGAGCATCTCGTTTAGCGTTGACAAGTACATGGTCGCTCATTTTGGTTCGAACAACCCACGTTCCACTTACATGTTGAACCGTGTTATTATTCCGGATGCAACTAGTATCACCGATCTGGGTATTCTTATTGATGAGCGGCTTAGGTTTTCTGAACATTGTTCAGGAATGTTCAAAAAATCGAACAGAATGTGCTCGGTTTCATTCTAAAACAAGGTCTCTTCGCGTTCTCCTAAAGTGATCACTTTTCACTTTAAAGTGTTCCACTTTTCAGGGGCTTCGTTTGTTCTGGGTTCGGGAATGCCCGTAAGGGTTTGGAGACCATACATGCAGGGGAATATAGACTTGGATGGGGTGGGGTGCAAAGAAGAGCTGTCCACGATTTCGTTGGCACACGTGGCTTCAGTTATGAAGAGAGATTAGATTTTTCTGAATATGTTTACATTGGAAGAACGCTGATGCCGAGGGTGGGATGTGATAAAAGTGTTAAAAATTTTCAACAGGATTGATAGGATGGACCACGAGTTATTAATACACCGTCAATCAACTACTTCGACAAGGGGACACCAGTATCGTTTGATAAGGTTGTGGTGTCGCAGGGTGATTTTCTCTAATAAGATTGTTAATAAATAGAATAGCTTACCTCCGGGGGTCGTAAATTCCAACACGATTGCCGCATTTAAAAAGAAATACGATAAGCATAGGGGGATAAGTCGAGAAGCTATCTATACTTATATTGAGACACCCATTACCTTTTGTAACCCAGATGGATAAGATATTCTCCTTAAGTATCAAAGGATAATTAGAAGTGTCATGAGTTCGATACCCGGTTCGTCCTCGTCAGTAACTTTCCTGACACACGGGTACAACAGAAACGGCGACATGAACACAGCAACAGGTTACTACAGCAGGGAGTTTCACATCGCGGGGTTAGCGCACCAACTTCTCGGTGAATATAAAAAAATTAAACAGGCTGCCGTTCGGAATCGGCAATAAATATAATTAGACCGGGGCCTACAATAATTGTATAAAATGGTCTAATTAGCCCTCGTGTGCAGAAAATGACCATGTTGCGACAAAAATGATCAAATTATCAAATTTAAAACCCATCATTTTAATTTGTGCAAAAAATCATTGATTTGAAATCATTATTTTAATGTACATTGTTCAAAAACCACGGTTGTATTCACAAGGATGACGTCATCGTCCGGTGGCAGCGTCAACAGTTGTGAGCTTATTCACAAGGATGACGTCATCATCCGGTGGCAGCGTCAACAGTTGTGAGCTTGGCCTGAGTTTGGTCCAGCCGTCCATGTACGGTCCCTTTCAGTGTACACGAGCTCCAAGGAAAGATTGAGAGATTCGGTGCCTCTGTAGTCTAGTGGTCTAGGGCGTTTACCCGGAAAGTGAAAGGACGTGGGTTCGATTCCCCGCAGGGGCAGTTGAATTTTCTCTCTTTCCAAAATATATCTTCGCAACAGCCAGTTGTTAAAAAACCTTCGCATGGTTGCATTGTTCAAAAGACATTACTGTAATGAGTAGAAGTGAAAGTTTCTTGATACTGTGAACATTAATTAGAAACCATTGTAATAATGGGTATTGTTTAAAAACCATTGTAATAATGGGCATTGTTTAAAAACCATTGTAATAATGGACATTGTTTAAAAACCATTGTAATAATGGGCATTGTTTAAATCCATTGTAATAATGGGCATTGTTTAAAAACCATTGTAATAATGGACATTGTTGGGCATTGTAATAATGGGCATTGTGGGGCATTGTTTAAAATCCATTGTAATGATGGACATTGTTTAAAAGCATTGTAATAATAGACATTGTTTAAAAACCATTGTAATAATGTACATTGTTGGGCATTGTTTAAAAACCATTGTAATAATGTACATTGTTGGGCATTGTTTAAAAACCATTGTAATAATGTACATTGTTGGGCATTGTTTAAAAACCATTGTAATAAAGGACATTGTTGGGCATTGTTTAGAAACCATTGTAATAATGGACATTGTTTAGAAACCATTGTAATAATAGACATTGTTTAAAAACCATTGTAATAATGGGCATTGTTTTAAAAACCATTGTTACAACGATCATTGTCAAAAATTACTTACTTCCATGATTGATGAAAATTTGAATGATGAATGTTCATCGTGATTTGAACGATGTTCAAAAATCATTCTTCGTATGGACATTGCTCAAACCCCATCATTATAAAGAGCCTTATTCAAAGACCACTGTTTATTCGAGCATTAGTGAAAGTCTCTCGATTCCATGAGCATTTTTCAAAAAAACCATTGTTATTTACAATGGGCACTGCTTAAAACTCTTTGTCACTATTCCGATCCTTATCTCAAAAATCTGCTAGACTGTAACAACAGTACACCATGTCCGTCTGACCGTGTGTGTGTGTGAGAGAGAGAGAGAGAGAGGGAAACGTTTTTATATAACAAATCTTAAAAAATACCTTCCAATAAATGCATCTAATTCAGTTCTATAATCGTTTCCATTGTTTTCCACGACGCATAATGTATCGCGTAATTGTAATAACAAACAAACACACAATCTCTCTCTCTCTCATCTAATCTAGAATTCCCCGCAATAAAAAAAGAAAAAAACACTAAATAAAATCAAATAAAAATAATAAATTGAAAATAGTAAAAATCGGTTTCAAATCACGAACGACAGATTTCGAAGATTTATGACCCCGCGTTCGGGAGATGGTTATTTGCCACGTAACAAATTACATCAATATATTTTAGGTGGGAAGAGAGCTTTTCGTTTCGGGGAGGAGAAAAGATTACATTCCTGTAGTAATCAGCCATTCAGAACCTTACTTTCGTTTGAAGTCGAATGTTATTTCGTAAAAATAAAATTCATTTCTTCTTTTTTTAAAGGAAGAAACAAGACTGTTTTGAGGGTTTCTAACTTGGCAATCGGACTAATCAGAATTCATCTGGAATTGCCGTACGCCTCGCTGATTCTCGATGTAATTCCTAACTCTGATGTTATAGGAGATGGACTTGTCTCATATATATTCTCTTCCACCCTCTCATTGCCGGTTGTTTATTTAACGCCTGTGGACATGATCAAAGTTCTCTATCTCTCTCCCCCTTTTTCCTTTTTTTTCCTTAAAACTCGATTCCAGTTCTGAAACGAAGAATAATTCCGCCTTGGCGCATCAAACTTAATTACGCCATTTGCTGCCCGGAATCCTCAATATCTGAGCGAAAATACCACGATTTTAAAAGGGATGCCCCTTGCCGAGTGATACGATGCCATGAGAACGAGAAGATGCGAAATTAAGTTTCGAGGGGAAAATTTTCATCCTCGAGATTGCGATACTGCACTAATGGTTGAGGATTATTTATTTCCTATTGTATACTGATCTTTTTTTTTTTCGGATGAAGATTGCATTAGGCAACGGATTGTGACTTTGGTTGTTTTAGTTCGTTCGTACGTGCTCAACCCATGGGTCCGCGGGCCGAATTTGACCCTCGGAGTCATGTGATGTGGCCCGCGACTCAAACCTGATTGTGCGTAAAAATGGTCTAAATCATTGTTCATGTAATTAGTGTTCGATTAAAACAGTGGTTATCGCACAGTAAGCCCTTCAGCTGTGGATGCCAACGGTAATGTGATAGCACAGTCGGACTCGTTATAACCAACTCCAAAAGACCAGATGAATCCCTTCGTTGTATAATGAAATTTCGTTATAAAGGAATTATTATCGTTCAACAACGATACTCAATATAACGATAAATCCCTCTACAGCCATACTCAATATAACGATAAATCCCTCTACAACGATACCCAATATAACGATAAATCCCTCTACAACGATACTCAATATAACGATAAAAAATCCCTCTACAACGATATTTTATTTAGTCTTGTTTGGAATTGCCTACAGTCTAATATTAAACTCCACTCGATACAACGATATCCTTTACTACGATAAATCCCTCTATAACGATATTTTTTCGGAGATTTTTGAAACCACTTTAAAAAAAAACGATAGTTTTCACATTTTGCTAAAAACTGTTTTGATTTCAATTTTAACTTCGTCACTAGTTTTCGTTTTTCGGAAGGGGTCTCGTAACATCGATGTTTTACGCCACTGTTCCCTAAAGTAAAGTGGGCAATATCGCCCTCTGGTGGGCGATAGAAGCTACGAGTATAATATAGGGTCCCATGAGTTTGCTTGAGTCGGGGAGTGATGAGAGAAAAATTTCTAAAAAAAGGGGGTGATGTCGATCAAAAACTTTGCATAAAGACACATTTTCTGGTGGTGTTAACAATGCTGATGTAGAAAAGATGACAACAGGGTCATAAATTTTATCACACGTATGGATAATGTTGCCTCTTGAAATAACGATAACCACCAGAGGTGCATTTATGGTTTTGCCGCCCCTCTCCCGTTCCAATCTAATTTTATTGACTACTCTTCCCTCGAATTCGCCACCCTGTGCTATAATCCACTTGCCCCCCCCCCCTCCTGCAAGTATACCCGTGTCTATAACTCACACTTTTGGTCCACTCCCATGCCCAGACATTCTTTATATTCACTCATTCAGTCATTCCCATACATGCTACTTGCTCACTGTTTTGGTCATTCACATACCTGCACACTGTTTTGATCACGCACATTCTTGTACACCGTTTCACGTTTCGGGCACTCGCATGCTTGCACACTATTATCGGCACTCACATGCTTGCGCATCGTTTTAATCACTCGCATACTCGCTCACTGTTTTCGGCACTCATGCTTACACACTTGGTCACTCACATGCATACATTGGCGTACGCAAAGGGGCCCCCCCTCGGAGCCAAGATTGTTGTTTTATTTTGCAGGAAAAAACGTAACCCCCCCCCCCCCCCAGAAGGAAAATTCTGCGTGCGCCTATGCATGCATACACAGTTTTGTGTTTTGGACACTTACACGTTTGCACACCGTTTTGGGCACTCGCATGCTTGCACATGAAAACCAGACGCGCCTCCACGTTAAGATTCCGCATGCTTGCACAATGTTTCGGTTACTCACATGACATACTTGGTCACTAACATGCATACGCAGTATTTTGGTCACTAACATGCATACGCAGTATTTTGGTCACTAACATGCATACGCAGTATTTTGGTCACTAACATGCATACGCAGTATTTTGGTCACTAACATGCATACGCAGTATTTTGGTCACTAACATGCATACGCAGTATTTTGGGCAATCACATGCATACGCAGTATTTTGGACAATCACATGCATTCGCACACTCTTGATCACTCACTCATTCGTACGCATGAACACTGTTTTGGTCACTCTCACGCTTGCACACACTCTAGGCCTATCTTTTGGTCACTCACTGACCTTTGATCATTTAGATGATCAACCAATGATCAACTCTTTTGATCATTTAGACGTTTACACCGTTTTTTTTTTTTTTTTTTTTTTTTTGCAATTCACATGCTCCAAGTCGCTCACTGACTTAGTCCCTTACAATCTCGGCAGAGGCAGATACACTTAGGATTATATACAAATTTTGCCACCCTTCTTCCATCCATTCTACTAATTCTCTCGGCCACGCATTCCTCAAATATGCCACCCCATCTGAACTCGCCGCTATGGGCGTCCATGAAGCCTCTCGTAAATACATCACTTGATAATCCCTCTACAACGATACTTTCTCTTGATCCGCAGGATATCGTGGATATCGAGATTTCACTGTATTTTTCTCCAATATCCGAGCAGATAAATAATTGTTAGAAACTGTGTGACTGAATGACAGAAAAATTCCTCTCTCTCTCAATTTATTCCATTCACACGGTAATTATTTTTTGATTTGCTTTCTATTTCCCACGAATTAAAATATCGCACACAACTCACAAAAGATTTCATATGATACCCTCGTCCCAGTCACTAGAGACGTCGGAGGATTCACGTTGTTGGGGGGAGGGGGTACAAATTACAGGTCTCGGTACTCAAGTATACAACGGCAGTGCCAGAGAGAGAAAGGGGGTATTTCGCACAGAAGAAGTAATTAATGCTTTTTAAAGCCCTAGAGAGGAAACGGAACCGGCCGGCGATGGTGACGACGACGACGGGAAAACTGCCTGTGAAGACGAACGTGTATATGCGTCTCCTTGAAAATTTCTAATAAGAGGTTATTCAAGTTCCAAAAGTTTCATTGCAGCTTCGGAATCTTGAATTTCCGACCCGAGATTTAATTAACCTTTACAGTCAGCGTGTGTGTATCCTTACACGCGTATGCATATGCGTACGGGGGGAAGATGAAGGGTCCGTGGGTATTTGCAGGATCGCGATTTCACTCGGACGGATGACACGGATACTACGTATTGCCCCTTGCGGATCCAATATACACACACGAATTTAATTTATTTGAAATCTGGATCAGGAGCAGAGTGAGAGCGAGAAACAGACGCGTATATAAGCACGTTACGAGTTTTAGATTGCTTTCATCGAGAAACGATGATTACTATCATCACCTGAAGCTTTTCCTATTCCCTCTGAAATTGTTTTCTAAGATCTCATGTCCGGCATCACTCGGATGTGATGATGATGGAGAATTCGAAAGAGAACAATTTTTCCTGTGATCATCGCTCTTTGCTCCTCACAATAAAATCTCAAAAATTATTCTCTACTACAAATCGTGATTCAATTCGTACATTCACGGAAAGACATACTCTCATGTTAAAATAAAATTAAATCTCTCGGACATTGACGGAAAGATACTCCTGAAAAGTGTCATTAATTTTCGTATTATGGTCATGTTTTATATTGAAAATACCCGGTGCTTTTGTCCTGGTTTTCTCCATATATTGGAGGAATTTATAAAGTGACGAACCATTGTAAAGGAATATGCACGTCTGAAGCGCATTGTTTGGGAACCGCGACAACCAAAGCAGCATTCCAAGTGTTATTGTTGAGGGGTCATGAACCATCGTTGAACGACAGTTTTCCGCTGATTTCGGGCATTTTCCCAGCTCTGAAGAACTTTTAAAGTAACGTACCGTTCAAGTTGGATACACTTTTGTATATAAGTAAAATTTGCGTAAGATTAGTCCAAAATTGGAGATTTGTATAGAGGTCTTCTCTATACAAATCGCCAATTTTGGACTACTTTTGGACTCCAATTTTTGCACACTCACACTCAGACAGACAGACGTACAGAAAATCTGTTAGATCCTGTAAGTCTTAATGCGGCTTTTATCTCATCAACCGATAGTCGTAGAGGTATATTTCCAGTTTAAAAAAATGCTCAAAATGTGTTCAGAAATCATTCTGTATCAGTTAGGTGAACAGGTGAAAATACAGTGTGTCACAAAATTAAAAATCTAGATTCTTATAGGATTCCCATGTCCTCAACATCAGCTTAGAAAGTTGTTACGCAATCTCTCCTGAGGCCAGAAAAAAGTTTTTTCTGGCATAATAAAAAAAATTTAATTAGATTTCTTACCGATAGGTGACGCTGCATAGTTTTGCTCCGTGATAACGAACAAATTTGATCCTTCTAAATGACTGTGGTAATGAGAATCAGCAATTAGTTCGTGAACGAATTCTTCCTAGGTAATAGTGAATGTGAATTCTGAATTACTGCTTTGTCGCATAATTACTTCTCCTTGAAAGACTGCGATGTTGACGCCGGTAGAAAAGGCATATGCAGAGAAGTTTCTGATATCTAAAATGTTTTTCATGACATCAAATTGAGTCACCTATGGGTGAGAACTTCAACTAAATTTTCTTCTTGTGTCAAAAATATCCGACTCTTTGACAAATTAATTAGCGCAAACCGCAACTCGGTATGTCTGTTTGTTGATTTGTAATGATTTTTTTTAATACGTTCAGAGTTATGACACCCTGTATAACAAAGCCCAGGATTAGAAAATTTACTTGTTTCTTTACCGAAAAAAATAAAAGAAAAATTTTATTTTTTTCGCCGATTCGCAAATTATTTTTCCCATTTATGTCAGTCCGCGAAATTTTTCGCCAAAAGTTTACTAGACCGCAAGTGAAAAAATAACAACTGGTACGAAGCTTGAACTAATAATGATAAGAACTCTATACGTGCGAATAATGGTCATTTCACACGCTTTGAAGGCTGCATACACAAAATGTAGATTATCTTTACTTCATTTCTGCTGAATTCCCTTCGAATCATGATTAAACATTCTTACAACAATCGTTCTTTAAACAATGATTCTTCCAGCAATTATTCCTCCTTTAAACTTCCTGCAGCAGTCGATCTTCAAACAATGGTTCCTGCAAAAATCTTTCTCCAAATAATGATTCCTGCAAAAATCTTTCTCCAAATAATGATTCCTGCAAAAATCTTTCTTCATATAAGGACTTCTGCAACAGTCATTCTTCAAACAATAGTTCCTGCAAACGTCGTTCTTCAAACACTGATTCCTGCAGCAGTCGTTTTTCAAACAATGGTTCGTACAAAAATCGTTCTTAAAGCGATGGTTCCTGCAACAGCCGTTCTTTAAACAATGATTTCTCAGCAATTTTTCTTCAAGCATGAAACAGACGTTCTTCAGAAATGATTCTGGCAACAACCAAATGGAATGATTCATTTCCAACTGTTCTTCGAAAATGATTCTTGCAAAAACCAAATGGAATGATTCATTTCCAATCATTCTTTAAGCAATGATTCTTGCCGCAACTGTTCTTCAAGCAATGATTCCTGTAGGCATTTTTCTTCAATGATTCCTGTTGGGGATCGTTCTTCAATGATCCCTGTCACAACAATCTTTCTTCTAACAATGATTCCTGCTGCAACAACCATTCTTAATTATTAATTATCAATCAACAATCAATCATTACAATGACTTTTCTAAGGATGGTTCCTGCTACAATCATATTTTTCCAACAACAATCATTCATCCAACAAAGGTTCCTATAACAATGAATTTTCTTTAAAGCAAATAGTCCCTTCGTACGAAGTATTGTCATTTTATTCTTAGTCTAAGTTCAAAGCGTCTTTCCTAAAAAACACAGCAAGTCTTCAAACAAACTTAAGAAATGACAACAACTAATGCCAATTCCATCCCAAATCATAAGCAGTGCCTAAAAAGTCAACTAACTGCACCTTAGAATCTCTTCCATGAGGGTCACATCGCTCTAATATTGGAAAGATTTATTTTAATTCCGTACACTGCGATATTTTTATCCTCTCCAGATATATTCGAAGTAAAAAAAAAAAAGGAGCCGGGGATAATCCCGGACAAGAAGATTTTCACTCGAGAAACTTCCAAAGAAAAAAAAAAAAACAAGAACTTCTTTCTTCATCTCACACTTTAACCAGCGGGTTTTACTCCAGGTTCTCAAACCAAATGGAGATGGATAGCTTTCGATCTGGAACCCTCAAGGAGCAGAAGAATTTCGGGAACTATCAAATCCTATCGATTCATCACTTTAATAGGAAAGAACGGGAATAAAAATATATATATCTAAAAAACAGCAAGGAAAAAAGCAACCTAAGAAAAATAGTAAGGAGAAGAGTTTCTTAAAATCCCACAGAGATGACAAATGTGCATCTTAGAGGTTCCATACAACAAGAACATAATTAGATCTGATGTTTCTTAAAAGCAGCTCGAATTTCTCTTGAAGAAAAACATAGTTCCGAAGTATGGAATGAGTTCCATGGAACGATAAAAGTTATTATCTTCCTTTTTTTTTCTGTTTTATGGAAAACAAAATCGTCGGTTTGTGTATATTTATAAGAATTAAATGAAAAAAGAAACGCGGAACGTATGTGTTTTGATACAAACGTTTATATCAAAAGTTTGCTTTGAAATTTTTTTCTACTCGTTTCTCTAAATCTTGAAACATTTTTCATATCTCCGGAGAAGAAGATGTAAAAACGATCCAATTTATGGGTAAAGGATAGAAAAACTAAAATCCCATAAGAAAAAAGATTGGGGGGGGGGGGGTTTGAAGAAAGAATATTCAGAAGGGTTTTAACGTCATTTTTCCCTGTGAGATCCGTGGGAAAATTTCCTTTGGAAGATGAGATAAGAATGGTAAAACTTGTAAATTCCCTTTACTTTATTTCTGCTAAACTCCTTTGAAATCAGGATTCCTCTCAACAGTCGTTCGTCTAACAATGATTCCTCAACAATCGTTCTTCTGAAGACGATTCCTCAACAATCGTTATTCTAACGATGATTCTATTAAAATGATTCTTTTACAATATTTCTTCTAACAATGATTCCTTAACAATAGGTCTTCTATCAATGATTCCTCAACAATTGTTATTCTAACGATGATTCTTTTACAATATTTCTTCTAACAATGATTCCTTAACAATAGGTCTTCTAACAATGATTCCTCAACAATCGTTATTCTAACGATGATTCTTTTACAATATTTCTTCTAACAATGATTCCTTATCAATAGGTCTTCTAACAATGATTCCTCAACAATCGTTCTTCGGAAGATGATTCCTCAACAATCGCTATTCTAACGATGATTCTTTTAAAATGATTCTTTTACAATATTTCTTCTAAAAATGATTCTTTTACAATATTTCTTCTAAAAATGATTCTTTTACAATATTTCTTTTAAAAATGATTCTTTTACAATATTTCTTCTAAAAATGATTCTTTTACAATATTTCTTCCAACAATGATTACTTAACAATGATTCTTCAACAATCCTTCTTCCAGCAATGATTCTTCAACAATCCTTCTTCCAGCAATGGATTCCTCGACAATCGTTATTCTAACGATGATTCTTTTACAATGATTCTTTTACAATGATTCTTTTACAATGATTCTTTTACAATGATTCTTTTACAATTATTCTTTTACAATTATTCTTTTACAATTATTCTTTTACAATTATTCTTTTACAATGATTCTTTTACAATATTTCTTCTAACAACGATTCCTTAACAATAGGTCTTCTAACAATTATTCCTCAACAATCGTTCTTCTGAAGATGATTCCTCAACAATCGTTACTCTAACGATGATTCCTCAACAATCATTATTTTAACGATGATTCTTTTACAATATTTCTTCTAACAATGATTCTTTTACAATATTTCTTCTAACAATGATTCTTTTACAATATTTCTTCCAACAATGATTACTTAACAATGATTCTTCAACAATCCTTTTTCCAGCAATGATTCTTCAACAATCCTTCTTCCAGCGATGATTCTTCAACAATCCTTCTCCCAGCAATGATTCTTCAACAATCCTTCTTCCAGCAATGATTCTTCAACAATCCTTCTTCCAGCAATGATTCCTCAACAATCGTTATTCTAACGATGATTCTTTTACAACGATTCTTTTACAATGATTCTTTTACAATGATTCTTTTACAGTGATTCTTTTACAATATTTCTTCTAACAACGATTCCTTAACAATAGGTCTTCTAACAATTATTCCTCAACAATCGTTCTTCTGAAGATGATTCCTCAACAATCGTTACTCCAACGATGATTCCTCAACAATCATTATTTTAACGATGATTCCTCAACAATCATTATTTTAACGATGATTCTTTTACAATATTTCTTCCAACAATGATTACTTAACAATGATTCTTCAACAATCCTTCTTCCAGCAATGATTCTTCAACAATCCTTCTTCCAGCAATGATTCTTCAACAATCCTTCTTCCAGCGATGATTCTTCAACAATCCTTCTTCCAGCAATGTTCTTCAACAATCCTTCTTCCAGCAATGATTCTTCAACAATCCGTCTACCAGCATTGATTCTTCCACAATCCTTCTTCCAGCAATGATTCTTCAACAATCCTTCTTCCAGCAATGATTCTTCAACAATCCTTCTTCCAGCATTGATTCTTCCACAATCCTTCTTCCAGCAATGATTCTTCAACAATCCTTCTTCCAGCAATGATTCTTCAACAATCCTTCTTCAACAATCCTTCTTCCAGCAATGATTCCTCAACAATTGCACTTATAACAATGATTATTCAGCAATCATTCTTCTAGCAATGAATTTTCAGCTTAAAGTTCTCCCTATGTACGTAAAACTACGTATGGTAATTTCACACTCTAGGGCAGGCATCTTAAACCCCGTTGCTCACGAGCACTACTATGCTCCCTGAAGTAGCCGGAGTGCTCGATGCTCGTGCATTCCTATGTTAAACTTGCCGTAAGGATGCTTTTCTTTTCATGACGGTATCCCGCAGTACTTGCGACTGGAAAAAGGTTGAAGACCTCTGCTCTAGGGCTTTTTACTCCTAAATTTAAATTTACGTTATCCCGTTCAGAACATGATGCCTGCAAGAATTGTTCCTGATGCAATGATTCCTGCAGCGATTGTTCCCGAAGCAATGATTCCTGCAACGAATGTTCCCCCAAGCAATGATTCTTAGAAGGACGACTGTTGCAGGAATGATAGTTTGAAGAAAGATTGCTGCGGGAATCACTGTTATAATAACCATTGTTGCTGAAATTATTGTTTGAAGAAAGATCGTTGCTGCAGGAATTATGATTTCAAAAAATTTAACTGAAGTAAATTAAAAAAAATTCACATTATGATATAAGAAGCTATCGAAGAAATGATCAAGCTGAAAACTCGTTGTTATAGGAATTATTTTTGAACGAAGGATTCCTGCAAGAATTTTTGTTAAAAGAATGTTCCCGGAATTACTGTTAAAAGAACGTTTGCAGCAGAAATCATAGTTTAAAGAACGATTGTTGCAGAAATCATTGTTTGAAGAAAAATTTTGCTGGAATCATTGTTTTAAGGACGATTGTTAAGGAATCATTGTTTTAAGGACGATTGTTAAGGAATCATTGTTTTAAGGACGATTGTTAAGGAATCATTGTTTTAAGGACGATTGTTAAGGAATCATTATTTTAAAGACGATTGTTAACGAATCATTGTTTGAAGAAGAAAAGTTGCTGCAGCAATCATGATTTGAAAGTAATTTAGCAGAGAGAGAAATAAAGTAAATAAAATTTACAAATTTTAGAGCATTCATGTCTTATTTTCTAAAGGGAATTTTTCCCATGATCCTTAAGCCCTGATTACACTATATAAGTTTTATAAGATTCTTTTATAAAAGAAAAAATAGGTAATCAGTTGCCTTCGAGCAATTGAAACAGATAAAATCAATGGTTGCATTTGTCAAGTTTTATAAAATGCTTTGCCTCTTTCCCTTTTTATGGGACTTCAGTTTTCCTGTCCTTTACTCATAAATTTACTCATTTTTACATTTTTTTTCCTTCGAGCGACTAAGATATCAAAAATGTTTTTAAAATGTAGTGAAACGATAAAAAGAAATTCCTTCACTTTATTTCTTGTGAATTTCTTCCAAGCAATGTGATTTCTGCTCCAACCATATTTTTTTCGAACAATGATTCGTTCAACAAACGTTCTTCTAACAACAATTCGTTCAACAAACGTTCTTCCAACAGGGATTTCTGCTACAATAATTTCTCCAACAATGATTTCTGCAACAATCTTTCTTTTAACACTACTTCCTATGACAATGAATGTTCGGCTAAAAATGCTCCTTACGTACGAAAGTGTGGTCATTTTGCACATTCAAGATCTCTTTTCACCAAAATGTAAATTTTCTTTACTGTTTTCTGCTACTGTAAATTCCTTTCAGATCATGATTTCTGCAGCAAAATCACCGAAAAGTGTCGGTTTATCCGGTTTCTTTGCATTTTCAACAACGTAATGAGCAAGGCTCATGAAAACGTTTTCTACGGGAATCAGCTGGAACAGACAATTATTGACGTTAAATCACTGTACGGTGATATAACTGGAGTTAGTACGGTAAAATATAATTCTTGACGTTATAGCTAAGGTGTCGTTACAACCGAGGTCGTAATAACTGTGTTCAACTGTAACCCCCCCCCCCCCTCCCATAAATATCATACCTACCGGTTGATAGCCATTGGTTGGTATCCGGAAATTTCGCCTGCCCTGACAGTATGAGTGACCTACCAAATAATTGGTGAATGTCCATGTGTATAAGTGAATACCAATTTATACCAATTGTATAAGTGACTGACCACTACTTTACAGCAAGCCAACTCCTGTCATATATCGTCATACGGCAATGTCCAACCAGTGGCGGTGGGTGGGAAATGAAGGCACCATCTATCGGTTCACCATCATTCACTCACTTGGTCACTTACACGTCACGCACTTGTTCCCTCATACTCCACGCACTTGGTCACTCATACGGTCACGCCCTTGGTCCTCCATACGGCCACTCACACGGTTAGTGTAGCCGAAATTTACCGGGCATGAAACGTGCTAGGGGTAAAAATGTCGGGGTCAAAGTTTCCGTAAACCCAGTTGATTTGGGCCTGGGTAACTATGGGTAGAACAGCACTTAACAAAGGTATATTTTATGGTTTGTGATGCATCTTAAATTGAAATCGAGTCATTCTGAGTGACTTTATTGAGGAAAATAGTAGGAATTTTCTAGTTAAACCTTCTGATAATAGTAACACTTCATTACACCAACTGAACTTAATGAATTTTTCTTCGCCGAAATAAAACAAACTTTCATGAGAAGTGCTAGGATCACTTAAAAATTTCCAAAAAAGCTGACATCCTAGAAATATCGGGCTCTGTCGGTGAGTTGCCGTTTTCTTGAGGGATATTTCAGAACGACACCCTAAAATGTCTTTGGTGGAATTCTCCTTACGGTGTGTGTGTGTGTCCCTAGTTGTCATTTCTGCGGCAGTTCCGTTGAACCTCGAGATTTCCCTTCAAGGAAACATTTAAGATCCCGAGAGGTTTCCTTTCAATTTCATGCTTGAGGAAAAACCATTTCAAAAACACACTCACACACACCAGTTATAGTTCCAAACTAACATTGCGAGTCTTATTTTTATTTCTTCGGACACACATAGCTCTCTCTCTCTCTCTCTCTCTCTATCTCTTCTCTATCTCTATCTCTCTCTCTCTCTCTCTCTCTCTCTCTCTATCTCTTCTCTATCTCTATCTCTCTCTCTCTCTCTCTCTCTCTCTCTCTATCTCTTCTCTATCTCTATCTCTCTCTTTCTCTCTTTCTCTCTCTCTCTCTCTCTCTCTCTCTTGAAATTTTTATCCTCCCTTTTTTTTATCTCCCTTTTGTTTATCAAAATTTCTATTATGTATTGCATCTAGTAATAGCTTGTTTCATAGTTATTATGTGATTTAGCCGCTGTGGTGGTCGAGTGGTCATAGCGACGGACTCGCATCGCGGGGACCCGGGTTCGAACCTCCACCGTCACCACAGTGGTGGTCGGTTTAAATTAGTTTCCCCTAAGCGAATGCGAGCCTATCTCCCCGCGAAAGTCTCGCCGCAGAGAGTACAACAGTCCCCCGACCACGACGATACAATTATTCAATCATTACACTTCACTCGTAGTCAGAAAAATTAATGGCAGATGGCAGCACTACACACGCGAATGCGAGCCGATCTCCACGTTGAAAAGTCCCCCCCCCCCCCGCAGAAGAGAGCAACGGGACAACAACGTTTCAATCATTCATTCATTACACGCCACTCACTATCAGTTGAGAAAAAACCTCATAGTGTTAAAAAAATTGATTGTATAGATGGCAGCACTACTCATTACAAGCATTACACAGAAACAAACTTCTCGAAAGGTTCACTGTACATACACATTCCAGCATGTCCCAATTCGTTAGATGTTTCGCACGAGGTACATGTATGATTTAGTAGTAGTTATTATGTTGAATCAAGTTTGAATGAAGCGAGAACACGCCTGCTGTCCGGGTTGAAAGCATCCACTTACAGCCTTGATCTATGGGCCGTGACTCAAACTTGAATCGCCTGGTTATTCGAGAAGGGTCGTACAAATACACTTACAGCCTTCCCCCCTCCCCTCCCAATGGTTCAAATTATGGAAATTTATGGTTTTGTAGAGTAGATTTATATATCTCTATTTTTCGGTCTCTATCTGAACTTGTATCTGACCACCAGACCAATCTTGTATCTGACCACCAGACCAGAACGTGAGCTTTTGCTGGTTCCGGCTATGTCATCCCACGCGGTCTAAGAAGTGCGTCGTAGAACCTTGTGTTTGATGAAAGAGTTTATGTGTATAGAGTGTATGAGAAAAAGTGCGTCTGACGAGCAATAAAAGTTCGACGTCTGTAGCGCTATCTATCGTTGAAATCGGTAACTACTACCAAGTCCGATGAACTTATGCAGTTATAAATTTCAAAGGTAAGTAACGCTGCAGTAGTTGAACTTTTATTGGTCGTTAGAACATGCTAATCTCTGTATTTCAATTTTTACTGTTTTTCAATTTTTTTTTCAATATGTACTTCTCCTCCTAACAACAACATGGCTCGCCGCTCTATCTCACCGTACAAGAGATATTGAGCAGCTGGTCAAAGACTTGGATCATGCTGGAAAGCGATATACAGTCGAATCCCGTTATAACGAACTCCAAGAGACCGGAGAAATCACTTTGTTATAACGAAATTTCGTTATAAAGGTATTTCAGGTTGTTTGCATTGTTCCTATGTAAACTTATTTGAGGGATAGAAAAGTGTACGTTTAAACAAGATTTTCGCTATAACGGTATTCGTTACAACGGGATTCGACGGTATGAACCACCGAAGCTATTACAGGTCGTCAGACGAACGTTAGTCCATTACTAGCATGAACACTCACGGATCATCACATTTCTAAATAAAATAAATGTCGACTTAACAAAGAAATTCGAGAACGGCAAAGCTCATCATGAAAATCTAAATCGCACTGCGGAGCAGTGCCGTCTATCGATGAAATTTTTAACTAACTCCAAGAAAAATTGTGGTGGGGGGGAGGGGGGAGGAGAGGAAATACAGACTGTCTTTTTCTTTCTTCGTAATCGAGCCCGTCTTCGGTCTATCGCCATGGGCAATTTATCCCAGAATGGCTTGGACCGCAAGTGTGCTAACAGTGCTCACAGTATCTGGTATTTGTTGTACGCTAGTATTGTAGTATTTGTAGAATGTGTGGTTGAATGAGGTGAGGAAAATGTAATGGTTGAATATTTGTACTGCTGTAGGTCTGTTTGCTCCTATCTGGTGATACTTTTTGACGTGGGATGATCAGTTCGCATTTGCGACTGCAGGCTGTCTGACAAAACGTGAAGCAAAAAAACACGTTCTTTCAATAACTGTTACTCAGAAATTCAATTTTAAAGTTGAGGTGCTCTTTTCCGGAGTCCCTGCAGCTTGAGAGGCAGAAATCGTTATAAAATGGTGAGCAATTTGTTTTTAATATTCTAATAGAAAAAACTCTATTTTGCTTCAATCCATTAAAATCGCTATAAAGAAAACTTTTGCTATAGCATCTGCTATACAGGGGTAAGTACCCCAGGGCCGTCATTTCAACTTTTTCCAGGGGTGGGCAAACATTCTCCAGGGTGGGGGGCAAAGCACATGTACTCAATGTATGCATATATATATTTGTATATATATATATATACCATTTTTAGTGTATTTTCAAAAGCCGGGGGGGGGGGGGGAGAGGATGAATGAACGCCAATGAACGCCAAGAATAAATTTAAAAATACCGCAACCCTACAGTCTGATTAGGTGCAGCGCAGACAGGAAAAAAATACAGTGGAACTTCGGTTAACGAGCTTAATTCGGTTCCACTAACGTACTCGTTATCCGAATCGCTCGTTATTCGAATCAAACTCTTTTTATGGGAAATAATGGAAACTCGGATAATTAGCGCCCACCGTATAAATAACTAGTTTCTTCAAGGGGAAAAAAAGATGTAGGAAAAAGAGGGAAAAGAAGATATCGCCAAGAAGCGTGACAGGTGATGAGTAGCCAAATCTTGGCATTTTTTAATAAATTTTTGTGGCTGGAATAATTAATTGCATTCCGCCCTTAATTTCTCTTTTTTATGTGTTTCTAGGGGAGATGAGTATGCTTGAATTTCTTCAAAATGTTTTAAGGATGACGCCTTTTGACCCCCTTTCCTTGTAAGTGCAATATTCGCTAAGATATTTGAATTCGAAAATCGGAGAAAAGTTATGAAAGAACATGAAAAAAAAAATTAACGGAAAAAAAATGCTCCTTTCCCTTCATATTTTATGCTGTCTTTTCTAAACCTCTCTTCGATTTTTGAATTCAAATACCTCAGCGAATCTTGCACTTGGGAACAAGGAATTTTTTTTTTTTTTTTGTTGGCCTCAGGAGAGACAGGACAACGACTTTCTGACTAAAAGTTACAGGGCACGGGGACCGTATGAAAATTTAGATTTCTTATTTCGTTACAAAGTGTATTTTCACTCTCAAAGTTAGTACCGGCAGTGCCGTCTTAACGCATGGGCTTACCCGAGCACGGCCCGGGGGGGCCTCAAGTGAATGGGGCCTCACAAAAATGAGAATCGGTTGAAATTTTCGAGAATTTGCTAGGTAGGGCCTCCGAAAAATCTCTTGGCCAGGAGGCCTATGATGCTCTAAAGATAGCCCTGGGTACCGGGAAACTTTTGAGCGCCTATTTTAAATAAAAACTACATTTCTATGACAGACATCTTATGAGATAAAGGCCACATTAGCACTTACAGGACACCCTGTATATCAGACCTAAATGACAATTTTATCGCAGAGAAAGGAAAAAAACCTGTTTTTTTGAAAACTTTTGCTCCATCAGAGAATAAAATCGTAAAACTCGCACCTTATCTGATAAAGTGCATTAAACGAATAAATAAAACAAAAAAAAATATATTAATACCCATCTGTAACTTCTCTACCATTAATTGTTTAATAAAAGGTTCATTGATTATACTCTCGCTCTCTCGCATTTAATGGCCACGCAGGTAATAACTAATAGGGTTGGTTGCTGCGGAAAGAGGCATATCAAAACCGGCAGTTTGCCATAACAGTTATTCTGGTAATTGCTCCATTTACTGAAATGACCATCAACCACTCTCTCTCTCTCTCTCTACCTCTTTATGGCGACGTTAACCTAACTGATTTCATTCATCTGATGGCTCTTAATCCAGGCTCTTCTGTATTATTGAGGAGCAATTTTTAGAATTCCTGCCAAGGGAAATATCTGTTTGAAAATTCAGTGGTGGGAGAGATATACTCTTGGTAGTGACTTTGATAATTCATGTGAGGGAACAAAACGTCGTTTTGCTCTGAATTAAAAACAATAGGAATCGTAGAATTTATTTATTGTTGTTGTTTTTTGCGTCCGCTGAAGACGGTAGTATCAACATTGTGTAGTTTGTCACCATCTCTGATGCTAAGCGAATGTAATTAGTCATTTTGGAATCGTTAGACTACATTTCTATAACAGACAGCTTATGAGATAAAGGCCACATTAGAACTTACAGGACTTCCTGTATATCAGACCTAAACGACAATTTTCTCACAGAGGGGAGACAACTATCTCTCTCAGACGTTTCGGTAAACCTTAAATACCTAAGATACACTGACAATCGATAAGTGGGAATCTGAGCAGCTAAAATGGAGGTAAGTAAGCTCAAACCCCTTGTTTAATGAATCAAATGAAACTGACATTTTTATTCGTTAAATCGGTTGGGGGGGGGGGGGGGAAATCGTAATATCGACGTTTGAATAAACACAATATAGGCACGGAAACGTCTTAAAAAATTCGCTGATTCGGAGATTGTTTCCGAGTGAACCTAAAATACACAAGTGAAAGGCAGGGTGAAAAACGAAGCTCGAAAGCATGAATATTCACAAATGACTCTTTTCCGAGGCTTAGTTTGTCCTGGACCTGAGTATGTTGTAAGTATATGAAGACCATACCTACAAAGGACATGGACTTGGTTTAAGAGGCGCAGAAAAGAACTACGCGTGTCCTTGTTGGCACACGGGGCTACTGAACCAGACAGTAGTTCTATATTCCTCTGCGGAACCTCTAACGAATTGGTACACGTTGGAATGCGTGTGTAAGTATAGTGAGAGAACCTTCCATGAAGTTTTTTTCTGTGTAATGTTTGTTATGTGTAGTGCTGCCATCTGCAATCAATTTTTTTAAACTATGAGTTTTTTCCCCTCAACTCATAGAGCGTGAAGAGTAATGAATGAATAGTTCTAACGTTGTAGGGGCCTGTTACTCTCTGCGGCGAGACTTTTTAACGGGGAGATCGGCTCGCATTTGCGTCTCGAAGTTGAGAACCGCAGAAAAGCACACGGGGCTGAAGAGAGACTTCATTTTTTTTGAATATGTTTACATTGGATGAACGCAGGTGTCGGGGAAATACGATCGGAATGTTCAAAATTTTCAACGGAATGGATAGGATGGACCATGAATATTATTAATATACCGTCAATCAACTGCTTTTACAAGGGGACACCAGTATCAATTGGTAAGGGACAGTTCTAGGTCGTAGTGTCTTCTTCTATATTTTATTTTTTATTTATAAAGTAGAATTCTTCTCTAATAGGGTTGTTAATAAATGGAATAGCTTACCATCGGAGGTAGTAAATTGTAACACAATTGACACGTTTAAAAAGAAATACGATAAACATGTTGGGGTAAATGGAGAAGCGATCCATACTTAGAATAAGACAACCATAAGTATTCTTTATGAGCATTGTATAATATTTTATCATGGATATATATATTGTTTGTAATTGCATTTTTTAATTGGGTTGCTGTATTTTTGAAATGTATGACATCCATGTTTGTTATGGGCATCTTTTTTTCTCAGCCACCTCGTTGGTCATTTTGCCTGTTGTGGTCTTGCATTTGTACATGAGCTATGAATGAAAAAAAGTTAAACTGCGTAAAAGGCGAAATTTTAAAGAATAAAGGAAAATTACGTTGAAGGTGAAATGGTTAAGAATAAAATAAAATTACCTCTGAAGGCGAAATGTTAAAAAACAAAGTAAAATAGCCTTAAAGAATGAAGTAAAATTACGTCAAAAGCGAAGTGTTTGAAAAATAAAGTAGAAAATACGTGGGAATATTTTACATACGTACTGCATAAACATATCCTGCAAGATTTCTATATTGTTTTTATTGAAAAATTATTGAAAATTTATCATATATATAGGAATGTATAATTTGCAATTTGATGTCCCCCCCCGCCCCCGGAGGTTTATTATTCATTGGTTTGAAAAATAAATAGAGGGATGTATAAAAACATAAATATGTTTGGTTAATTGTCAACAGAGACTTCACAGAAACCATCTTTGAAGTGTAAATTCATAGCAATAGTTTCTAAATTGCAGTGAATCGCGTGACGAAAGTCTCAAAAGCGTTAAAATTTGAATTGCATTTAATTGAGATTTTGTTGCAATACCTCATTCATATGTTAAAAAAGAATCAAATGAAAGCAGCGTCTCTCAACGGCCCACGTTATAAATTTATTCCTAACCTGATAAAGGAATCCCATGCGAAAAAATTTCTATATTCATCCCCTCAAAAGAAGAAATTAATTCTTTTTGATGTAAATTCAAAGCTAAGAAGAAGAAGAAAAATGAAAGCTGAATACGCCCGTACGGTGTGAATTCAGTTCCAACTCCGCATAATATTTTCACGGATTAGGAGTCGATCATGGCGCCTTTGTGGCAAACAAAGATGGCAACGATATCTGTAATTGTGGCCTCGGGCTGTGAGTCATTAAAATGAAATTGAAGTAGCAAAAACACGAAAAAAATATTTAAATTTATATATTTTCGAGGGATAAAGGTCTTTTAGAATAAACGTTTGTGAAACTAATTGTAAAACTATAATGAGATATCGCGAGTGAGTATATAATTATCAATATAATTTGGCAATCGAGTTTTTGGAGTTTTATTTGGCACTTTTCTTTTTTGTTTCGTTTACACCCTAGGTTCAATGATAAATATCCTTAGACCAGATTATTAAACCAAGGAAAAGGAAGTTTCAAAGCAAATAATTAATAGCGCGTTTATCACTGTAAATGTTATATTAAATGTAAAATGGGGGCAATGGAATCAGTGTTTAATACCGTTGAAAAAATATAGTAGTACTAAAAGATTGTTTTCGTGCTCTAGCTTTTCTATTTCTTTAATTTAGAAGAATTGCAGTCGATTCGCGATAACTCCGATAGCTCGAATATCTGTTTAAGTCGAAGTTTTCAATCAGATTCAGTATTTTTCCGTTATTTTAGTGTTGAAATTTTCCTTTAACTCGAAGTTTTCTTCCTTCAAGTGGAAGTTTTCGGGAACGAGAGTAAGTTTAAAAGATAGAATTTACCAATGTAGTTTAGCATTTAATGATAGAATTCATCAATAGAATTTATCATTTTGATAATAGAATTTATCATTTTGATAATAGAATTTATCATTTTGATAATAGAATTTATCATTTTGATAATAGAATTTATCATTTTGATAATAGAATTCATCAATAGAATTTATCATTTTGATAATAGAATTTATCATTTTGATAATAGAATTTATCATTTTGATAATAGAATTCATCAATAGAATTTATCATTTTGATAATAGAATTCATCAATAGAATTTATCATTTTGATAATAGAATTCATCAATAGAATTTATCATTTTGATAATAGAATTCATCAATAGAATTTATCATTTTGATAATAGAATTCATCAATAGAATTTATCATTTTGATAATAGAATTCATCAATAGAATTTATCATTTTGATAATAGAATTCATCAATAGAATTTATCATTTTGATAATAGAATTCATCAATAGAATTTATCATTTTGATAATAGAATTCATCAATAGAATTTATCATTTTGATAATAGAATTCATCAATAGAATTTATCATTTTGATAATAGAATTCAGTATTCAGCAACACACTTTAGCATTTCACATTAGAATTCATCATTTAGCAATAGAATTTAGTGAATTCGTTTATCTGCTTGCAAAAACGTGAGACAGACAGAGAGTCCAAAAACCACTGTATTTTTTGTGACAGAAAATAATCTTGTTTACACTTTAGTTATAATTCGTCTCGTTTGTATTTCTACATGTATCACGTATTCCTCCGTTTTCCTAATATACAGTATGCACGTCTAGTTTATTTCTAAATACTCTAATTCAATAATTAAGAATGATTAAATCACACTAATCTTTCCGAATTTCTCCGTCTAAAGTATCTTGGCGTGTCTTTCTAATACGATATTCGTAAGTATCACCGTTATTTTAATAAATCTTTCTTTTCAAACTCTGAAATCGTAATTTCCGATAACTCAAAGTTCGAGTATCGTTAAGTATCATAAACTCCAAGTTTCGAGTTATCGAAAGGTACGTTATATACGTTAAGATAAGTCGATACATTCGACTTATCGAGATTTGACTGTACATAAAGTCTCGAAATTTAAAACTTTGGAGGGAAATAATGGGGAAATATGAAAAAATAACAATAATTCTGATTTAATGTGGTTATAAGGGAAACTATTGTGCTTTCACTATAGTAAACCTTGAAATACGCGAAATAGTTTTTATAATATTGCATTTTAGTTGATGTTTTTGACGTGTAAGAAATTGGAAATACGCATCAACTCATAACTGTTCTCAGTTCTTTGTCTGTGAACTTGACAGAGATTTTACAATTGGCGCATTTTAGTAAAAAAAAATGTGCGTTTGTTTTTTGCCGCGTTTCTTCGCAACATTGCACGTTTACTGAACTATACTTCGTAGTAATGATCTATGCAATCGCTTGATGAACTATAGCAGGTGTTCAATCATACCAAGCACTGTAAATAAAGTTATTGATATTTTTCAAAAATGATGGAACATAGAGTGCACCTTGGAGCAATATAAAACTGGAAATTTCCCTAGTTCACCTTGAAACAGTCAACTTCTCTAAACCTCTTCACTAATTAGGGGCCATTCAAACGTAAGCAGATTTTTAGCCATTTTTGACCCCTCCCCCCCCCCCTTGTCAGCAAAATTTCGTCAGCAGCTTAAAATATTTCATATCTTCAAAAAGGGTGGTTGATGACGTAAGCAACCTCAAACCCCCCCCCTCCCCCCTTGTCATCAAAAGTCAGCAAATACGAAACCACCTCTCCCCCCCCCACCCGATGCTGATGTAATACTTGAATGCCCCCTTATACAAATAACAATTATCTGGATTCCAAGCGAAGATGAATTTCGGGAAGAAGATTCACATTCCTATGTGGGGAATCGAACCACCAACCTCTCATTGTTCACGTGAGTGCTCCACCATTGAGCTACAAAACAGAACGAACCGAGCGAGCACGAACAGGATCTGTCGCTTACGCGATATAAATTCGTTGCCCCGTAGCGCGTGGTTGTGAATAAAATTCTGAGTCACAAGGAGAAAAAGAAATTAAAAGTAATTGGGGTCTCTATCATAGGATCTAAAGGAGCCCTGGTCATGTATGGCCCTTCATATACGATTAAAATAAAACATTTGTGAGGTCAGGCATATAACAAAGAGAATCCGATTAAACGATGAATTTTCGATAGCCCCTAGTTTAGTGTAACTAGAGACCCTTTGACAACGCGATTACGCTACCGAGGACAGACATTTCTTTCTTTCCCTTATATATCAACGCTGAATGTTGCAGCGCTGTAGACAGCCTCCTATCTCAGCACCCGCAACACCGCCATCTGAGGGCTAATGTCGTTACAAGTACCGAGTTAAGAGTCTGTCTACAGCGCAGTCACGTTCAGCGTTGATATAAGGGAAGCAAAAATGCCTGTCGTCTATAGGTCATGTAGAGCTCTTGCCTTTCACAAGTCTGGAGATTCTCCGTTCTGCCCGAACATTCATCAGTAGGTGACGACCACAAGTTGCAAGTTGAGACCCAGTTTTTTTTTTTTGCCTGACAGTTCAGTCTTTATTTCACACTTTCTGCTCTTGAACACGTCCCAAACGCGGTATTTCCACTGATACTCGCTCCGTGGCTCCGAGCTCTTACCAATCATCCCACGTTCAGAGTCCGTCAAAAAATCGCGTTCCCCCCCCCCCCCATATCTTCAAGGACAGTTGTCCTATACTATTGTGTCAGGAACTAAGCTTTCCTTTTTTTAGCCCCGTTCACATGTACAATAAAAACATCCCAGGAAGTTCCCGGTAACGGGGATTTTCGCTACAAACCATTCACATGACGTTTAGTTTATGCCGGTAATCTTCGTCTTCTTTCTGGAAGTCGTCACTGGTTACGTGGGTTTAACGGAAGTGGTTGATTCAAGATGGCTGACGGAGGAACTTGCAGTTGTTTTCTCGGCGCAAAGGATTATGGGAGAGAAGGTCGGCGTCGATCACCAATCCACCCCAAGAAAGATAGACTTTTTTGTGATGAGCTTCTCTCCCACCTTTTTCTTCCCCTGTGAGGGGAAAATAGTTGCCCCAAAGTTGCCGGTAATTATCACCAAAGCGACCCCCAATCTTGCACATGTGAACGGGGCTTTTATGCTATAGCCCAGCCCTCTAGCGGTAGCAGTGCGCCGTCATATAGCTGATTAGCTTAAAAACTGTCAGGTGGTCATAATAAAGTGACCACTCAGTGTATAAAATACGTGCACAAAAAGTACATTCCAGCAAATTGCCCCTATTACGTCTGAAGATATATTAAATTTCAAATTGCTGCTCTACAGAACCCTGAAGAAGTGCGGATGACCCTAAATTGTTTGAAAATTATACATAATGCGTAGGCGTTATGCGCACGTAATGCAATTCAGTTCTGTTTCCGATTAAAGGAATAATTTCCAGGCTACGCACAAATTATACCTCCCCATACGGTAATTACGTCAGCGGACATTAACACGTAGAGTGATCAACAAATACACGCTTGTGGCTGGCAGTACATTAAAGCTATATATATATATAGCAGCTCCTAGCCAACAGCAACTGCGTAACCAAGAGGCAAAAAAAAAAGTGCTCTCCAGTGCTCTCAGAAGGTTTTTCGAAGAGTTCCAACGAGATAATTTCATAAAGATTTTCCACTCTGTTGGAATTAGCTGACAACCGTAAAACGGGATCATTATTCGAATGGGGCCGAGGGAATGCGTGTCCAGGGGAAGTTTGGGCTGATTAGTCAACCACATTGTTAAATAATTCAGAAAAACCGTGAGATTGTTGATATTTGTAATTTTCTTTCTCCCTTTCAAAGAAAAGATAATGGCAGGAACATGCTTCCGTTGCAGTTTCTTTCTTATTTTTTCCTGTTAACGAAATGAAAGTTTCTCCGGTTTCCTCCAGATTTTCAAAGCTCTCGCGTGAATTCCGGTAATTTCGCAGACCGACCTCCGTACACTCGACGTTAATGTCTGGGCAAATAGATGTTTTGAGGTTCGTGTTTTAACGACCAAACGTTCTGTAAACAAGTGGCCGGGTAAATTGCGTCTGTATTTGCCGTTTTACTGAAGTCGGTGGGACGAACGTCGGAATGTCCGACCGACAGCGAGAGACAAAAGAGGAGGAAACCTTGGCACGGGTGGAAATAAATATGTGATTACGCATCATGCCGCGTTCACGGTTGCTTAGTTCACGGCGGCATCCTCCCATTCCTAGACTTCGGGAATTCTCAACGTTAATGTCTTGTGACGACAACGTCCGGAATGGAGACAGCGTTAAATTTAGCGCTAAATATATCTTGGGACGAAAATCGACCATGTATAACTCTCGCTCCTTATCTTTCCCTTTCTCTATAGAAACTTCACTTCGATATAGAAATTTTTCAACAATTTTTATCTAGGAAACACACGAAAACGGTACCAGTGGATTTTTGGTCAAATATGACATGAATACAATCGAATCCCGTTATAGCGAAAATCTTGTTTTAACGAACGCTTTTCTAATACACCCCCCCCCCCCCCAGGTAAGTTTAAAAAAGTTCCATGTTTTCTAAGTGCATTATTCACTTCTATATTGCTTATTGAAAGTGTAAGGGTATCTCAGAATGTTGAAAAGTTTCAATTCGAAAGTGCAAAAGATGTCTCTCAAGTTTGTCCATCGAGTTTGGTGGACACCTTATACAGGGTGCCCTGTAAATCCTTATTCGTCTTGTATCCCATCAACCATTCGTCGTATAGAGACATGGTTCCAATTTAAAAAAAAATGCTCAAAATGTGTTCGGAAATCACACCCCGTACCACTTTTGAGAGTGAAAATGCAATTCGTCGCGAAATAAAAATATCTAAATTTTTAAACGGTCCCTTGTCTAACTTTGAATTTGCGTCTCTTCTGAGCCCAACGAAAAAATCCCGTGTTCTTAACCGCAACATTCGCTAAGATATTTGAATTCGAAAATAGTGAAAAGAAGGAACGAACAGCATAATGTGTTTGTCCGTTTAGTTTATACTGATTTTTTCCCCCACCTTTTTTCTCCGATATTTGAATTCGAATATCTCAGAGAATATTTCTGGTGGAGACACGGGATTTTTTTTGTTATCGTGCTCAAAAAAGACAGGGCAACAACTTTCTAATTGAAAGTTAGCCGACAGATGGGATTGTTTAGAAATTTCGATTTTTTTTTTATTTTTGGACACATTGTATTTTCACTCTTAAAACTGGCATACATGGTGATTTCTGAACACATTGTGAGCATTTTTTAAATCATACCTCTACGACGAATGGTCGATGAGATAAAAACCGAATTAAGATTTACAGGACAACCTCCATATTGTTTTTCTAAATATTTTCAACTCAAATCCCTCGGCTAATATTTTACTTAGAAAGATATGAAAAAGAATTAATGGGCCCAGACAGGTCCGGAACTAGGAGTGGCGGTAACTGCTCATTGCTGCAAAATTTATTGCTCAACAGTTAGAACACATAAAATTTATCGAATTTTAAAGTTGTGGGGGTGACAAAATCTCCTAATTACGACCCTGGCATCAGAAGAGACAGGGCAACAACTTTCAAATCGGAAGTCAAAAGGCAGAGGGACCGTATAAAAGAAATGGAATTTTTTATATCCCAGTACACACAGTATACAGGTCTTTATAGAGAAGAAATGACATCAATCGTAGAGGAATGATTCCAGTTATGATAACTGGAATGACTATGACAATCCGGCGATATTTTTCGAGAATGGAAAAGGAAAACTGCTCACAGAGACATGCAGTGTAACATGAAGTTTATATATTATTTAAATGGGCTTTTTCGATTAACTTCCAGTAATCTGGCGGTTTCGGTAATCCGGCACACCCTGGTCTGATGTGTGACGAATTGGCGAGAGTTTATAAAATAGGCATGTTATTTGATTGTGTCATTCAAATGTTTCATAACAAAAACTTAACGTGCAAAGAAAGACTGTTAAACTGAAGTACTCGTCTAGCACAGCCCATATGTTTTGTTTCAAATAAATACACCGTTGTGTTTCAAAGATATTTTCTGCTCAAACAAAAATTGATGTTTATATGCCCGTCGGTAGTACTTAATGGTTTCTGACCAGTTGATATTGAGAAAATACACACTTTTAGAGTGAGAAACGTTTATACTTATTCTGAAGCTTAAAAAAATGAATTTTAAAGATTTTTTTTCATTTTTGTGAATCGTGTTTTGCTTATGCAAGTCCTTTGTCATTGATATAAAATACTGTAAACATGCATAAATCTATATATATAAAATTGATTTTCTGTGTGTCTGTGTGTGTGTATGTTCTCTATACAAATCTACAATTTTAGATCGATCGTCGCCAAATTTTGCATATATACCAAATGGGACCCGACTTGAATGATAGGCTACTTTAAAATTTCGTCAGACCAGGGCAAATGCCCCAAATGGGCAAAAAACTGTCCGGCAACAATGGTTTTTGGGCCTCAACAATCACTTTCCGAACGTTTACTTTGGTTACCGTGGTTCCCTAGCAATGCGTTTCAGACGTGTATATGCCTTTACAACGGTTTGTCACTTCTTTAATCCTGTTAGTACATGTATAATAGTTTATGCCTTTATAATGGTTTGCCACATTTTCAATATATTCTCAGTATATATTCTCAATATATTCAGGCTTTTTGAATAGACGTCATAATCATCATCAGCATCGCTTTGAAAGTCAGGAAAAGGGTGATCCTCACAGAAATCAGTGCTAAAATTGTCGATTTTTCTGTAGAAATGCGGAAATTAATGGGATTTTCCGCCCCATCAATAATTTTAAAAATTGTATTGAATTCTCAATTTTTTAAATATTGAGGTCGCTTAGAGATTAAACAGCCCATTTAACGAAGCCCAGGAGATTAAAAATGAAGTAATTAGCCGGACCTACTTTTGAGTTAGACATTCATGCAATAACATTGATTTCAACTTTTTATTTATATCTTCTCGAGCATGAAAAATAATGTCTCCGTATTGTCTTTTGATATTCAACTGCATTAATTCATATAGTTTAGAATGTTTTAAAATGAATTATGGGCCCGTAAAGTACATCGAAGAAATTCCACAGCTTCAATTAAACATTTTTGAAAGCTGAAACAGGCAGATGGATAACTTAAAGTTCAGAGTGGGGGGATCGAAATACCTAGCACCCCTTAAAAAAAAAGGGGAAAAAATATTCGTTTCTATGTTTCTTTAAATCTAGATTTGTTTATTTCATGAAGTCGCTCAAGAAGTCGTCATATTGGTTAACTTAGACACGGTTTGCATGTCCCTCAAAGAAAGGGGGAGATATCACGTGATCCAAACAGCCTCATGGAAGAAAACCCGGGCAGCGCCGGGTATTATAGCTAGTCTATATATATAAAATTGATTTTCTGTGTGTCTGTGTGTGTGTATGTTCTCTATACAAATCTACAATTTTAGATCGATCGTCGCCAAATTTTGCATATATACCAAATGGGACCCGACTTGAATGATAGGCTACTTTAAAATTTCGCCAGACCAGGGCAAATGCCCCAAATGGGCAAAAAACTGTCCGGCAACAATGGTTTTTGGGCCTCAACAATCATTTTCCGAACGTTTACTTTGGTTACCGTGGTTCCCTAGCGATGAGTTTCAGACGTGTTTATGTCTTTACAATGGTTTGTCACTTCTTTAATGCTGCCAGTTATGTATAATAGTTTATGCCTTTATAATGGTTTGCCACATTTTCAATACTCTCAGTAACGAGGCTTTTTGAATAGACGTCATAATCATCACCATCATCGCTTTGAGGGTCAGGAGAAGGGTGATCCTCATAGAAATCAGTGTTAAAATATCCGAATTTACTGTTTACTACATCAATAATTTTAAAAAAGTGTATTGAATTCTAAATTTTTGAAGTATTGAGTTCGCTTAGAGATACGAAGCCCAGGAGATTAAATATGAAGTAATTAGCGTCGGACCTACTTTTCAGTTGGATATTCAAGTAATAATATTGATTTCACCTTTTTATTTATATTTTCTCAAGCATGAAAATTAATGCCTCCGTATTGTATTTTGATATTCAAACTGCATAAATTCATGTGGGTAAGGATATTTTAAAATGAATTTTGAACCCGTAAAAGTACATCGAAAAAATTTCACAGCTTTAATTAAGCATTTTTTGAAGCTGACCGTGACCGTGAAACAGTTAAGCAGAGCACCGGACCCATTTTTTAATAAATGGTCTACATCTCCTTCATCATTGTGACCACTATTGGCGTGGTCGATTAAAGGGCTTTGGGTTATAACATTTTTTTTATGTATTTTTTAGAATTGGAAGCAGAAACTGGCAGATGGATAACTTGAAGTTCGGGTGATGGGATCAAAATATTCAGCGCCCCTTAAAAAAGGGGAAAAAATATATTCATTTCTACGTTTCTTTAAATCTAGATTTCTTTATTTCATGAGTCGCGCAGAAAGTCGCCATATTGGTTAACTTAGACACGGTTTGTATGTCCCTCAAAGGAAGAGGAAGATATCACGTGATCCAAAAAGCCTCATTGAAGAAAACCCTGGCAACGCCGGGTATAACAGCTAGTAATTTATAAAGTAACTCTTGCTTTCAGATACATCCGAAAACGCAATTGAATTTTGATTGTTCTTTTATAGGTTTTAGCCATGTAAAATTCTTCAATTTTCTATGAAAAAAAAATGATAATAATTTGGGCGGAAAATACTTCGAGAGAAAACGTAGAACTAATACTGTCCGTCTCAGAAGTTTAGATAATGCACTTTACTTAAAATAACAAGAAAAATACGGCAACTGAAATTAGCACATTTTAATGGGTAATACCTGAAGCATTTCTATATTCATAGAAAAAAAATTTCTACGAAAGAACATTTAGAATATTCATAGTATCGAAAATACAAAAAAATTCGGCTGTCTCAAAAGTTTAGAGAAAATTCAGATTTATACAAAAATTACTGGCTTTTAATAGCTAATATACTTTTTTTTTCTGACAACCTCAAACGCAATATCCTCCATGGATCTAATTAAATTCTGCAGGGTTTCAACATCAAAACTGTACCATGCTTCCGTGATAAAGCTCTTCAAGTCATCAACAGTCGGATACTGTATGCCTGCCCCCCCCCCATACATTCCTGATAGGATTCAAGTCAGGACTCATCGACGGCCAGTCTGAAAACCAATACGTTTTCGCGATTAAAGAGCTTTTTGTGGCAGCAGATCTTTGAATAGGCACGCAATAACGTTGAAATGTGTCAATTTTGGTCTTCCTAAAGTTTTTCCAACCAGTAGCAAGTTCTCGAGAATCTCCTTCAAGCATCAGAGTTTTGACAACCAATTTCAAAAGTTAAGGAAGCCTCACTATTAGGAGCAAATGCTGCCAATACCATTAACGATACTCCAACTTACTGTCTGCCGAACACTCCCGTCTGGAACATGTGAGTTGCATTTATTTTTCACTTTTTTTCCATGTTTTCACCACTAAACTTGATACCGTGCCTTTTTTCTCCATAAAAGATGATTTCATGTCCATTCCAATCTTTCTTCTCCACCTCTATTTGGTGCTTGTTTGTAAAAAAATGTGATTTCCTAACCACTGTTTTATAAATCAAATAAAAGCTTCTCTGATCTGTCTATGGACTATTGAAATTTTCACTCCAGAACCTTCCGTAATTTCATGAACGGTCATTCACTTTTTGCGTAGAAACCAATCTCCCAACGGTTTTGTTTTCGCGTAAACTTGTACTGCACTGCCTACCGCAACCAAGTTTTCGCTTTTGCGACGCACGTTATTGTCAATACACGTCAGATACTTCATTTCGACCTAAGCATCAGATTTTAAAAAGCATCAGAGTTTTGACGATCAATTTCAAAAGTCAAGGAAGCCTACTCAAAGCAATAGCAATGCCTATTAGATCTTTTCTTTTTGCTCCCAAATGAAGTACTCGAAGGATTTCATCGTACAAAATGCGTGACGACTTCGGCAAGTGCTTTTTTATTTTCAAAATTTTGAGTTTAAAAAATCCAAAACTTATTTCCCTCAACAAGATCGAAGTTTAAAGTACGTTTTTGCATTCTGATCACGATAAAAGAATAATGAAATAAAAATCTCTGAAACGGTATCCACGGCGCAGCTAAAAATCTATAGTGTCTAATCTTTGAAGACAGACTGTACTTTTAATTTCTATTCAAAGCTCGAATTGCACTGGAATTCATAGAAACGAAAACAAGTTCTATATAATATATTATATTTCATGTATTATCATTCAAAATGTGCTGTCAAATGTTTACAGTAATTTCCAAGTTAAGAAACTCTCAAAAACCACGAGTTTTCACTATGGAGGCTAAAATTAAGATCTAGAAACTTGATCGATGCGGAGGAGAGAAAGAAGTAAGTTGTTTTTTCTTTCAAACTCCTAAATAAGAATAAATGAGGAAACAAAACACAGAACCGGAGAGAGAAAACGTTTTCTTAAAAATCCTTTTACTTTTCTCAAAACCCAAATGACAAATGCGTATTTTGGTTTGTAATACGTGAGCGTAATTAGATCCGCTGTCTCATAAGATTCGAATTTCTCTTCGCAGTAAAAACACCAACGCGAACAGAAAAAAGGAAATATATAGGAGAAGATTCACTTTCTCTCTCTCTAACTAAAAATTGTTTTGTTTTCTCTCTTTCTCTCTCGTACCTTGACGTGCTTCTAAGTAAGAATCTTATCAGCTCCAGTCGCAGGAAATGTAAAAGAAACACTCTGTACTTTTATCCATTTTCCGTCTCTAGAAGTTTGTCCTGTTTGTTCATTCTTAGGGGGCGTTCAAGTATTACGTCATCATCGATGGGGGGGGGGGGAGTTTGCAATATGCTTACTTTTGATGACAAGGGGGGGAGGGGGGTTTGGATGATGCTTACGTCATCAACCACCCTTAATGAAAATATTGAATATTTTTAATGGCATCTTACTCGGTGCGCCAAAAACGAGAAAAACCTTTCGATAGTTTTTGGGCACCTGAGCTAACATTCCCCTCCTATTGATAAATACCCTACAGAGCCACTTTTGTAATCTGTAAATGTTTCGCGGATCCAAGTAATCTGGAAATGTGTCCGGGCCGCTTAAGTGCTCTGGAACTGTGACACGCATCACTCAAGTGATCCCTAATTATATGCCGCGGATGACATAAATAATCTGAGAATGCGCCGCGGCTAACTTGAGTGATGTAGAACCGCACTGGGGGCCACTTAAATGCTTTAAAACTACGTCATATGTCACTCAAGGGATCTCTAAATGTATCATGGATCGCTCAAGTGTTCTGGAACTGTGTCCCGGGTCATTTAAGTGATCTGAAAATGTGCCACAGGCCGCTTAAATGTTCTGGAATTGTACCACGGGACACCTGAGCGATCTGTAAATGTGCCGCTTAGTTCATTTTTACAAAATTAGGTTTGAGGACGGAAGGCCACATCAGATAACCCCCAGGGCCATGTTTGATCCACGGGCAAAGGGTCTTTATGCGATTTATCATTAAATGGTTTTGAGGGTGGGTCGCAATGAATTTATTAAAGATAAATTTTGAGTTCATAGCCTTCAAATAACATTGAAATTAACAGAAATTGATTATAGCAACATATAAAGGTATTGTCTTCCGAAATTTCAAATTTACAAAAAATATATTTTTTTGCATTTAAAAAATAAATTTTTGATTGTGGGAAGGGGGGGCATGAGAGCCCCCATGCCCCCTCTCCCCGTGTACGTCTCCGCACCCACCAACATGCGTTAGGATTCAGAGGGGCAGAGCTGATGTCGAAATTTTGCTAAGAAGGGGAGGGAGGGGGGTCAGAGATTTGCTGACTTTTGCTGACGGGGGGGGGGTTCAAAAATGGCTAAAAATTTGCTTACGTAATATTTTGACGGCCCCTTATCCCTCTGACTCATTTTCGGTTTCGATTTCTTCATTTTTGAAGAAAA
This sequence comes from Pholcus phalangioides, assembly GCF_987345545.1. NCBI lineage: Eukaryota > Metazoa > Arthropoda > Arachnida > Araneae > Pholcidae > Pholcus > Pholcus phalangioides. Next base: position 14,320,064 of record NW_028301595.1, read on the forward strand.
GACTATACATTTCAGTGATTTTTTCCTTCTTTCGGAGCAGCAATTAAAAATAATCTCTGGAAGAGTTATGCAAAGTAAAAAAATTATATTTTTAGTACAACACTATTTTTGTATGTATAAATATTATACAGTGTGAACAGAAAGTTATTATCCAGGCATTCTTTTCTTTTCAACCGTTGGTTATAGATACATACTTTCGAATGAAAAAGTATCCGATAAACGCGCCGGTTTCGGATATATCATTTCTTTTACCACAGGCGATATATGCAGGTGCATGGGAAAGTACAGGGGGTGGGACAAAATAATATGAACACCTGCGAAATGAGACGAAATCTTTATTAATAGGCTGTCACTACCGTCGACACGGTACTTCTCCCGACACCAACAAGGGTGGCCGTTTTCGTTAATGTGGCCCCCCAGCAAGACGGGCTGCAACAATCACGCCTCTTTGGGGTCATTCAAATATTACGTCAGCATCGAGGGGGGAGGGAGGGGGTTTCGGATTTGCTGACTTTTGATGACAGGGGAGGGGGTGTCTTTTTGAAGATATGAAATATTCTAAGCCGCTGGGGGGGGGGTCAGTGTTTTGCTGACAAGGGGGAGAGGGAGATGAAAATCTGCTTACGTAATACTTGAATGGCCCCTTTCGAAATCTCTGAGGAAAGCCATAACGAAGTTTCAACTCCCCAATATACTATTTCGCATCCGAACGCTATCACTGCTACGACTAGACTGATGTGTGCACATTCTCTCGCCCGCTAGGTGGCATTCTTCTACGCTAGAGGGCGGGAGTATACGACAGGTTCCCTCGAGTGTCGTCTCATTTCACAAGTGTTCATATTATTATGCAACCCCTGTACCTTCCTCCTGGAATAACTCGCGAACCGTTGTTCCTAGATACTTCGAATCGGAAAAAGTATCTAAATAACCTGTAAGACCACAGATACGTCATTCATATTGCAAAGGGTTGTATAATTATTAAAATAAATAAAAAAAATTATTTGATTACCCTGTCCTAGAAACCCAATTAGAAAGTTTTTGCCCCGTCTCTGGTTATCCCAATAAAAAAAAATCCATTTTTTCAAGTGCAATATTCGCTTGGATATTTGAATTCAAAAGTCGCTGAAAATGAAATACAAACACAAAAGTCCACAACAGGCAAATTTCCCAACGAGGTGGCTGAAAAAATATGCCCATATGGATGTCAAATATAACCAAAAATTAGAGAAAGAACGGCATATGAAGCATAGAATGAGCTTGTCCGTTAGTTTATACCAGACGTCTTCAACCTTTTACTAGTCGCGAGCTGTACCTGCACCAATCATCAAAAAAAGAGCACCATTACGGCAATTTTGACATACGAATGCTTGCCTTGAGTGCACAGTTTGTACAGGGTGCTTAATTGCAACGTTGAACAAGTGCTTCCAAGCACAAAATTGGACACGAGTATTGAGCACTCTAGATGATTCATGGAGCACCGTGGTGCTCTTGAGCAAGATGCCTGGTTTTTTTATATTACAGTTCTTTTTTCTTTTTTTTTTCATTCTCAGAGGATTTCGAATTCAAATATCTGAGCGAATACTGCACTTAAAAACATTGACTTTCTTTGTTGGGCTCTCTAGACAGGGAAACAACTTTCTAATTTTGTTTTGGGCTTCTTAGAAGTGGATGATCAAATAAATGTTTTTTTTAATTCAAATAACTATATAACTAGCACTATGAATGTTGTTTACACGTTATTTGGATAATACAATTTGGCTTTTAGGATCAACGGTTCACGAGTTATTCCAGGATAAAGGGACTGTCTTGTGCACCCCGGTAATGATACCAAGATGCAAAATTTAATTTCTTACACACTCCAGCTGTCCACCGAATTCCAATTAGAAAGTTATAGTCCTGTCTCTTCTGAGCCCAAATATTTTTGTTTTGTTCTTTTTGAACTGAAAATAAGAAAAAGAACAGTTATATGAAGCTAAAAATTATACAACCCTTTGCAATATGAATGGCGTATCTGTGCTCCTATAGGTTATTTGGATACTTTTTCCCGATTCGAAGTATCTAGGAACACAACTGTTCGCGAGTTTATGATGTTCTTACCCTCACTTTCAGTGATATTTTTGAATTCAAATACCTCGGCGAATATTGCTCTTGGCGGCTAAAACATGGAATTTTTGAGTTCAAGAGAGACAGGGCAATAACTTAATAGGGCATGGATGCATGGATAAAAAATTAAATTCTGTATCTCGATACATGAATGGGTCCCTGGTAAAATAAATTTCATATCACAAATGGACATTTGTTCTTGAAAATATATTTCTACAACTTACTGTTAATAAGATAAAATCCTCGGTAAGAACTTTCTGGGCGCACTTTATATGCAAAAAGGTTATAACACATCATATGCATGTACTTATTTTTAAGGCGTACTGTCTCGACGTTGGATACTGTAAAATAAGCATATATTTCCCTCCACTTTGAATATTTCTTCCCTATCAAATTGTCAATTAAAGGTGAAATAAGCACTGATTTAGAGCTGTTTCGGGACTTTATCGATTCATCGCATTTTTTTTTTTTTTATATACATATATTGTTATTAATCTACAAGAGGTAGGAAGAGAATAAAAAAAAAAAAGAGACTGGGGTCCAACCAACCTTCAGGGTAAAAGAGAAAAGGAGAGGTAAGAAATGTCTTCCGGTAGTAGACGCTTCCCGGACATTTACATCCGGGAGATGATATTTCACATCACGTATTTCTAGTCGCTCTGATTTCCCCACCAACCAACCAACCAACCCATTTTTACTACGACTACGCAAATGCGTGGGTCTTTAATGGGCCTGGAGCTTGCTTTTCCACTTTTTTTTTTTTTCTCCTTGGCCATCTACCGAACGCTGATTCCCTGAATTATGGTGAATTCCGGATACTGATTCTAGCTTCTTCTTCTTCTTCTTCTTTTATTTTTTGTTTCCCACATCTAGCGCTAGCTTTACCCTTATTTATTTATTTTTCCTTTTTTTCTGCTCCTGCCTTTTTTTGGTATTGTAAAGTAAACGGTGAGAGAATATTTCTGATTAAAATTCAAGACAGCGTCACCGTCATTCATAAAAAAAAATGCGTTGTTTCCTCTTATCGTTGAAAGTAGAATAATATTGTGTCTGGTTGGGGGGAAAAGACTGGGAACGTGTCAACCGATCCCGGAATCAAGGGGGGGGGGGGGAAGGATAATCACGCACTTTATCACGTAGTTTCACATGCATTTGTTTGATCCTTTTTTGCTTTTTTTTAAACCCGTAAGTTATACTGGATGTTCGAATTTTCCTCAAGATAAAATGATGGCATTAATTGGATAGAGGAATCTTATACCGACCTCTCTCTCTATCAAGCAAGTCTTGAAATATGCTCTGTTTGATCAGCATATCTACGTGAGTGGATGACATTGAACTACACTTTGAGATTTCTTTTTGCCGTCCAAACATATAAGTTTTTAAAGAATTTTTATATCGAAAAGTATAGAAGATTTTAAATGTATTCAGATGAAGGATGGAGTTTTTGAATATCAAACGTGTGGTTTTTTATTGCTTAAAACTGTCTGGTGCCTGAAATTCGAACTTAATTGTTCTAAACATGGAAGTGCTTAAAGTGTTACATGGGAACCAACAGATACAGTCGAATACCGTTATAGCGAAAATCTCGTGTTTTAACGAACAGTTTTCTTATCCCTCAGATAAGTTCACTTAGAAAGAATGCAAAAAAAAACCCTGGAATTCCTTTATAGGGAAATTTCGTTATAAGGAAGTGATTTCTGCGGTCTCTTGGAGTTCGTTATAACGGGCTTCGACTGTACTTTTCTAATGGAAGTGATATACAGGATGTCCCATACAAATTCGCAAATACTTTGAAAATTCATGAAAGTTGAAGTCACTGCTTTATTTTGATACGGTTTGCGAAAAACTCACGAAGGGGAAATCTTTTTTGATACAGGAAAAAATAGTTCATATTTTTGTCGATAGGGACGCGTTGTCGATAGGGCGCTTACAGAAGGTTCCAATTTCGATGTTCGCATTGGTGCGGTTGTTTTACCTTAGCCTCGAATCGCCGTCTGAAGCTTCACGAGCGTTTTGGACCCAGAAAAGATTGAAGAAAGGTTCGGGTCAAACCACTCTAGCCGGTTATTCGTGAAGCGCCTTCTATCGGCAAGAAAAATTTTGAACTAATTTTTTTCCGGTCCGAAAAAAATCTCTTCTTCATGAGAATAACTTTTTCACAAACTGTATTTGATATGACCATCCTTCAATTTTTATGAATTTTCAAACAGTTTAGGAACTTATGGGACACCTTGTACTAAAAATTATACTCGTGGATTCACAAGTAGCCTATAAACACAAATCCGCCAAAAAAAATTTAAAACAATTCACAAGTATTCAAAACTGCGAAAAACCTGTTCAAAAAGTGCCCATAGTTACCACACAAGTGTACTCAAGTACCAAAATATGACATGAAACCAATTAAAATATTTTCCATTGATGCCATTAACAATTGAGGTACTTCAAAATTTGGTCAACCAGATGCTGCTAAGGCAGCGATTTTCAAAGTCGAGGGTCGTCTATTTTTGTTAGGGACGTCGAAATGAGTTGGCAACATCAATGTGCACAGGGCAGCAACTAGACTCTTGACCAGCTGAGGCAGACGCGCATTTTGACGCCTCCTTGTAATTTTTAAGGAGAGGTTAATGGGTGAAATATGCGTGCTCTGGTTCGGCACCCGGGGCACCACAACCGACTGCCCCACCCTAGTTGCGACTCTGCCAAGTGCTTTTAAATGGTACTTTCCTACACCACCTGTAGGTGGGGGTGGGGGAAAAAGTCAACTCCTTTATGCCCTCTCCCTGTGTACGTATCTACTACTAAACCATACATGTACCGCGTCCATATTCCTCTGCGGAACCTCTAACGAATTGGTACATGTAGGAAATGTGCGTATACGTGTAGTGAAACCTGAGGCGAGGTTTGTTTCTGTGTAATGCTTGTTATGTGTAGTGCTGCCATCTGCCACCAGTTTTTTCTAACTATGAGTGGAGTCTAATAATTGAATAATTGTATCGTTGTGTAGGACTGTTGCTCTCTGTGGCGAGACTTTTCAATGGGGAGATCGGCTCGTATTTGCGCCTAGAAATTGGGAACCACGGGAAACCACCACTGCGGCGACGATGGGGTTCGAACCCGGATCCTTGCAGCTGTGTACGTATCTGCAAACCATCCCTTTCATTCATTAAGGTATTCCTTATAAGGTGAGACAAAAATTCCTAGGCCTACATGTGCATAATCCGGCATAGCGGACTTATGGATATTTTTGGATTGATCAAAGTGACCATATGACCCCGGATTTCCCGAAATATTCCCGTGTTTTCACCGGATTTCGGCCATCCTGACTAGTTTGTATAGAAAAAAAAAGTTCCGCGCGCGCGCGTTGTGTGTTTCCCCTTCTTCCAATAAGGAATACAGTACATCAATTTCTTTCTTTACCGAAATCAAGGATTAAAATGAATTTCTCCAGCATATCAGTTAGATGCATTATTTATGGCAATATTTCCATTTAATCATTTTAAAAATACGTGTATGAATATTAATCTCACAAGATTCTTAGTTATTTTGCAAAAGGTATGAGGCAGGGTGAATGTGGTCATGTCATCTAATAAAATTGTCACATTTAACGTGCTTCCCCAATGAAATAGGATGCTGTGCTTCAAAATGCGGCAAACTTGCTATGTAGTCTTAATGATGTTTATGGCAAACAGTGCAGAGGCCTTCTATCTCTAGGAGGTGCTGGCTGGACTCTCGTTGTGAGTATCCAAGTTCGAACCCCGTTATCGGCATAAGTGTGATCGGTCGAATTTGATATTTTGAGGTATTACAAATTTTAGACGCAAATGTTAGCTGGTTTCCATCGGCAAAAATATCACCGCAGAGCAGGGAGGGCTTCAATATAATACTTCGGGTTCATTACATTAAAGTATCACGTCAGCATTGATGGAGGGGAGGGGAGGGGAGGGGGGTTCCGATTTGCTGACTTTTTTCAATGATAATGGGGGAGAGCAGTTTGAATGATGCTTACGTCATCAACCACCCTTTTATGGAAACATGAAATATTCTTAATGGCATCTTACTCAGTGCGCCAAAAACGAAAATATCCTTTCGCTAGTTTGTGGGAATCTGAACTCACTAACATTCTACGTATTGGTAAGTCCCCTATAGATCCACTTTAGTGACCTCTAAATGTTTCGCGGATCCACGTGATCTGGAATTGTGTCCGGGCTGCTTAAGTGCTCTGGAACTGCGCCACGCATCACTCAAGTGATCCGTAATTATGCCGCGGATCATTTAAGTCAGCGGTAAATAAAAATAATATTTCACTACAGATGGTTTGAAATTTTTTACCTATTCAGATACAATTTAGCCACTTGACATCGACCTGGATTGACTTGGATATTTCCAGGCTCCAATTGTACACCAACTTGCTGATTCACGTACGAGTCTTTCTCCTCATTCGAGGCGCAGTTTGACGGCCTACCAGAGAACTCTTGCTTGAGTAAAGCATTGATGTATGGAGCAAAAAGACCCTCCTGAAAGTGGTCAAAATGATAGATCTAGAAAAAATACAATACTAATTAGGAAAAAAAAATAATCGTGGAAAACATTAAAAATAATTATGGGTTAAAAAAAAATACCTCGTATATCTTTTTCACTACATAGCCCTTTTCAACGGCCTTCTTGAGTTCCTCAGTCACCTAGGTGCTTGTGATACATCTCTCCTCGTCGTTTTCTGATGGCATTCTTTTAAACGTGTTTCCAAACGAACGACATAAGAGAAAGGTAAATTTTCCACCGGATCTAGAAAAAAGGAAATGCATTAGTAAATGTTGTAATGACATGAAAACACTAAGAAAAAAATTTTATTAAAAATTTGTTAGATAATAATACCTGTATGGGAGAACGGGCAGATATAAGCCCCTTGGTGGTAGTACTTTGCATTTAATGATGCCAAAATATGATCCCAACTGTCCAAAGTTCTCGGTAACTACTTAGGGGTGTCCGACAGGATATCTGCAATGAAAGAAAAAAACTCGTAAAAAAGGAAAAAAAAAAGCAATGGTAGCCATATTTGTTAAGTTATAAATTTTAAAGTACTCACTTGCAGTATTTGTTGACCCACGGATACAAAGACGTGAAGTCGATGTATTTTGCGATGCCTTGATAGAAGAGTTTAGTGGCGTTGGTTCGGCCTCCGTAGAAAGAATCTCTGGGTTCTAGCCTGTCGACAAAGTGAAAGTCCACCAGGAAGCATTTGAGAGCTTGATCCGTTTTCTTCAGAGCGTTAAAGTCATGCTCCCACATGACTTCGAGATTGTATCCGCCTTGACGGATCTTTTGTTCTTGATCTAAAGTTTTCTTGTGGAGTTCCCACATACATGTCTGGGTGCTGGGGTTCACCATATCCTTTTCAAAGCACTGCGGGCAGCCGTGCCAATAACATCCTAAATTGAAAAAAATCATGAAAATAAATTCGCGAAAAAGTTTTGAAATAAAATTAATTTAAAAATAATGATAACACTGGTAAACAAGGTTTTTGTTTTTTGGACGCTGAGTAATTTTTCTTACGTAGTTTTCGATGCTGATTCTGAATCCGTCATGAGAAATCGTCCATCAGGCACCAGTTTTCCGCAATTGAATTTTCCATTGTTGTGGGTTAGCGCCTAACTAGCCTTAATACTCTATACTTAGAAGATTAACATTTTTAGCCTAATAATGGGTATTTTGAATATTAAAACTGGCCTCATCTGGACTGTCTCCATGGGGCGATTTCTTAAATGTTCCCTGTCTCCATCGATTCTCATCATCGTCAGAGCATCGCGACTTGGTAATATTATTTCTTTCATTAATTATGAACTTTTATCAATCTAATATGGCATAACTTTGAATATTTAAAACATTTTTTTTCACTTGGACTGATCATTCTTCATAAATGTGTATTTTCAGAATGCTCGGCTGTGTCCCAGGAGGGCCATAACTCGTTCTGAGACCCTGATCCTCAGCAATCCGGTGAGAATATTATATTTTTTCATTTGTCCTTTATCGAATAATATTTTTTTCATAAAGACGAATAAATGCACCCTACGAAAGGGCACTCCCCCCCCCCTCCCTCCCCCGCGCACCAATACTAAAGAACAAAACTCATTAAATCCCTATTTTGTTTCACTTATACAAAATAAAAGTGTAGGAAATGCACAAAGACAAAAAATATATATTTAAACATAGATTTTTTTTTCCTTTTTAGGGTCTTATTGAAGAAATCTTGACCCACGGAAACTACGAAGGTGGAGACATTCGCATCCGTCCAGCCGTTCATCCTATAATGAGGACGCGAGCATCCTTCGTGGTTCCACAAGTCCGGGATATTAATGGATGAATCACCTGCACCGTCCCAACAGCCATCATTCATGAACCAAAGGCCCAAGATGAACCAAAGATGGCAGATGTCACGAATTACTCCGGACGAGTAGGGGCGAAAGAGCCTGCCAGCGACGCAACGACAGACATCCCTCTGGCCATGTCCTTACCGAAAACAAGTCAAACTTCAGAACCAGTCGCGAAAAAAAGCCCTCCGAAACCTTCCGAGGATGAACGCCCTACTCGTGGAAGTAAAGTCAGCCCCCGTGAGGCACCACACGCTAAAGTCACCGACATCCAGATAACGACAACTACACTATGTACAACGTGTTCGTTACTTTATACCGCCGCTTTGAGGCGCACCTGATGAAGGTTGGCGGCGCATAGTTTGAGAAACCATGCCCCATGGGGAAGACAAAGCGTGGCTGTACCTGCTCCTTGTTTCTAAAGTGTTCCCAGGTTTTGAGGCCTCTTTTGTTGTTAGTACTTAGCTACAGTCGAAAAGTAAATTTGAATTACCTGAGGCATTGGTTACCCCCCCCCCCCACCACAGAAATAAGACTGACAGGACTCCAGCCATAGGGCCCTTGTTTTTTTTCCATTCTATAAAATCGTTATAGAAGGACCCGTGAAAAATCTGGCTTGGGGATCTGCCAAAAATTCTAACCTACAACTCTTAGAGAGGACATTGAATCTGTGTATATATGCACCTCGTTGATGTTTAGTTCCAGTGCTCTCTCCAGGCCCATGCGTATTGCTGTTAATTCACCCTAAATACAGTTGCCATATCTGACATTCTGTAATTTTTTTTTTTTTTGTATAGATGTGTGTGTGTGCGCGTGCGTGTGTGTGTGTGTCCATTTTTAAATATAATAAATGCACACGATGTTCAGTTATACATTAGCGATCCGTCTGTGTAGATGGACCGTTTATTATTGTTCAAGTGATAAGCACTCGAATTGTGTTTTTTTTTTCATTAACCACGGCTGTTCAAAGTCGAACGTTTTTCTACACACCTCGTCTTGATGCACCATTTCATTGCCTATTTGTATCATCCTATTCAGTTTAAATAACTGAAACATTTTCCATTGTGCTTGTGCCTTCAAATGCAGTGGTAAGCACCCCGCTAATATTTGTAGGCTTTCATTGGCCACTGTATTGTAGCACTTTTTTTTGTAATTATTAGTAAGGTAGTGCGTTGTATTTTTATAAGTCTATCGTTTATGTATTTTTGGTTCAGATACCATGCTACCATTCTTCTATGGCGTATAGAACTTTCTTTTCGACACACATTAAATATATGTCTTTTACTGTTTCGGGTTGCAATCCCCATTTGGCTCTTAATAATCTCTTTATCTTGTGCATTGTATATTGCTTGTATATTTTTCCAATTCTTTTAAATAATTTGTCATGTTCATATTGTAATCTAATCGGATTTCCAAGTACTCTATGTAGTTTTTGTATGGTATTCTGTTATTTCTAATGCGTATAGGCGGGTATCTTTGTATTTCACGTCCATAAGTATATACACAATAGCTTGACTTTTCGAAGTTTATTGAAAGATTGTATCTTTGTGACCATGAGTCTACTAAGTTGAGAGTTCTTTGACTCAAACCTTCTAGATCGCCATAGTTGGTTGTTAAAATGGTTATGATGATGTCATCTGCGAATGTCTGAATTCTTTCATGTGCTTGTAGTGGTATTTCTAGTAACTGATTGATCACCAGTAGCCATAAGATGGGCCCCAACGACGATCCCTGTGGGAGTCCAACGTTATATGTGTGGGGTGTTTTCCTTATCCAGGTGTCTTAGGAAACTGCAAATGGTCCGCCTCAGATAAGTCGGGTCTTTACAAAAATTTACTTCAACCAACCACATAACAACCCCTGCCCCCTGATAGCAAAAAGGTGCATAATCGGGCCTGTAAATAGGCTGGGGCATCGAGCCAAATGGGGCCTCACAAAAAAAATATGTATACTTATTTTGCAACCTTTTAGCGGGGGCCCCAAGAAGGCACGCTATGACCTTGCCCATGATCATTTAGTTTATAGGCTGAAAAATATTTTTTCACCATCACCAAGTAGGCATGTCCCCTTCCCATGGCCTCCAGGATGGGATCTTCTGCGGGCCCCCGTCAGACTTTTCACGGGTCCTTCAAAAGAAATTTATAGCGTGGAAAAGCAAAACATTATAAACAAATTATAAGCAGGGCTGTCATTTTTTCTAGGGGGAGGCAAAGAACATGTCCTCAATGTATTTACAATTATATATATATATATATATATATATATATATATATTTATTTATTTTTTTTTTTATTTTTTTTTTTTTTGTATATATGTATATATATCCACATACCATTTTTTTAGTGTATTTTCAAAAGCCTGGGGGAGGGGCAACGTCCTCCCCCTGACCCCCCCCCCCAAATGACGGGCCTGATTATGAAAATTGTCCCGGGCCCCAGGGCTACAGCCCTGTCAGCCCCACCCTTGGGGCCATGCCCCCCCCCCCCCATTCTGAAGCTGAGTCTCTCGGCCGGAATTTTTGGTAGGGACCCAGATGAAACGGTAGCAGACAAAGACGGATTTAACGGCGGGCGCGCCTGGGGCCCCAACTTCTGAAGGGCCCCGAAAAACCCAAACTTTGACAATATTTTGGTAATTTTATCCTCTAGTTCGATAGCAATAGTAAAATAATGCTTACCTTTTCTCTAAACGCTGTCTCCGGCGTCAACTAATTGGTCTCACACGTCTTTATATATTAATAATAATTCTTATATTTAGAGAAAAAATGAAGTTATTTTGGCGTTCATTGAGTGAATACAGTTTTACTATACCGTTCGGTATCGGACACGTAGAAATTTCCGACCTCTTTCCAACGCTCGGTATTCATTCGACGTCGATCCGACGCCCTGACGATATCGTTGAGCTACTGGGGTTGTTTACTGACGATGTGTGTAATGGCACCTGTCCATGTATGTAATATATCTTTCTCAAGCTTAATAAATGGTTAGGTTCCCCGAAGGCACCCGAATCCCCAGGGACAATGTGTCACCGAGTGTGCCGATCCTGGGTGTGTCTTGGTTCCTATCACTATCAAAAATGATGCAGATAATTGTTTTCATTGTTGTAATTTGCACTTTATTATATAACATGAGCTTACAAGCAATGATGCTAACTTTATTCCTTTCACTTCATTCACACAGGAAATTACGATAGTACAAAAAAAGCCCTTCATTTATGTTTTTTAATTTTACCGCTAGAGTTTCGTGACGTCATGAATCTCATATCTTCTAACCGTGGGCGTCTGTTACTATGGTTACTAGCAGTGTGATCCTATAACGCAAAGGCCAATAGCGAGGATATGGTACCATTGTTTACATTTATTTAATACAAGTTATTCAATAGCATGTTTGACAATATTGAATTTAAATGGTAATAATTTTTTTTTTGTGAAGTAGTTTTGCGTTGCTCAGGTTTGAACCTCTCCATATCAGGGTCGCCTGATTAGCGATCTTGCCCCCCCCCCTCCTTGGGCAAGGGGATTTTCTGAGCCCCTTCCCCATCCCCTATTTGGCAAGGAATGCTTTTCCACCGATTTACTGTTTAAAATTTTCATTTAAAAAAAAAACATGCACTAGAATGTTAGTGAGATCAAACCAGTGTGCAAGCATGTGAGTGACCAAAAGAGTGGCATGTAGAGTAAGGGACCAGATTAGTGAGTGACCAAAAGTGTGACTTAGAGAGTGTGTGTAAGTATTGGAGTGAGTGGCCAATAGAGTAGTGTTTCCTCAACCGCCGGGCCCTGGCATCAGTCAAACCGGGCCATGAGTGTTTCAAGGTTTCATTTTTACCGGTTTTTGTTTCCATTAGTCTAGTTGTGAAACTAAGTCTTCCACTCGCAAAATTGAAATCAGTTGGGCCGTGGGCTTCCATGTTTTAAGAACCACTGATCTAGAGAGCGAGGGACCAAATCAGTGAACGACTAAAAGTGTGAACAAGAAAGTGTGCGAGCATGTGAATGACAGAAAGAGTGAATTAGAGTGTGTGCAAGCATGTGATCTATGGAAACAGTATGAGAACAATCAAAAGAGTGACTTAGAGTAGGACCAGATCAGCGAGTGGCCGAAAAGTGACTTGGAGAGTGTATGAGCGTAAGTGAGAGTAAAAGAA